>NC_054844.1:18813877-19139559 GCF_018345385.1 Vulpes lagopus | reverse complement strand
TCTTGTCATTTTGACATAATGATAATAATTAAAGTTTCCTCATGTGTTTGCCTTCTCCTGGCTTGTGAAATTTTTAGCAGTAACAGGATCTGCTATTGTTTTAAACATTAACTTATCTGGAGCAGAGTCTGGCAGGTATCCGATGCTTAAAACGAATAAATAAAGAAGACAGATTTTTTTGAGAGGCAATTAACTTTATTAAACATCAACATTTTTGGTGAAACTATCTTATTTGTGTGGAACAGGACTCTAATTATTAGAGTAATTTCTGAAGAAAACATTTAAAAATGTAGTACGATCCATTTCAGATTAAACAATAGGCCTAATGCCTAAATTTTAAAAGTGCTGGTGGTATCTGTGCCAAATTGTGTTTACTCTTGATTGTGAAAATTTTACAGCAACCTGGCTAGGATTTCAAAGTGCTGATACTTGAGTACAGGGAAGAGATATTTTCAAGTTCTACCCTCCCAAACAGAGAAGGCAGCCCACACTTAAAACCAAAGAGAGAACTATCTTCTGATTGGCCATCTGCTTACTGTTTTTTCAGTACTTTGTGGCTGAACAACCTACTGCAAGGCAGATTAAATGAAATGATTAGTTGTTTTCTATTTCTTACTACTTGGGGGAAATGTATGATCATCAGCTCTCACATCACTGGATAATATGTGTGGGGAACTGGCAGCTGGCTTAGTTTGTTTCCAATGTCCGTTCTCTCAGAAGTTTTATTTGTTACATCCAAAGATTTTCTGGTCCACTGAAAGGAATATTAAGCCTGCTGAAGGGCTTTTGTAACTTTTACATTTATTGCTGTCACATTTTTTTTTTTTGGTTTGTTGTACCAGATGAGAAATCCTGCTCTTACTTTGATAGGTGTGGTGGCTGGCAGCCCCTCCTATTCCTTTTCTCATTATTTGTATTATTGACTCCTGATCAAAAGATCAATCCCTTGCCATCATAGGCTAATGAAACCACTCAGACTTAGAGAGGTAAAATAACCTTCCCAGGGTCATAGTGCTAAGAAGTAGGAGAATATGGAGGGAGCCCAGCTGTTTTCAGTGAAGTGTGGTGTTAGCCCATATATCTATCAGAGGCTGTCCAAGGGGGAAGAAAAATCCATGATCTTGTAGGCAGAATTTGCACTACACTTTCCAATGACACAACTAAAGGTATTTATTTTGATTTCTCTTTCTATTGAAAAGATTTAGCTATTTTTTCAAAAATATTGACAAACCTGCACTGTATGTAATTTCCTAAACCAAAACAAACAAACAAACAAACAAAAAAAAAAAAACAAAATCCCACTAAATTCTTAACTCAGAGTTCCTCCAATGAATCTATCATCATGTGTAATGAGGTGGGTTACAGGTGACCTATGAAGTACTAACAATGATAATTTTTTGAATAAATATTTTATTTGGAAGCTTCAGAATAAATTTAATCCTTAATATTATTTCTAATATTTTATATTAGATTTCATCATAATTTTATAAAATGAAGAAAATAAAATTTCCACGAAGCTCTAAATCCTTTCTCATTTCTCCACTACTGTGTAGCATTATTGTATTCACACATATTATTTCACATTTATACACCATACCATCATATGCTCCGACATGAGAAGGACGGAAAGGGCTAGTTTAATTCGGACTATTTGTTAGATTATGGCCAAATGAGTCTTCAGATAATCTTAGAAAAGCAGTGTAAGCATTAAGGAGCTGGTTGGGGGTGTGACGTATAAAAGTATCTGCACAGAGTAATGACCTGTTTGTTCAACAAATATTGCATGCCTTCTTCCAGAGACTAAGGATGCCATAGTAACAATGACAACAAATTCTCTGCTGTCATGGAGCTTCTACCCTTTTCGAGGAGTCAGAGACTTAAAAAAGAGGTGGAAGAGGAGGAAAAGGAAGAGAAAAGAAGGAGAAGGAAGGACAAAAAGAAAAGAAACTCAGGTAGTCATAAGTGATACAAAGAAAAATAATGCCAAGAATATAAAACAGAGAACAGAAATGCTCTACGAGTAAAATTTCAACAGAAGTGTGATGAAATAAGGAAGACATTTAGACAAGTATTTGGGGGAAGTATGTTCCAGAAAGAAAAACCTACCTGGGGGTTTCAGAAGGTCAGTCCGGAGGTCAATGTGGGTGCAGGTTAGCAAAGGGGAAAGAGAGTAGCAGGGAAGGTGGCCAGAAAAGCAGCTGGTCAAGGCTGGAGAGGGCTGATAGACCAACGCAAGATTTTAATTGTTGTTTATTTTGAAAGAAATAGAGACTTCTGATAGTCATTGCTTTAGGCAATGCTTTAATTATTTTGATAGCTAATTGTGAATTTTTGAAAGTTTTCTACCACTTTTTTATAGATTAAGGTCTATGGGAACAGTGCCCATTTCTGTCTTAACACAACATATTTTCTAAAGGCAATTTATGAGAGGAATGATTTTTGTTGTTGTTGTTGCTAATTCTTCATAGCTGCCAGCTGATATTCTCAGAAAAATGCAATTCACTCCTAAATACAAATTTAAAAATCCCCTCAATGATTAGAGTTGTTGGGACACACGGATTAACTAAATTTAAACAAATAGCAGACCTTAAGACTCCAAACACACTGCCTGGGATGAAATTTAAGATAAACCTTGTAAGAGAGAAAAAGCACTTTGCTTCTGTAGTGCTGTTAGTCTACAGCACTTCTAACAAGCAAGAGTCTTGGCAACAGCCACGAAAAGAGGGATATTTGCTCACAGTCACCAAGATGGCAACATAGGATGTGCCTGACTTAGCTCGCCCTCACAAGAACAACCAACAACTACTCAAGAACAAGACACCACTGAGACAGTCCTGGAACACGGGGAGTAAAGAAGAGACTACAAGTTGACAACATTGTGACACCCCTAGCCAGCATGACCCTGTATGGAGAAGTTTCCCCCAAGCCTCTGGTTTCTCTAGCAGGAAAAGAGAACCCAAGAGGATAGCGAGCACCACACCCGGCCCCAACCCCAGAACTGTGGGTTGCTTTGTAGGAGGCCCTCTTCTGACCAGCACCATGGAAACTGCAGGGGGATCTGTGAGGCTTAACTACTGGGAATCTGACTAGGCTGGATAAAGAGGTAGGGGTTTGCAACAACCAGGATATGATCTTGGCAGACCAGGTTCATACCTGCAATGTCTAAATAGTAATCTCAACCAGCAGTTTTGCTCATCTGTAGAACTAAGCTGAGGTCACACACTCATCAGTGAGCTTGGTGGGTACAGATCTGCCTGCTTTAGGTTCTTATGAAAGGAGTTCTGTCAGCCTTAAAGCCAAGGATGCCCAGACCCAGGTAAGGGGGTAAATCATAGCCTCACCCACTGTGGAGGGCAGCCCGGGTGGCTCAGCAGTTTAGCACCACCTTTGGCCCAGGGCGTGATCCTGGAGACCCAGGATCAGTCCCACATCAGGGTCCCTGCATGGAGCCTGCTTCTCTCTCTGCCTGAGTCTCTGCCTCTGTGTGTGTGTGTGTGTCTCTCATGCCCCATATAACTAAGAGGATTGGTGACAATTCCCAGAAGCAGTGAGGTCCAATGGCACTTGAACCAAGAGGTCGGAGGACAGTGTGGAACACCCCCAGAACAAAGCCAGTACTGGGTGTGGAGTGTCCCCATGCTATGCACAGGCAGGGGGATTCATTCACACCTAAGGCTTAGGGTAGCTCCCAGCCCCTTTCAACCTGGAAGGATGTTTGGGAAACTCAAAGTAGCTGAAGTGACCCCTCCCTCTCTGGTCCAGGCAAGGAGCTGAGGCATAGCCCCACCCACAGTAGAGTATCTTTTAGCACCAACTGACCAACTCCTGGAAGCTGTCTAGCTGTCCAATGCTGCTGGTCTAGCAGCACTGGAGCTGAAAGATGGGCAGGCACACCTTTCAGCTTTCAGAACAAAGGCAGTGGTCCCATTTGGTCAGGGAACTTGGGGTGCAGGACAGCTTGAGTTAAGACAACAAACCACGAGCTTTGTTGGCTTTAGAGCTGCTTCTCTTGCCATACCCAGGCAGGGAATCTAGTTTGGAGCCCTCCTCATTACTGAATACAACCTATAGCCTATCTGAGCAGGGAACCTAACTAGAGTATCTGGGTAGCTGCAGAATCCATCAATAGCCTTGTATATAGTGGCACTTGAACACAGAGCACAGCCCATGGGTTTCCTCATCGTCAGAACAAAACTGAATGGCCTCACAGAACCAGAGAATTCAATGCACACTCTAGCCTGATTCAGGTCCCCAAACAACAAATTGTACAGGTCTTGGGTCCCTGCCAGGGCAGGGAAGCTAATTCATAACCCTGCTATTACTGAATATAGTACCAGTCCTGGCCACCTATCTAGTAAGCTTGATCAGAGAATCAAGGCACTATGGAGCCCATACTACAGCCTCACTTGGGTAGGGAACCAAGCCAGCAGTTCTCAGTCAGTGGCACATCCCCTCATTCCCATCCTCAGAGCTTAAACATTTGCCTCTACCAAAAAATAGACCACAACAGCAGGCCCTACCTGCCTAAGGACACTACCAGGAGGCAACCCAGAAACACACTGAGTTGACTGGTGAATAACTATCTCTGCAAAGCAAGCCTGCAAAATCTGGAAAAGAAGCTTGATTACTCAAATTTGTAGATACCAAATAAAATATCAAAGATCACAAAAAATTTAGGTAAAAATGACATCACTAAGAGGAACAACAGATCTACAGAATAAGCAGAAAGCAATTAACAAAATGGCAATAGTAAGTCCCTACCTATCAATAAATACTTTAAATGTAAACAGATTAAACTCTCCAGTTAAAAGACATAGAATGGATGAATGGATAAAAAAACAAGGTCCAACAAAATGCTGCCTTAAAAAGATTCACGTTAGCCTTAAAGACACAGTAGGCTAAGAGGGAAGGAAAAAACAATTCATGAAAATGTTAACCCACAAAAAATAGGAGTAGCAATATTTTATCAGAAAAAATAGGCTTTAAATTAAAAACAACAAAAAGAACAAAGAATATTATCTACTATGAGAGAAGGGTCATTACAGTAAAAAGATACAGCAATTATAAATATTTACGAACCCAACATTGGAGCACCTAAATACATAAAGCAAAAGCTAACAGAACTATAAGAAGAAATAAACAGTAATACAGTAATAGCTGGGAACTTTAATGCCCTATTTTCCACAACAGATTATCCAGAGAGAGAATCAACAAGGAAACAGCAAATTTGTACAACACTATAGATTAAATGGACCCAACAGACATATATAGAATATTCTATCTAACAGCAGCAGAATACACAATCTTCTCAAACACACATAGAACTCTCTAGAATATACCACACATTAGGCCACAAAACAAGTCTTAGCAAATCCAAGACGACTGAAATCATACCAAGTATCTTCTCTGACCCCAATGGCATGAACCTACAAATCAATAACAAGAGGGAAACTGGAAAATTCACAACACAGGGAAATTAAACAGTACCTTCCTGAACAATCAGTGGATTAAAGAAGAAATGAAAAAGAAAATAAAAAAGTTTCTTTAGACAAATGGAAACACAACATAGAGAAATTGTGGGATACGGCAAAAGCAGTTCTGAGGGGGAAGTTCATAGGAAAATGCCTACATTAAGAAAGAGAGATCCCAAATAAACAAGTTAAATCTACATCTTAGGAACTAGATAAAGAACAAACTGAACTCAAAATTAGCAGAAT
Organism: Vulpes lagopus; assembly: GCF_018345385.1. Taxonomy (NCBI): domain Eukaryota; kingdom Metazoa; phylum Chordata; class Mammalia; order Carnivora; family Canidae; genus Vulpes; species Vulpes lagopus. The sequence continues at coordinate 19,133,842 of NC_054844.1, read as the reverse complement.
AAAGGAACTAACAAAGAGCAGAAACAAAGAAAAAGAAAACCATAGGAGAAAATTAATCAAACTGAGTTGGTTCTCTGAAAAGATAAACAAAATTGACAAACTCTTAGGTACACCAACCAAAGGAAAAAGAGAAAGGACCCAAATCAATAAAATTTAATTTCATTTATATTCCATTCCCTGCATGGAGCCTGCTTCTCCCTCTGCCTGTGTCTCTGCCTCTCTCCCTCTATGTGTCTCTCATGAATAAATAAAATATTTAAAACAAACAAACAACACAAACAAAAAAAACTTATATAGTGATGTATGTCCATTATCCCTCAGTAAAATGGGGAACAGGTGAGGAACAGGGATATTTTTATACTGTAGGTGAGAAGAAAAAGGGTTTAAGCATATAAATTCCTTTTTTTCCCCCACACCAAACTACTATTTTATACAGTGTATATTATCTTAAAGTTTTGTAAAACAGAAAGGTTAGAAAAATAGGTACATATTTTTAGTCTTCAAATGAAAAGATAGATACAAGTGCTGAAAACAACCAAATACTCTTTATTTCTAGAAAGGATACACTTTCTAAATAAAATTATCTCAGATGCAGGAAAAAGATATTCCAAGGAAATGGGAGAAATGCCCTTTTTTGCGAGTCTTCAAGAACAAATTATATTCTAGGTTGTTTTAAATGCAATCATGTATAAAGCTAGAAGGATTAACTTTATGAGCTTTGGAGTCATTGAATTTCATGTTGCACATTCACATATTTACACATGCACACATGTGATAGGGGAAAGACTCAGATAAATATGAATTCTCTCAATTTTATTTATAACTTTATATATGAGTAATTTAAGAGACCCCAGGAGAAAGACATAGCTTATAAAATATGTCTTTGAATGACTCAAATTGCCCTAATATAAAATACTAAAAATTGAAGCTTTTAAAAACAAAAAGTTTAAATGTAACTTTAGAATTCTAAAATACCAACTCCTTTGAATAATTAAGTCTTTAATCCCTTGTTTCTGAGAGCATGAGAAAATGTATCAAGATACTAGGAACTTTAGGGACGCCTGGGTGGCTCAGTGGTTGAGCATCTGCCTTTGGCTCAGGGCATGATCCTGGAATTCCAGGATCCTGTCCCACATTGGGCTCCGTAAAGGGAGCCTGCTTCTCCCTCTGCCTATATCTCTGCCTCTCTGTGTGTCTCTCATGAATAAATAAATAAAATCTTAAAAAAAAAAGATACTAGGAACTCTGGACAATTAAAGGGAGATAAACACTACTGGAGGAAAATTATTTAAGTGACTCCATTTGTTTTGTTCTGTAAAACTCTCAGTTTAATTTTAATTGAACAAGAAAAGAACCAGCATGTCTAATAAATGCATGTCTCTTTTCTAAGCCCTCAGTAAAATGGACAGCCCTAAAATTTTCCAAAACAAAAAATGTACCTACATTTGCAAAAGGACACAAACAAAACACCCTCACACACAACAGTGCCATAATTAATGTTCTCTTTCATTTCAAACTTTCTGTAGTAAAAACTCAGTCTAACTTATAGGTGTACAGAGATTTGTAATCACTGTAAGAGGATTATAAGAATCTTATAAAAATTAAGATTCTGGAGAGGCTTTACTGCAAATGAATTAAGTATAAACTGGAGGAACTTTAAAAGCAGAATAACAAAGGCAGCTCTGCATTGTCAGTGACTCATAATGAAAAAGGAAGACTAAAAACATAAATTATATTTAAATATCCTGTTTTTATGCTTTAATCAAAGGGCTCACATGATTTTATTCATTTATTTTATATTAGCAGTTGCATAAAAATTGCTTTTGTTTCAACTATTGAAATTAATGCTGAGTTAAAGGATACACTGTATTACTTGTGCAAAGAATAGATTCCATGAGGTGTCCTGGAAACAGGCCATCTACCTTTCAGTGTTTATTCTCTATGCTTGTATCCCTCCACCTCTTTTGCCTATTGCTTCTTCCTTTCCTCCCATTCCCTTCATACTTTATTTAGGTGCCTTATACTTTTTGCCACATAAAAGGGCTTTTCCAGGCCCCCTTCCATATAGGCATCACAGTCAACTACATCAAGCACAGTGCGCCTACTTAGCCCCATCAACACCAACATGCCATCAATGCAGGAAAACAAAGGTTTCAAAACAGAAAAGCCCAGCTGATCAGGGAAACCTGTACCTGAATTTCAGCTCTCTGATTCTTGATGGACTATTATCCTTTTTGGCAGATTTTCAGGGATTTGTTTAGTTGAATTCAGCATAAATAGTACATAGGTTACTTTATAAACATCTAGCTCTGCTGTGACAACAATCTTAATACGTCACAATCTAAAATGCTCGCCAAAGTAATCACGCCAGGGCTACCCTATGTACTTTATGGCAAGAATGGAGGCTCTCACATGCCTGTTCTTATTTCTATCATCTGTCTTTGGGGTATGTTACACAGATAAATTTCTTTTCTCTTAGAGTTCATTCCTTCTTCTTGGCTACATTTGAATGAATTGAATAATAGGATACAAGAAAATGAGGCTGCTCTTCATGTCTGTTCCATCATTTGCTCTGTTATTTCCAGGGAATGCACTAACTATAATTTTCAGGTTCATCTTTTTAAATTGACATATAATTGACATATAACCTTATTTCCAGGTGGAAGAATTCATTATTTGTTCACCAATTTTAGTATATGTGCTGTCAAGATGTGTATGATTCCAGCTTCTTGACTTTATCATGCTGGTTATTTTAATAATTTTAATTATCTTACCTAAATAAAGAAACTGAGAGACACAAAACCAAATCCTTCCATTATCATGTACTTGGTACAGGACCAAAAAAAAATCCCTCATTTTAAATTACTTATATTTGTTGTCTTCAATTTTTTTCTAGTATAAAGTCATTAGAACAAAAGAAAGGATTCAGGGCTAATTGTGTGAGCTTGGGCAAGTTACTTAAACATTTCTCTGCCTCAGTTTCCTTAACTGAGTCCTTTTCCCAAGCTACACCAGAACATAGAATATTTAATTCATATTTCATCACTTGAGTTACATATTATTATTGTCTGATATTTTAATTCTGTCCTTAAAAAAAAAATAACAGGCCACCTGGATGGCTGGGTTGGTTAAGCGTCCAACTCTTGATTTTGGCTCAGGTCATGATCCCAGGGTGATGAGATCAAGTCCCATATTGGGGTCCACCATGCTGGGCATGGAGCCTGCTTATGATTCTCTATCACCCTTTCTCACTGTCCCTCCCCTGCCCACACTCTCTTTCTAAAAAAATAAATAAGTAAAAAAATTAGTTAAAAAAGATTAAAAAGTAAAAAACAAAAAATACCTACAAATCAAAATACTATTATTTATGCATATAATGTTTGATAAACTCACAGTTTTCAAATTTACTTACCATTTTTATTAGATCTCAGACCTCTGCTATTACTTTTCTTTCTAGAATACATCCGTCATAAATTCCTTTAGTTAAGATTTGACAGATGGTAAAGTTTTGATTTTGTGAAAATGTCTTAGTTAATTCCTACATTGTTGCGAGATAGATGTGCCAGATGCACAATTTCAGGCTATTACATTCTCTCAGAACTTTGAAGAAAGTGGTTCTACTGTGTTCTAAAGCCCTTTTGTTTTGGACAGTTTTGCTCTCAGAAATTTCCTTTACTTTGGCTGACTAAGATTTCTTTTTTTTTTTTTTTTTTGTCTTTACTATTGTATAGCTTCACTACTTTGTGCCTATGTGTATTTTTTCTTCCTTTACTCTGCTTTTCCTCAGAGTTTATATCCCCTATTGTCTACTAAAATTGTGATCTTGTTATACTGGACCTTTCTTATATTGTTGTATTTCTTAAAATCTTTTACATTCTCCTGTTTCTCATCTATGTCACATTCTGGGTAATTTCCTTACATTCTCTGCTCCCCAGTTTACTATTTCTACCTTTAGGAGTCCATTATTCCATTTAACCTATCCCGTTTCCTTGATTACATTTCCAAAAGTTCTATTTAGCTGCTCTGCTATTACATCTTTTCTCTCATTGCTGTTACTTTTTATCACCTCATATTTTGATTTTAAAATATGTAAATAGAGCAGCCCCGGTGGCTCAGTGGTTTAGCACCGCCTTCAGCTTGCACTGTGATCCTGGAGACCCGGGATCGAGTCCCACGTCAGGCTCCCTGCATGGAGCCTGCTTCTCCCTCTGCCTGTGTCTCTGCCTCTCTCTCTTTCTCTCTCTCTCTCTCTCTCTCTCTCTCTCAGTGTCTGTCATAAATATAAAAAAAAAAAAGTAAATATTTTAGCATTTAAATATCTCAACACTTTTAGGTATCTGTAAAGTTGCTTTTGTTGTTTGTTTCTAACCCTTGGTGGTTTCTGTGTTTAGTGATCTTGGTTGTAAGCTACAATTTATTTGAACTTGATATATTAGTCTCATAGCTCTTACTTGGGGATGCTTTCCTCCAAAATTATTTGCATACATTTTGTAAAGAGTCAAGGGTCCTACGGACCATGTTAGTACCACTTTAACATGAAATGCTCAAATTCAGTTCCTTCACCTTGATAGAGTCCCAGATGAGTCTCCATATTACTGAGGTAATCTTCATTTGCCCTCAGGGCAACCCAGTTTAAGGATTTGCCCATATTGTCCTGTTCTTTGCCCTCACTGAAACTGCAATCCTATTTCTCAGGTCATTAACAACTTCTAAGCTATAAGACCAAAGAGCAGAGAGGACCAGATTAGTTTTTAGAAACCAGATTAGTTTTAATGGTGTCTGTCAATGATACAGTCCTAAAAAAAATCATACTTTCTGGAGGAAGTGCCTTTCTACACTAAGCAAGATTTAAGCGAAGTTGGCACTTAAATGATTCCAAGAAACAACAGTATAAAGTAGATAGATGATCAAAGGGGAAAGAAAGTACTAAATTTTCTAGAAACAAGAGAAGAGTTGTGTCTTTTTAAAAATGAAAATTTTAAATATAAGGTGTCTTAAAATATAAATGGAATGAATGTGAATATCGTTTCTCTAATCCTCATAAACGCGTTGCCATTTTGAGGACTTCTGCTTCTGGCTATGATGTGGTAGTTTGTAATAAATCCACGCTTCTTTGAGAAGAAAATGAAAAATCGAATTAAAAAAAAACAAAACCAGCTTTCAAGGCAAGACAATCAATTCAGAAGGACTAGGTTCCCAGAGCAAACAGAGAGAAGGTATACCCAGAAGGGTGAGCCAAAGTCCTATGAACTGTTCTCCCCTTCAGAGCATTATTTACTGAACCATTAGCATGGAGCAAAAGGCTAAGCATCTAGGCAGAAGGATGCAGCTATTAGGGAAGCAAGTCAGGAGAACTTTTAGCAATGTCATGAGGCTAATGACATGAAAATTAGAGTTTGGGACTGCCGCCATGGCAGCCAGAACGTGAATGTCTAACAGCCCAGTGAGAAGGGGTAGTTTTTCCCTGAAGCCATTTGGAAAATTCTTACGCTGCTATAATGGCAGAAGATTAAGAACATAAGCAGGAAGCTACTGAAAATCTCATTAGAGTTTTCTGCAGTGCTGAGAGGTGAAAACTTCCAGTCAGAACATTCCGAGAAGAAGCTGTCATAATATATACCCCAGACTTTCAAATGAGATTCTAGAAGGGGGTAATCTGGCAATGGAATTTGGTGAAAACTGCATTCCAGTTTTAGGTCAGTACAGATTCTGATTAAATGAAGTGTTCTTTATCCAACTCATTCACTTTCCTACCCGAAACTTTACTCCTCTTAATTTTGATATCTAAACTCTTTATCATAGATCTCCAGGTCTCTGCATGTTTCCATCTCCCTTTGTGCTTGCCAATTTTGCCACTCATCTAGAATCTTAAGTTCCTGAAGTTTTCTCTCAATGTGCTGGATCTTGTTTCTTTTCTTCTCTTTCATTATGTGAGAGTCTTTGCTCTCTTCCTCACCACAGCCTTTAATACAGTATATGGTAATGGCCATCAATCTGTGTGTATTCCCCACTAGCATGTAAGTGAGAATTCTGTGGCAGGAGGAAGTGGGTCTGGCTTTAATCACTGCTATATTCCTGAAACGAGTTCAGGGTCTGAGACAGGGATTGCTTCACAAATATTTGTTGCGTAAAGGAAGCTGGAGGGAAGGTAGAAGCTGATGCTTAAAAATATCTGGGGTACACTGACACCACGGTGGAAAACCCCACACAATAGTTAGACTCCAGATCCCAGATGGGACAAATCACATCAAATTTCATTTTGTAGCAGTGTGAAGGGGAAAGAAAACCCCCTGCCCACTGTGCTGATGAGTCTTTCTGTTGCTGATGTGTAGGCTTTTCCAAAGGGTTCTCAAAGATCCTGAACTGTACTTTGTCCAAACCTAAATGCCTCTTCCTTTGAGTATATGTGTGTGTGTATGTGTATATATGTATGTGTGTGTGTGTGTGTGTGTGTGTGTGTGTATATATGAGGGTGAGTGACATAAAGAGTTCCTTTGAAAAAAAAATGATGAAACATAGAGTAAATGAAGCATTCCCTTGAATCCTATAAGTGCCATACTCCTGAAAAATAATTTTAACAAATGCTAAAAACAAAAAAAAAATTTGACAAGTATATCATTAACTTTTACATTATAAATGATGCCTCTAGAGATTATTATCAGTGGGGACACCAATTTCCTATTCATCCAGTAAGCTCAAGATAGGATATCTAGCATAGCAATCTCAAAAGAATCTGTATCATCACATAAAGTGGAAATGTAAGGAAGTAATTAGTTATTGAGGCTTTTTTCTTTTTAGAACCATCAAACGAAACACATCCGAGTATGCATCCTTAGGATCTTGTTTCAACACTTAAGATTTACTTTATTCCATTACCGCACACTCAGTGAGTATGAATTCTTCTCCCAACAAGTTACTAACCTGGTCGATTTGGCTTTTTTGAGTTTACATGGTTAGCTGCAGAAACAGCATAGGATGAAGTGAAGGATCTGCTTTTGGTGAGGGTCATCATCACTGGGTTATTCCACGAATCGGGACTAACAGAGCTATAAAGACAGAGCATAAAGAAAAATGAAGAAATTAGTCATCACTTATTGGGATAGATATTGCCAGAATACAATCACCATTTCCATAATCGGCTTTCCAATCCTCAGATTGCCAGGTTCAGTGGCAGGACCACTTTATTTCCAAATGAAAAAAAATAAGTTACCTGAACTCAGTTGCTGCTGTAAGGAGACAACAGTTACTCATAAAAAATACTGAGTTGATAAATGAGAAAAGAACTCGTCAAAAATACTGGGTTGATAAACGAGAAAAGAATTTACCTATTTATCCAGTTAATAGTAACCAGGCACTTCTTACTGTACTACTTAATTATGTTCCTCATAGATCTTCTAAACTTTGACAAATTAATTGGTTAAGATGCAGGGGAACCTCCATTAGTTCTGAATACCATGATGCTCCTTCTATGCTCTTTACTATTTACTATTCCTGGTGTTCTCTAAGTTCAAAAATTAAGTGCTTATAAAATTATTCAAAGACAATATTCATTGCAGTATTTTCTTATGAAGGAAAGGTTAGCAATTGGCTTTTAGCTTGCAATTTCTTTTATTAGTGATACCTAGAAAGAAAGGAGTGATGAGCCAAATCCTCTTGTAAATATGCTAATGAAGGACCTGCTGGAGAAAGGTAATGGATAGTGAGTCTTCATCTAGGGAATGCTTTTGTCAGGACATCCTTGGTTATTATTATAAGCAAATCTGGAATTAATGGATGTATGGAAGGTTGGGGAATAGAATGCTACACACTCATTAATTCATGGAAATAAATTTTGGAGCTGTTCCAAACCAAAATTTATCTGCATGCATGGCTCAAAATCTGTGTTAAATCTAAAACAGAATCTACTGTAATTTGAGAGAGAAAAGAATTCAGGAAGCTGTGTTGACAATCTTGGAATGCTCCACTGGAAAAATGCTCAGTCTGCATTGTGCTAACACGTGTGTGCATTCAAACATTAGTAAATTTCATACTGGGTAAAATCTCTAACTTGCATGAGTATAATTTGACAATGTGACACTCTGCCAATCTTAGACTGGCACTATAAGCGGGGTCTGTCTGCGTGGCTAGTTGTAAATAAACCTGAAATTGATAAAATTATGGAGTCACGAATGCTGGATATTTGCCATGTAGGATGTATAATTAATAGAATAATTTAGGGCAGCCCAGGTGGCTCAGCAGTTTAGAGCACCCTTTGGCCCAGGGCCGTGATCCTGGAGACCCAGGATCGAGTCCCACATCAGGCTCCCTGCATGGGGCCTGCTTCTCCCTCTGCCCGTGTCTCTGCCTCTCTCTCTCCCTCTCTCTCTCATGAATAAATAAATAAAATATTTTTGAAAAAATAGAGTAATTTAGAGTTGTTCCATAACCAAAATGGCTTCCTCTGCTCAAGCAACATTATGTATGCATTGCTTAGAATTCTACATGTTAAATCCAAACTAGAACATGTGCTAATGTGGAATAAAAGGATTTTTTTTAGGGTGCTGCACTGTCTCATACCTTTTGAAGGAAAGAATGTGGATATGTGTTTTGCTGTCCTATATCCTCTGATTATTAGTAAATTTAGGAAGGAATTAGATCTATAACTGTGTTGAGTTCCATTTAAAATTCTGACACTATGTTACCTCATTTCTTCTCTTGTTTTCCTTTTCATATTTTTCTCCAACTGTTGACTCAGGCATTTAAAAATCCATCATCTTTTCTCCTAATTCCATAATAGTTTACAAAATAAAACATAAGAAAGATATTCGCGATATAGAATGAACTTCAGCAATGACCAAATACAACGAAGCAAAGCACACTAAATGATATTTGTTTCATATCCCTCTTGAAATCTCATTCTAGGCATTTTAGAAATGCCTAGAATTTGGAAACAATGAAATCAAATAAAAGTTGGAATCTGGATAGATAAATACACAGTTTCCTTACAGTGCTATTCCCTTTCAACTTCTTTTGCTGGATTGAATGACTTACAAGATTTACTGTGAAGAAATTTTATGCAATGTACATGAGGCCCAGGAGTTTTAACTTCTTAGTACATAATACAATGAATAGGTTATTATTTTTCTATGCAGATTCTTAAAAGAAAAGACCCTAATATTAACAGCATTTTATTAGATTTGTATATTTATTAATATCACAAAAAATTCTATTATGAAGGCTAGCCTGATAATTGCCTATTCCTTTAATAAAATCATTTAAAATATGTTAATTTTGAAATGTTTTATAAAGTACAATTACATAGTACCTTTTAATACATAGGAAATTAATGAAGATAAAATTCTAATTATATAGTTCTTAATATTAATTTACTAAAACAGTAACTAATAAAACAGTAACTCAATATATTTATGTATATGTAGATATATGTATATGTGTATATGTGCATTAAAATTTACTGGCACTTTCAAATATATTGCTTTCTGTGATCCTTGCAACAGTTTTCAGCTTTGTATAGACTCTTACCTTCTTGATTCCTGTTTAGATTCATTGTGAATATGTATGTAAAAATTTGGATTTTGGAGAGGAAAGTCACTTAGGGAAACCTTTACTTGGTCACCTCATTCTGAAAAAGGGAAAATTTTCTACAAGTCTGCTCTAGAAGATCTCAATCTCCTTCCACATGAGAAGACTTGGTCATCTTAGTTCTACCCTAAACAACTTCATCCTAGGTCTGAAAAGCCTTACCAGATTCCAAGTTTGTTGTTGTTTCTTTATTTTTAAATTGAGTTTACAGCCTGCCTTTCTGCCTACCATAAAGAGGCAGGGGTCAGTTCCAAGGCTGACTAGGAATGATTTATTTCAGACGTTTCGATACATCTCAAGTCTACTCTTCTGAAGTACCTACTGATATCCTTCCACCTAGTTTACCTCCCAACTGTGCCACAGTTCCCTTTCTCCTCAGGATTCTTTGTAGTGGGTACTGAGGCTCCTCAGGACACACCTTTTTGAGTGGCAGGGTCAAGATCCTTTGGATCCTCAGTCCAGTGTCCTTTCTGTAGTCCCAGCTGTAGTTAAAACTCACCAGGAGTGAATCATCCAGCTAAATACCAAAGGGCTGCCCCTAATTTTCACTTCTCCTTCTTGTTCTTTTGATCACAGTCCTCAAAGTCCTCAATAGAAAGACACACAAGAAGGAAAGGAAGAAATAAAAGGGCTGATGGAGAAAAAAACTACAAGGACTATATCTCCTATCAGTTTTGAAATCAATCAGTAGTGTTATCAGTCGGTCTGCTAAGTGGTGACCAAGGCTGGAGATGATCACTGCCACCTTTCTACTGTTTTCACCTGTGACAAAGAAAGACTCAACCAAAACCAGTTGAATTTAATGGTGGTACTATTGCCATTCATATATAGTTTTCCCTCCAATTCTCTTCAGAATGATGGTGAAAATTTGTATCATTTTCAGACTTTATATCAGGACTCTTAATAGGACAGGGAAATGAAGGAATAGTAAAATTAGATGTAGGAAAAAGTACACTTGGGCAAGACAGTTGGTTTTTTGTTTTGTTTTGTTTTGTTTTACAAAGAAAATGAATGAGATTGGACACTCTTCCTTATCTATTTTGAAAATACATGATTATGAGTATTTATTTCATCAAACATGATGACAGGAACCCTGGAAGTTAAGCTCATAAAAGTTCTTGAAACACTCTTCATGATAATATCAACTATAGTCTCTAATATCATTTAAGAAAAAAAAGTTCGAGAAATGAAATTTGATCAGAAGTAACAAAAAATTAGGGGATCCCTGGGTGGCTCAGTGGTTTAGCGCCTGCCTTTGGCCCAGGGTGCAATCCTGGAGTCCTGGGATCGAGTCCCGCATCGGGCTCCCGGCATGGAGCCTGCTTCTCCCTCTGCCTGTGTCTCTGCCTCTCTCTATATATATATGTCTATCATGAATTTTAAAAAAGGTAACAAAAATTATAATTAATTATTATTAAAAGTGCACAAATGGATTTTTGGCAGAGTCGCTGTGTGGTAAGAAAATCATACAGTGGGGCACCTGGGTGGCTCAGTGGGCTAAATATCTGCCTTCTGCTCAGGTCAGATTCTGGGGTCCTGAAATAGAGGCCCACACTGGGCTCCCTGCTCAGTAGGAAGTCTGTTTCTCTGTCTGCTGCTCCCCCTGCTTGTATCCTCTCTCTCACTCATTCTCTCAAATAAATAAATAAAATCTTTTTTAAAAAATCATGGAGCATTAACTATTCTATGACAGAAGTCTCAGCAAGGTGTGTTGGTAAAACAGCCTCTCTAAAGATATACACTGAAAACAAAATTCATATTCTTAAGGAGCAAATATTTAACTAAATATTTAATAAATATTTAATATTTAGTGGAACTAGGATCCACTATCACTTATCAGTATTTGCTGCTGTACATACTGACAATGGTCAATATTTTCAGAGGAAGATATCACTAATGACCTGTAATTTGACCTTTGGGAAATGTTCATGAAACAGATTAGCTAACCTTCTCCTGTGGTGGCGTTTAAAGTTTTACAAAACTACAGGTAATAAGATGAAGTGGAATTACATTGATCTGTGAAATAAAGAATCATTTGAGTTTGCTTCTAATTCTATAGGTTCATTAGACTCTGTGGCATTAAGGAAGAAACAAATTACACATATTTTTAAATGACAAAGAAAAGTTAGTAGTCATTAACTCATGATTTGAAAGGTTTCCATTTCTCTGCCAATCTCAAAATGCAAAATGGTGCTTTATTTATATTCAAGGCCAAGATCAGGAGAAAATTACTTCTAATACTGTCATCATGGAGTTCAACAAAGATGTGGTTATTTTTCAGTGATTAGGGCATTAATAAGTACTAATGCAAATGTCTCAAAAACCTGAAATCCTATGGGAAATGTCCTAAAAATCACTGAATTCTTATAAAACATGCCATTCTTATTCTAACTAAAAAAGGACAAACACAAATACCTTTCACAATGGTGTTTTCTTCAAAATTCTTTCTAGATCTTAACACTATCTTTTCTTTAGCTTTGGTAATTCTGGCTTTTAAGTCACTTTGTAAAATTATAATTAATATACTATATAAGGTTTGTTCTATTTTAAAATTGAGATATGATTGACATCTTAGTTTCAGGTGTACAATATAGTAATTTGATATTCATATCTACTGTGAAATAATCACTAAAATAGGTCTAGCATCCATCAGCACACAGTTATAAAAATTTTTTTTCTGGTGGTGAGGACTTTTAAGATTTACTCTCAGCCACTTCCAAATGTGCAATACAGCATTATTAACTATAGTCACTATGCTGCATGTTATATCCCCAACACAATTATTTACAACTGGAAGTTTGTACCTTTTGAGCCCCTTCACCCATTTGGCACACTCCACCTCCTATCTCTGGCAATCAGCAATTTGTGCTCTGCCTAAATAAACTTTAAATTACCAAATGTTTGAACATATCCACATGCTCTTAGGAACAATCCATTTTTTGATCTGATCTTTTGCCTTTCATATAATGCTAAGATAACTGGTCTGGCTGGGGGAAATCTAACAACAATGTGCAAATGTCACGTTGGATGCCTTTGATTGAAGAATCTTAATATGAATCTCAGTCTACATAAAATCTAGCTTACCTCTACTCTGGGCTCACCTCTTCCCATCCTGTCACACTGGGAGACATCACCTCAAGTCACTGTTCCCATTTATAAGTAAGACCGTGCAACACAATTCAAGCCTAACTAGCTGATGTTAATTTGTATAGTGTTTTGCATTTAAACCATATATTTTCTTCATTTTCAAAGCGGGCCTCTAATCAAAAATAACTGGTTGGGCCACCTTTCCACTGTAATTTATAATTCCTTTTGGCAAGTAACTTCTCTAAGAGATGTGAAAGGAGCATTGCCTAACCTTGATGAAGGTGCTTCATGAAGTTTGATGCTAGCGCTACGGTCCCTCCGTACTGGGGCAGGCTCCAAAGTGGGTAGGCCCGTGGCTGAGGTGGTGGTTGTCCAAGTTGATGAAACTCGTCTCAACAAACCAGGAGGCAAACTCCTTCTCAGGCGCTAGGAAGAAGGAGTGCTGATTTTATTACCAAGCATATTTTTGATCTCTAACTTCTGTATAATACAAGGGGAGAAAACGGGTTTTTAATTGGAAGTGAATTTATTCAACTGTATTGGCTGAAATAATACCTGTCTGAAATTTGGGTGCTCAGGAATTCAATAAAAGAATGAATATTATAAAATTAACAATTGGGAACTTCATTTAGATGATGATTTAAGGAATTATAGGATCAAGAGTCACTTACCTTTGGGAAAACTTTATATTTACTTAGTTTAATGAAATATACATAATTATATACATATTAGTTATTATGAACAAAAGTTTTTCCTCAAAAGTCAATTTGAGGTTAGGGGCATGGATTAATTTTTATCATCTTGAAAAACAGTCTTGAGATCCCTGGGTGGCACAGCGGTTTGGCGCCTGCCTTTGGCCCAGGGCGCGATCCTGGAGACCCGGGATCAAATCCCACGTCGGGCTCCCGGTGCATGGAGCCTGCTTCTCCCTCTGCCTGTGTCTCTGCCTCTCTCGCTCTCTGTGACTATCATAAATAAATAAAAATTAAAAAAAAAATAAAAATAGTCTTTACACTAAAGTGTTTATTAATTTAATTTCTTGATTTACACAAGGCAGGAACTGAGTATAAGATGTAACTCACAAAATGCACCACTTTTCTTGTGGCTAGCAGGACTTAGACATCACAAATAAGGGTAATGTCATCAGTACCAACTCATCTTAGCTGAGTCTTCTGTTACAGGGTGACCTGTAGCCCTCTCATGACTATTTCTCCTCCTGGGATACCCTAAACAGGATATATGGCATCAATGGCACGGAGGCAAGACTCTGAACTTATCAGGATGAGCACCAGCAGTTTGAAGACGGTCTTCACCTTAAAAATTAAAATGAAGGCATCCTTCTAATACAACTACAGCAATATAATAGGTCAAAGTTCAACCCATTTGTATTTGTGGCTAGTTACTCCTAGTAAACAAATCATATAGGCATTGTTTACAAAGATGCATTCTGGTCTTCTGAAGATAGCAAAAACTCTTGAGAAGTATATGGCACTTTGAGATTCCAGAACAGCTCTGATCCTAGTTTCCCATATTTCTTAAAGATCTGAATATGCATCTCAGCAGGTAATTAACAGTAAGCACTATAAATACCAGGACTGATACTTGAAAATCTCACTCACTTCATGTCAGTTTTGAGACTGAAAGGAAACAGTAAATCTCTCTCTATTCCTTTACTGTCACATCATGCTTAGCCATACCATTCTCAGAGAAGCAAGTGTTCAAAAAAAATTATGTAAATACCTAATGATAAAGTTGTGTGAAACACACATTCCCGAGTCCAGAGACTCACAACAGCTAACTTGTGGGTGTTGCTGACTGACCACTAGGCTCAAGAGGACCGATGCCTACTTACCAAACAGATAACCATACAGGATGTGCCAGAGATGACTTAAATTCTGATTTTCTTTTCAGTCTTTAATATAACCCATTTTCAACTAATGCAAGGTCTAAGCTGGGTGTAGGATCCTATTTCTTACAGCTGACATTTATAAAACTCTTATATCTTACATATAAAAAGAAGGAATTTACAAATCACTAAGGCTATCTTTCACTCAAAGTAATCCAAAATCAATTAAAACTGAGTTAGAAACTTCTCGGATTTGGGAAAGCCAGGAGGGTACCATGAAGGATATCACACAAAGAAATCATGAGCAGGGGATCTTTGGGTTTCAGAGGGCAAAGGCTTTTAAACAGAGTAGGGCTTTAGCCTGCCCCTTCCTCTCACTGCTATATCCCTTGCCCACAAAACAGAGCCTGGTATATAGAAGTAGAAATTTATTCAAAGTCTGAATTTAAAAAAAAGCAACCCCCAAAGATAAAACTTTCATTTACAGAAGGCTGTTAGGTATCAGGACACAAGTCTTTACCTCTAAATTTTTACTACTTTGATCACCATGAGGAACACATCCTGAGTCACTGACATGAATCTGCATCTGGGTTTGGTGGTGACAAGAAACAGAACCAGGAGGCAAAAGAAAAGGTTTAACCTTTCCAGGGATATGTCATTAATACCTACCTTGGGAATAGCCAGCTTGTCTTTTTCAGAGCTTTCCTCAGAATCAGAACAGGTGTAATTTTCACTGAAGGAAACGACAGGATTCACGCGAGGCTTGTGAATAGCCTGGAAGGTGAGCTGGGTGCTGAGCAGGTTGCTCACTGCCCTCAAGGAGGTGCACACGTTGGGGGGCAGGGAAGGGTCTGCCAGGAGGTCGGTGATGAGGCCATGAGCCTCACCCATCACGGCAATATCCACAGTAATACTGGTTCCTGAAGACTGAGACACCAAACAGAGGGACACCCAATGAGAAAAAGGCCTGAAGCTGAAGGTACCGCACTGAAATGGGGCTTTTTCTGAAAACTGGGCTGATTGACTCCTTGAGGTTGCAGTAAAGGAACATCCAAATCCCATTTCTGTTTCAAATTTTGCCACAATGTGCCGTGGCTTTTGTCATTTTTGTGTTTGTGGCACATATCTCAAAGTTAGAACTTGGGGAGGGGTGGGAGATATTTGAAGAAATTAAAAACATAAACACTAGTTTTTCAAAGGGAAGAAGTTGGGGGTCTGGGCGGCTAAGTTGGTTAAGCCTCTGACTCTTGGTTTCAGCTCAGGTGGTGATCTCAGAGTCCTGAGTGGAGCCCTGCGCTGGGCTCCGTACTTAGCTGGGACTCTACTTGAGATTCTCTCTTCCTCTCCCCTGCCCCTCCCCTGCTCATGCTCTCTTGCTCACTTTCTCTCTAAAATAAATAGAAATATATATATTTATTTTAAAAAGGTAAGAAGTTTCAGAGAATTGTAAAAAAAACTTCCTATCAGCCACTCCTTATGAAGAGCTCAACATTTTAATGCATCTTATTTAGAAGCATTCTAAAAGTTACTTCATTCTAAAAGTAACATTAATATACCATAAACTTTCAAATTTAGTAATATTGTAATGTTACAGTTAAGCCTGATATACAGTAGTTATTTATGGTTTTTCTTTTTTTGACAATTTTATTCACCTGAGAGAGAGAGAGAGAGCAAGAGAGAGAGAGAGAGAGAGATCACAATGGGGGAGGGGCAGAGGTGAGAAGCAGACTCCTGGCTGAGCTGGGATTCCCAACTCCGGGGCTCAGTTCCCAAGACCCGGAGATCATGACCTTAGCCGAAGGTAGATGCTCAACCAACTGAGTCACCCAGGTCTCCCTATGGTGTTACTTAATTAATATTATAGCTAGGCCCAAAAAGCCTTTGGCTTTTGATCAAATTCACATGTTGTCCCTCCTTTTCTTGTGCTTGGTAAGAATAGCAATTTTGGTTCTGGTTTTCTGTGACACATCTGTCATATTTTCCAAACTGCCTATCAGACTGAGAGTCATTATTATTTGCGAAGAAAGGAAAAGCACAGAAACAGAGGACAGGAATGTATCCAATCCTGTTGCTCAGGCCAAAATGCCAGCAGGAAGGCATGAGAGCAAGGGAGAGCATGGGCAGAGTCAAGTCCAAGAGGGTAGATGAACCTTAAAGACAGTCTATAGAAGACCATTAACATTGGAATATTGCCACAGTATGAGGCACAAGGAATCCACATAACTGTATAACGCACTAAGCCATCAGGATGGAGAATCTGGAATTAGGCTACTTATGTCTCAATCCTGACTCCTAACCCTACCACTTTCTATCTGCATGATCTCTGGCAAGTCATTAAGCTTCTGTGCTGTGATTTCTGCATCTGTAAAGTGGATATGGTAATGGCACCAACCTCAGAAGGTAATGACAAGAATTAAATGGGGAAATATATGTAAAGCACTCAATACTGTGCTGGCAACTGTAAGTGCTCAATACCGATAATGGTATAAATAATAATAATAATTCTGGAGTTTTTCAATAAAAGGCTATTACAAGTTTGGTTATGTATTTGGAAGAATAGTTTCATCATTCTCTCACAACACAGTTAAAAATAAACACTTCACTGGTGGGGAAAAACATGTCATCAAAAAAGTGAATATGTATTATTATTATCAGAAAAATATAAGAATTATGAACACACCCAACCAACATACATGATACCAACTATAAGTAATGGATAAATTTTTCTGTAAAAACACAATATAAAATACTTATGTCTTTTACCATGGAATAATATTAGTATCCATAATAATCATAGTGGCAGCTGACATTTGATCACCATAAGTCTACCAAGTAGCTACTTCATATATTAATTTCATTTTTCCTATATATTTATTATAAAAGATAACTTGCCAGAATCCTGATCAGATAGCTGGAACATGGAAACATGAGGCTGCAAACAAATACTCTGGTTCTACAGCTTAAATACTGAACTAATACACCAAAATACATGTTGAAGTTTTTAATCTAATGTTCCTAAATATATCTGTAATTATTTAATGGTTTATGTAATCACTGTGTTGTGTTCTTCTCTTTCTGGATGCCTAAATATCTATTATGAACCAATATAAAAATCTAAGTGCAATGCTAATAGTTTTAGGATAAACAATTATACATACTTCACATATGTACCTACATTATCAACTTCAAAAGTGTTCATGAAAAATGTCACTGAACTAAGTTAACATTCCCTTTTGGAAACATGTATTTTCAAGTGTATTCCTAATTACAATGCTTCTAAAACTCACTCAGTGTGACCTTCTAGAAGAGTAATATTTATTCCTATCCATGTTTTTCTAATAAACTTAAAATAACAAGTCATTGTACCATTTGCCTTAAAAAATGAAAATTTAAGTCAAACTGTTTTTACGACATAACATTTTCAGACTTTCTGACAATGAAATTAACAGTTTATGTTCTAATAATAAATAATTAAAGAAGTTGCCTCAGATTGTTCTCACTACACAAAATTTACATACCTGAAGAAAAAGTAGAGCATGTTCACTAATAATTAAAATTATAATTTTTAATGCATTACTGGTCAGAGAACAAGTCTTTTTTATAATTCTCTAATGTTATGACTTTTTTATAACTTTATTTTTTTAAGTAATAGACACATTTCTTATTCAGAAAAAAACAGATATTAAAAATTTTTAAAGTAACTTTAAAATATGAACAGAATTGGGCAGCCCTGTTGGCTCAGCAGTTTAGCGCCACCTTCGGTCCGGGTCGTGGAGTCCCAGAATCTAGTCCCACGTCCGGCTCCCTGCATGGAGCCTGCTTCTCCCTCTGCCTGTGTCTCTGCCTCTCTCTCTCGATCTCTCTCTCTCTCTCTCTTGGTCTCTCATGAATAAATAAATAAAATCTTTTTAAATAAATAAATAAAATATGAACAGAATTGAAAACTCATTCTAAGTCATTGTTATTGTTATGTAAGAGTTAAGAGAATAAGCACATTATGTATTTCCATGCTATGTATGCCATCTCATGAATAAATAAATAAAATCTTTTTAAATAAATAAATAAAATATGTACAGAATTGAAAACTCATTCTAAGTCATTGTTATTGTTATGTAAGTGTTAAGAGAATAAGCACATTATGTATTTCCATGCTATGTATGCCATCACTTTTGTTTTGTCTTCAAGCAAAAACAAACAAATATTCATGCCAGTAACAATTATTCATACAGGAAATAGCAAAAACAAAAACAAAAACAAAACAAAAAACAAAAAAAAAAACCAAAAACAAAAGCAGACATTTTTACTGTTTAAGAAGGATACTCTAATGAAGTATACTTACTACTGGAATGAAGTCAGGTCTTTGCTACACTGGTTTTCTGACTCAAGAATAGAACTGTTTAACAGTCAAAAGTTGCATCACACATAGAAGTTATCACCACTTGTTGGCTCAAATAACTAAAGGCTTCAATGAGGCATAAAATCTGAAACCAACAATCAGATTTTCTTGCCACAAAATTGCCAAGGCTAACCACATGTGATACGCTCAAAGACAGATGGGCCCCTATTTCAATAAGCAATAGGCAAGTTATAAAGACACAGGCGTGTCCAAGGAGTAGCTAGTAAGGAATTTTAGGAGAGAAGGCCTTTGGATGATGATAGAGTTGTTTTTTTTTTTAATCAGATGATACAAAATATGAAAAAGAGTGACTCACACATTGCCATACTCTATCCAACTTTAAAAATAATGTAAGTTTCTAGGTAATATCAACAAATGCTCAGAAATATTCTATTTAACTGATGAAATCTTAATGATAATAAATACTAAAGGTTAAGTTTATATGAAAGCTACTTTAAAGGAAAGTCTTAAGCTAACAGCCCAAAATCATCTTTGAGTGCAGTAATGAACTATACTAAAGCATGAAACCACAGTTGGGTCTTTTTAGGGTAGAGATAATAAAACAAATCTTTTGCTTTAAAAAAAGAAAAGGGACCAAGTGATATGAGACATTCTACTCTGCAAGCTCTACTTATAATAGAAATATTTATATTTAACATTTAAGAAGATGCAAGTTTAATTCCCTGGATGTTATTTAAATGACAACCAAATTTGGATTGCTACCTTTAAATAGAAAATCTGGAATTTAAGCCTGATAAACAGTAGAGGAAAGTGTAGTTTTTTGTGTTCAACCAAAAATAAATCTCTTGGTAAAACCACCACTTTTCAAAGCACACAGGACTCAAAATGTTTTCCCTTTTCCCCATTATCTCCAACCAGTCTACTTTACCATCTCTGGGATGTGAATATATAGATGCCTTGCTACAGAATATGATCTAGTTGCTTCCAAGTTACTTTACTCATTGTAAACAAAAGACCAAGAGAATCTGGAGTTATAGATAAGAAGTTAAAGAAACAATAACAAATATACTTATAAACACCACTAAACGTAACTCCTAGATTAAGCATGTATTAATCAATTCAAGTATAGGACATTTGTTTTCACTCTTAATTACAGCTGTGCTAAAACTTCGAAATTACAGTATTAGTATGATGAAAGGGAAAGCTCTGAATATGTGTAGGGGTCAGAAACGATGTGCATTTTGTGAAAGGCAACTAAGTTTCTAAATTACCCCAAGAGGCAAATTTTGAAAAATTCCAACAAATAAATCCATGTGATCAAATTACTAATAGCATGTATGTAAAATAAAATTATGTATCTTTAAGTAACATGCCAGGTTATTTATTGCAACACCGTGTTGGGGTTACTGTCAAAATATTATTCAGATGGAGGGAATTCCTAAAAGGCATAACTGTTAAGCAGTTTCAGGAAATAACTACAGGAACAAGGTGAATGACAACAAAGAAGTCAACAAATACCATTTCATTTAAAGAATGAAAAGATGCTCAAGGGAAAAATCAGAAAGGGACTGGGAAAATTGAGGTCAATAACAATTTGCTGTTCAAAATGATCAGGGAGGCTATCTGGTGTAAAAAGTGGGGTGAAGGTAATGCATCTGATTCTTGATGAATTCGTCGGAGGCAGTACCAATATAGTCAAGTTATAGCTTTTCATCCTATATATTTTGAAGCAAAGATTAAACTGATAACTTCAACAAATGGGTTACATACATCCCTGCTTAGAAGTGGAAGATATGGGGCAGCCCTGGTGGTGCAGTGGTTTAGCGCCACCTGCAGCCTGGGGTTTGATCCTGGGGACCCTGAATCGAGTCCCACGTCAGGCTTCCTGCATGGAGCCTGCTTCTCCCTCTGCCTGTGTCTCTGCCTCTCTCTCTCTCTGTGTCTCTATGAATAAATAAATAAAATCTTTAAAAAAAATTAAAAAGAAGTGGAAGATACGCTATCACTCTCAAGTCTTCTGCCTCAGTGAATTAGTAAATCATCTGATGAGTCATTTGCTTTGGACATTAATTTATTCTAACTGGAAAAAAAAGAATCAGAAGCAGTATAAAAGCCTCTTCAAAATTCTACATGAAACTCCAAGATAGGTTGCAAGTGCCAAAGAACCAGAATTGAGATAATTACCTTCGTAACCTAGTTGAGATGCTGTACATCTTGAATCAGACCGCCATGTTGTTTAACATTTTAACTTAAGATGGATTCCAAAACTAATCACGAGTTTACTCTATGCAATACTGTATCAGTTGGGGGCCCACAGGCTCCCCGCCCTCACCCCCCCATAAAGTCAGAGAACTGGGTTAGATCTTCCTAAGGTAGCGTGAGATTGCTAATCTCACCCAAGCTCTACCTTATAACGTATTATTGAGTCACTGAGGCAGTTTCCTTTCTATGCTAAAATGCCTGGTGGCATTCAGTGCCCAGGAGGAAGAGGCTATTCCCTGGAACTTCCACAGAATTCTCCCAAGCGTTGAGCTGTACATTTGCCCAGTGTCAGTTTCCTTTGGTCCCTACTGGTCTGTTCAGGCCAGTTGTATTTTGTCACTATAAATTACCTATGCTAATAAAATATCCATAAACCAGTGATAACATGAGTAAAAACCAGAAAAGTTGCTTTAAAAACTAAGTTGAACAGCTTTAAAGACTTCATAAATACATTTCACAAAAGTGAGGCCTTGATAGCAATTTCTGTTAAATTAATAGGAGAGGTAAAACTATAAGCATTCAAAAGGAAAATGATAGCCTATCTGAAAGATTTGAACTCAGAATACTTTCAAGTACCCAACTCATTTCCACTGTGAAATAAATTGAAGCTGGCAGTTGTGTACAATGAAGCACTGGTGTATGTGCACATGGAAAAAAGACAACTTTCCAGTCTAATCAATATAGCGGACATGTGCTCAAAGAGAAACATTCTTGGATCTTCACGGAAAAGATTTGTGAAAGCCTGCATATTCCTATGCATTAAGTTAAAGCCTATTACAAGAGGCACAGAGAATAAAGGTCAAATGTTTGTAATTCTCTGCTTTAAAACTTTTAAAATGAACAGACCGATTACAGTCCTGATCATATCTGTTAAGAGAGCTCCACACCATTTTAAACCCAACACCTTTCACTTGAAAGACCTCCAGTGAAGGGAACTATTTATTATAGTTCTAGCTACTCGGCATAGCTATTCGTTACCAGCTCTGAAACAAGATGGAGAAAGTAAAGTCTGGTTTACGAATTAGCACATGAGGTGCAAAAAGGAACGAGACTTTTTTTCATCATGTAATATGGAACTTTGTATGTGTGAGAAGTTGGAAAACAAGGTTGTAAAGAACTGGGATAAAAGAGAGGAAGTTTTACCCTTTCATCAATATCCAATTTTTATTTTATGAATTAGTACATGAGGGTTTTAAGAGCAGCAGATCTAGAGTCAGCCTGACTATATCCAAATTTCAGGTCTGCTGAGATTTTCAAAAACTTCAAGTGCCTCCCTTGCTTGTTTTCTCAGCTCTGAGCAGGGCATGGTAATAACATTTACTGTATAGTATTGTTGATGATGAAATGAAATCATGCACACAAAGACTCCAGCAGAGTTGCTTGGCCCACAGGACACGTTAGATAAATATTATATATCCCCACCATTATTATTACTGCACTGAAAGCATCATGTGGTAAATCCTGCACATGGCACGTATGTTTGCCTTCAACATATACTGGGCTAGTAGTCTTTTCCTAAGTGATGGCAGCATGGAGACAGAACTTCTTTATCACACAAACAAAATATCCAAACCAAAAACCTGAATACTTTTGCTTCTTATTCTAGGTAAATATAAAGACTGTGCTCCCTAGTCCCATATACTCATAATAGTTCTGAGATTAATTTTAGGCTCTCAGAAAGTCCTGGTTTCAGTTAATACGGTTGATTGCACTGGTATAATTTATAACACAGTATGTGAAAGGAATTCTAAAAGCAGGCATCTTAGCTCCATTGTTGGAAGGTTTTTTTTTTTCTTTTTTTCTATTTAGTCATCCTGGGAGGCACCCTGGGAGGCAAACATAGCATGGGAAGAACATTCTCAGGGTGAAGAGGGAGTTGGGAGAAGAGAGGAGTAAACAGTGTAAGGGATGACACATAAAAGGAAAGAGTCACTGGGACTGTTCTTACCCAACTTTGGTCCTCAATGCTGGGAAAAGATGCCTGGTGGGTTTTTGGGAGCAGTCTCCTCCATCTCTAAAGCACACTTTGCCACCCCAACCCTCCACCTCTTTCTCTGGGAGGTTGTCTGTGGGTACCAGGGAGTAGCATCTTGGTCTTTAATGTACTAAATTCACTTAGAAGGTGAGCTGGATTGATAAATGGTCTTTGGTGTATTACTGGTTCTGACCTCAGAGCCAGCAAAATTGCATATGTGTTTATACTTTCATAGGACCCATTTATAATTTTAGACTTGAAGTTGGTTGGGAAATTTTTGAAAAATGAAATCATGTGAAAATTTTGCAGTAACTCATTGTAGGCTGAACTTTGGCTATATGCCATCCTGAGGAAGCAGATGTTTGCTTATTTTAATTTTCTGGCAGGGAATATGAGTTTACATTTGGATTTTTCTCCTTAAGATAATATATATGTACAGTAGGAGGAAAACATATAGGGCCCTTCATCACACTACTTTCTAACATCGCTGTGAACTGACCTCATGTGAGTGGTGAGACACAGCAAAATGTAGTAGTTATCAAAATCCTTAACTTCCTTCTCTTTTGATGTTCAAAGAGCATTCCACGTTACCAGACAGGATGTAGCACGTGGCCTTGTGTCCTTATAGATTTCCCCATAATCTATCTGTCAATAAGCCAAGAATTGTTAAAGCAGCCCCTCTGTTTTCTAAGTATCTTCCAAGACACTAGCAAATTCACTCCACAGCCTCATAAAGAACAATTAACACAGAATATTGTTTTTTTAAAATTTAGGCAATAAAACATATTTATTAAATCATTTACGCTAGTAAGCACTCATAGTGCTAAGATAATCTCAGCTGCCTCTGACTTCCAGGCTGGTTCTGTTTCTTCTAATTAGAAAAATATGGGATGGGGATCCCTGGGTGGCTCAGCGGTTTAGCACCTGCCTTCGGCCCAGGGTGTGATCCTGGAAACCTGGGATGGAGTCCTGCGTTGGGTTCCCTGTATGGAGCCTGCTTCGCCCACTGCCTGTGTCTCTGCCTCTCTGCCTCTCTCTCTCTCTCTCTCTCTTTCTCTGTCTCTATGAGTAAATAAAGAAAATATTTTTTAAAAAAGAAAGAAAAGGGGATGGCTGGTGAAACTACAAGGAATTTGGGTAAGGAGCTCTTCCAGCGACAGCTCATGCAAATGAAGGTGGGAAGGCTTGGAGAGTATAAACTGCAATTTATATAGCAATTTATAAATAAAAAGCACTATTATTTCTGTTAGGGGAAGAAACTGGATTTTCTGACTGAGCATAAGTTTAGAAATACAGAAAAACTAAGAATCTCTGAAATAAAATAATTCATAAAAGTTGATGAGTTTTGATGGTCTTCGATTGGTTAGATTTTGAGAATTGCTATTAAACTTGAACTTCAGGTCTCAGTCGGCTTAGCCTAAAAACACTTTCAGTGAACAACAGATGGCAGTATTCTGCCTTTTTAAAGAACTCTAATTGTCGGAAGATCTTTTTGAATGAGTGCTGCTTCCTCATAACTGGTAGAGTTTAGTTTCTTTTATTCCACGGGGCGGGGGGGGGGGGACTTAAAAAAAGAATAACTTATAAAAGACAATTGGTAGAGAGTAATACAAAATTTTAAATTGTGTTCTCTCTCTCAGGACCACTGTTAAAGTGAAACTATAATTACATCATTAATAATTCTTCTCAATTACAAGCATTTCAGTTCTGTCACCCTTCCCCATTTTCATGAGGTAAACTTTGTAACAATGACCCATTTTCACAGACAATCTGATTGAAATTCTTGCCCCACATGCAATTTTGCATTGTGATTAGAATGTCCATAAGACAAAAAAAAAAAAAATCAAAATATGCATTCTAACACAAATAGTTTTGTGAGCTTTCATTGGCATTTATCTGCCCTGTGTTATCTATCACCAGACTCTCCTACCTCATGGGCACCTACTTATCTATGCTACTGATTTGCTCCTAATGTTGCCTAACTGGGAGCTCTTCCCTCCAATTGCTGCCATAAGCACCCAGACTGCTTACCACATGAGTGCCTGGAACTCATACGCTGGAAGTAACCCAAAACAAAAGCAAATAAATGAAAAACCCTGGAAGCTGTAATTCAGAGAAATCTTGCATCTCTCACCAATTCTCACATGAATTCTTAGAATGTCTCTGTCATAAGCACTTGTGATAGTTTTCAATTCAACTTTTGACATGGATCTTGATAAAGATTCATCTTCTTCTTCTAGGCTAAAAGTGTTACAAGGACAAAGGGAATCCTAGTTTCTACACTAGTTTAACTCCAGACTCCTGGCTAGTATCTGATAATCGTCAGGCATTAAATGATATTAAAAATGAGTTAAGTTGTAAGTAGCATATTCTAAACCTCGAGAGAAGTAAATATCCGCTCTCCCAGTTCTATGCTTTGAACAATATAGAAAGACAAATGACAGTGTCTAAGGTATTTCCTCAAACAACTATTTTCTGAAATCCATCTGAAACATTTAACCTTCTAGCACAATTTCAATGTTCAGATTTTAATTTAAATAAAAATGTTGAGAATTGTTACACTGAAATACTGGAGTCATAAATAAAAATTGAATTTAACAAATTGATTCTGGCCTAACTGCTAGGCAGAAAACAGTGAAGCTGCTGAGAAAAATAGTGCCAACAAAAAAAGTGACTCTACACTTTTTTCTATAATCTGGTACACATCTATGGAGAAGAGCAAGCCAAGGACTCAGGTATATATATGAGTATTTTGGGGGAAAAGATTTAAAAGGCTTGGAAGTAGGGGAAAATGTGACCTTTTAGTGATAACACTCAGATGAAGTACAGAGTGCTTCAGGTTGAGAAAGATGTGTCTGTGTACAGCACAGTGACTATAGTTAATAATCTTGAAATATATATTTGAGAGTTGGTACGAGAGTAGATCTTCAAAGTTTTTATCACAAGAAAAAAAATCTGTAATGATGCGTGGTGATAGATGTTAATTAGACTTACTGTGGTGATCATTTTGCAATATACATATATATCAAATCACTGTGTTGTACACTTGCAACTAATATAATGTTGTATGTCAGTTATGTTCAAATTTAAAAAGAGAAGAAGAAAAGGATGTGTCTGGAGAGGTTTGAGGGAATACATCATGACAGGAACATGAGCCAAATGCAAGAACTTTGATTAACTACTAAGAGTAATGAGAAACCCCTGCAGGGTAGTGACAGCATCACTACTGTGGAGGAAGGAGTCAGGCTGACTTTTAGGCTGATGGCTTAGATAGAGAGAATCACAGGAGAAGGATGTTTTGATGTAGATGCTGAGATATTCAAATTTGAGTAAACATCTGACATTCACAGAATGATTAAAGTTGCACATCTGAGCTGAAAATACACATCCGGGTATCAATGACACAGATATGGTCATTTCAACAACACCCCACATGGAAGTGTATAAAGACAAAAAAAAGTGGACTGAAGGCAGGGCCATAATCAATATCAATTTGCAAGGGTCAGGGAGAGAAGAAACTCACAAAGGAAAATGAGAAAACAGCTGAAAATTAAGAGTGTAGGGTCAAATGGGTCATGGAAATGCTTTTGTCAAGAGGAGAGGAGTGGCCAGTGGTGACCCATGAAATTTGAGAGATTAATAAATTCTAAAAATATCCATTAGTTTAGTATCTGGCCAGTCACTAGTAACACTAAAGAGAGCAATTTTAGTAACATGCTCTGGTTGTAAGTTACACTATAATAAACTAAGCAAAGAAAAGAAGATATGAAAGTGGAGACAATGCATGATCCCAGGGTCCTGGGATTGAGCCCCATATCAGGCTCCCTGCTCTGCGGGGAACCTGCTTCTCCCTCTCCCTCTCCCTGTTTCTCCCCTTGCTTGTGTTCTCTGTTTCTCTTCTCTCAAATAAATAAATAACATCTTTAAAAAAAGAAGAAAATGGAGACGATGTAGACAATTCTTTCCTAAAAACTAGCTATAAAATGGGCGATCAAGGTATGTCTATATCCAGAGGGAAAAGAGGCTCTAAAGAGCTGGAAAGTAAGTGAGCAAGCACAAATGTTGAAAAGGGAGATCCCACCAGTACGAGGGATTTTAAATGCAATGCAAACAGTGGGAATGATAAAGAGATCGAGGTCCAAGAGAAGGAATGAGTGTGACTAACCCTTCACAATGGAGGATACCTTTCCCAGGGTAACAGTGAGAAAAAAGACTAGATCTGCAGGTGAGACGTGAGAATTCCTCTACTTTGGCTTTTATCTAACTCTGAAGATGAGTCATGAGCCCCTTGTTGAGAAAGTGATGTAGGCAATGTTAGAAGTACAGAGGAGAACGAAGAACATTTGAGAAAGGAGAAGGAACAGCTGGCTAGATTCTCAGGCAATACTGTAGGTCCAGCTGAGGTTAGAGACTTCAGCTCCAATATGTTGTTTATGTGTTACTTCCAGTGTTACTCAGCATGAAATTTTGCACGAAAAGGCAACAAGGTGGAAATAGGAAGGGTGAGCCAGACTGGGAAGAAAGAAGACTGAATAAGTGGACCAGAGATCCTGGGGAAGTGGAAGAGGAGGTGAGAAAGCAGTAAAGCTTGAAGAAGCATGGAGCCAGAATGCAGGGTCAGGTGTTTGTATGAGAAGAACAAATACAGATTCCATTAGTAGACCAGTCTCTCAGGCATAGAAGGTTTCTGCTTCTTATTAGCAGAAAACAAGGTTGGAAAGGAAATGTGAAGCCCGATTTCAGATGCCCGTGAATGAAGGACAAAGTTTTCTAATTCGATGAGCCGGTAATTGAGTGAGGAAAGAAGTCTGAGAAGGAAAATGATGTAATCAAACAGTACACAGCGCTTGAGGAAGAGAAAGGTGTGGATAGGAGAGGACAGGTCTGACCATGGTTGCTGCAACCAAAAATGTGGGAAACTAGGCTACTTGAAGCATGAATGGCCAGGGAGGGAAGAGGGAAAGTAACATTAAAGAGCATAACTGCACTCGTACAGTGATTCAACACTGAGACATGAGAACAAAAATGTATTTATTCCTGTAGTTGTCTTCTTCTACTCTGTCCACAATATTCTCAGTTCCTGCTCTTGAAAATTTCTTCAAGTGCTCTTGCCTTCACAAAATCAAATGTGGGGAGTTCACTTGTCAGTGTATCCACATTGGGTCTCAGCCACTGTCTAAGAAAATGTTCTCTTTTTGATAGATCATGGTAGTAGCCCTCTACAGTGTAAACAGAGAGGGTGAAGGGATTCTCTTAAAAGCCCCACGTTGTTTTAACACAACATCCAACACTTCATAAATGTATTTTTAAACTCAGTAAATTCCAGTTTCTACAACTAAGCAAAGATACCATAAATTATGTAACAAGGTTTCCAAACTTATAAATAGATCGAATTTCAAAACGCTTTTACATCAAATTTGTTTTGGAACTTGGAATGAATTTTTCTAGAGAAATAATACTATAAACAGTGATGAAATTTCTAGGCCAGCTTACAAAAACTTATACACCTCTTAATAATAGGTATGATAGTATTTTTGTTCTACATTGTAAATACACCCTATTTCAATCACACTGCAATATTTTAAGACAAACACATTGTATCAAAACAAAATATGGAGGCACTGGGAAACATCCATTCCTGTATCGTTGACTCAACAAATATTAACTGAACATGTACTGGGTACCTGATACTATCTACACCCCGGGGCCAAGGAGATGAATGAGTGTGGCAGCTGCCCTCGAGGATCCTGCAGTCTAGTCTAGTGGATGATGCTCAGAGGACTAAAAGTGATCAGAGGACTGAAGAGGAAGCTGAGAGAACCCTGTGATGAATCACCACCACCCCTGGTTATGAGGTGAGGAAGAAGTTGTTTCTCACAATGCATGTCTCCAAACACCTACATGTGGCCAACTTTGAAAACGGCTGCCCTGCTATCACTATCCATACTTCTCCTCAAAGTAGGATGAAAATAAAATCCAACTCTCCACAGAAGTAAGAGAAGGGGGAGGGACTGATTACAAAGATACTCATCACTCAAATACAGATACATCTGGTTTCTTGAAGTTTCCCTCAAAATTTTCAGCCCTTAGAACTCTCAAAGCTCCAACACCCGTCTCAATTTTTTTTATTTATTCATAGACACAGAGAGAGAGAGAGAGAGGCAGAGACACAGGCAGAGGGAGAAGCAGGCTCCATGCAGGGAGCTCGATGTGGGACTCGATCCAGAGTCTCCAGGATCACACCCCAGGCTGCAGGCGACGCCAAACTGCTGCACCACTGGGGCTGCCCCAGTTTCAATTTTGAAGCTTGGATTTCAAGACTCCTCAACTTCCCATTCCCCCAGTAAAGAGTAGGGAATTTGAAGCTCCCTCGCTTCTCTGGGCACTTGAGGGTCTGCTTCTTGCTAAAGGGTTTTAAGGGATGCAGTAAGCTTACCTGTGAACCATTTTGCATGCAGAGAAGATTTGAGGAAAATATTAAAAGTTAATAATATCATTTCTTGATTTTCCAGAAGGTAATTCACAGCTCTATAAATTATAACATGAATGACTTTCAACGTTTGAAACTAGGGCAAAAAAGGCTAAGCTACTTGTCCAACATTACATGGATGCTAAGTGGCAGAGGTGGAATTCAACCCAGACAATCTGGGTTAATCACAATACTAAGCTGTCAATATTTTGGGGTAACTGTCCCTATGTACGGTCACTTACCTTTGATGATATAAAATATCTTTGTCAATTTGTTACACACTGTTAGTTTGCAAACTCTTCCTTCAATTAATCTTCATCAATTTAGGTTTTCTTTATCAAGAGGAACTTATTAACACCCTCTGTATTCTCTGAGAATTCATGTTATACTCCTTTCCTTTACATCTTTTTTTTTTTATTAATCAAATTAGACTCCTCCCAGAACTATGTTTTTAGGGAAGATCCCATTACTGTTTCTCCATCAAGAAAAACGTCATTTACTTTTTTCTCTTATTTCCCATACGTAAGCCAGACCTCATATAATATTTGCTCCTGGATGGAAAAACTGGTGGTTCTTATATAGAGACTTCTGTTGCTAATAGGAAAACATCTGTCTTCATTTTCCTTTTAGGTGGTAATGAAAATAAAATTTTATAATGCATCTGTCTACAAGTCTGGTTTAATTACTTCAGTTTAAGAAACTGGTTTTAGTTATAATCTTATTATATTCATAATGTTTTGAGACACTCAGGTAATAAATATGATTATCTTCGGGTCAACAGACCCCAGTAACTCACCAAGATATTTAATCGGCAGATGTTGAACAGGATTATAAAGGTTCTGTATGAAAGGCATTTCAAAATGATACCCTACCCCTCATGTTTAATGACAAGGTGTCACTGAGTGAAGAGGAAATCAAGCAAGAAAAGAAGTCATCTGGTTACAATGATGAGTCACTCAACATTTATGTCATAGTTTTGTTTTCTTCCTTGTGGACATAACTGTTAGTTTTGTCAATTCTTCCATATGCTGTTAGTATAGCAATAATAGGATATTGACGGAATACAAATGACCAACAATTTGTTGGGATTCAGCACAGATTCCTTATGACAAAGGTCTATACAAAGAAAAGAAAGTGAGTTCAGAAATTATTTTCTAAGATTATAATCTTGTAAGATTAATAAAGTGATTAATAAAGTGATTAAAAAATGGGTTAATTTTATTTCCTGGGGACCAAGAGGAAGGATCTAGGGAGAAGCAGATAGTGAATTCCTCTTTGGCTATTGCTTCAGTGTATTTTCCTTTTGTTTCATCTTAAAATAAGATGACATGAATGGAAGTGTACTACGCAGAAACTGATTAACATATCCCATAGGAAAAAAATAAGCAAAGCATGATAAAAAAAAATACAGAACAGAAGCAGTGAGTGTTTTCACATACTGATTCTGATGGCAAACTAAAGTCTAAAATTAATATAGAGTCATATCTAACTAAAAATAACATCAAATTGTCTTCTTGCTGGCTTCAAGGTTTCTAACAAAAAAAGGTAAAGTTACTCTCACATCTCTATCATTAGCCACACTCTACACTGGCCCAAAAGATTTTAAGATGCCCATCAAGCACGTCTTATGGCTGTTGATCAGTCAACAGACTTGAGTGTTGCCCTGGGGACTATTGTAGCATTTTAATATCAAAGCAAATATGTCCAGAGACATGCCCCAGTTCTCAACTCTCTTCAAACTACACACAGTGGCTGTTGTGATTGACTTTCTACACTAATCATGGTGATTCCACCCCTAAGGCCAGAAATTTGGTCAAGGATGGATAGGTTTTTAGTCAATGTGATTCAATGAGACATGAGGGGAACTTTGCTTAGTGCTTCTAAGAAAAAATTCTTCCCCCTCCAGAAAGAAGCCACATTGCTGCCAGCAGCCATCTTTGGATCACAAGTGGAATCAGCTTTAGGATAAAGCCAATAGTGTAGACAGTAGCAAAGTAGAAAGAATTAAAAAACAGGGATCCCTGGGTGGCGCAGCGGTTTGGCGCCTTTGGCCCAGGGCGCGATCCTGGAGACCCGGGATCGAATCCCACATCGGGCTCCCGGTGCATGGAGCCCGCTTCTCCCTCTGCCTGTGTCTCTGCCTCTCTCTCTCTCTGTGACTATCATAAATAAATAAAAAATTAATAAAAAAAAAAAGAATTAAAAAACAAAACAAAACAAAACACTACATCTGTTGCAATGTTATTAAGTCATGCATCCACCAACCCTGAAGCCTTCTTTCTTCTGGCCTTCTTACAGTAAGAGTTAACATAGTAAGCATTTCAGATTGTGTGCTGCCACTAATCTGAATAAAGTATTCTTTTTCTAATGGTTATAAATAACTAATATAGCATAAAAATTTACCAAATGTATATGGAAATAGTAGATAAGTAGGTGGTACTGAAAACACAATTTATAATGTATATGTCCACAATTCTGAGTTAATCACTTTATTTGTTTAAGTTTTCATTTAGAATCAAGTTAGTTACCATACAGTGTAATATTAGTTTCAGGTGTACAATATGGTGTTTCAACATGCATATACAAAACCCAGAGCATCACAACAAGTACACTCCTTAATCTACATCATCTATTTCCCCCAACCTCCCCTCTAGTAACTGTCCATTTGTTCTCCACAGTTAAGAATCTGTTTCTTGTTTTGTCTCTCTGTATCTCTCTCTCTCTCTCTCTCTTTACTTGTTTTGTTTCTTAAATTCCATATATAAGTGAAATCATATACTATTTGTCTTTCTCTGATAGACTTATTTCACTTAGCATTATACTCTCTAGCTCCATCCATGTCATTGCAAATGGCAAGATTTCATTCGTTTTGATGGCCGAGTAATATTCCAGTGTCACAGTGTGTATATGTAATATATTCCACCTTTTTAAAATCCATTAATCAGTTGATGGACACTTGGGCTGCTTCCATAATTTGGCTATTGTAGACAATGCTGCTATAAACATCTGGTGCATAAACATGTTAATAGCATAAACTTGTTATAGTAGCATTATCTACAGAGCTAATAACTTTAATTTAAAAAACTGGTGTCAGTTATATTTAGAATATTGTGAGGCAGGCAGCCCGGGTGGCTCAGCGGTTTAGTGCTGCCTTCAGCCCAGGGCCTGATCCTGGAGACCCAGGATCGAGCCCCACATCAGGCTCCCTGCACGGAGCCTGCTTCTCCCTCTGCCTGTGTCTCTGCCTCTCTCTCTCTCTCGACTCTCATGAATGAATAAATAAAATCTTAAAAAAAAAAGAATATTATGAGGCAGTAAAAATATGACTATCACAGGGTCTGCAAACCCTGGCAGCCCAATGAGAGCTAGGAGGGCAGAGCAATGACTAATTTCACTTTAGCTCAGTGACTCACTTCTAACACTAGCACCCAGCACACTATCCATATCTATGTCTTAATGGCAAATTGCCACATGCCATGAACCTTCCACATGAGTTGAAATAATCAAAATGCCATTGGTAAAATCTTCCTACACAAATGTACTCTACTATGATGTGTGGATTTTGTGAGCTTCTTGAAGATAAGAATCGTTTATATTTATTTTCTATTCCCACAGCAACTTTAACCACACTCAGCAAAAAACTGCCTAATTACTTTACATAAATTACCTAACTCCAATTCCTCTGGGCAGAAAGTATACAAAATCTATCCAATCCCTCAATGAAATTTTAAATTTAACTTTCCATTCATTTCTATATATAGAGAGAATTTTATAATTCTTAATTTTCTCCCTATTATTTCAATGAAATACTTTTTTTTCTTTCCAATACTGGGCCCCCACCTCTATAATTGTAATCTCTTCTAACATAGACAGCCTATTTCTCCTTTTAATTTGTGTTTCTTATTCATTCTCTTTTTTCTTCCCTTCTCCCTCCTTTCATTCTAGGAACATTGCTAGCATTTCCTTGCTAACAAAATTGTTCTTTGACCCCATCTAAGGTTGTATTTATTCCTTTTAAATTCTTATCTATTAAACTAGAAAGAGAGCTCTGCTCTTTTAATACCATTTTCATTTATTTTTAAAAATATTTTATTTATTTGACAGAGAGAGTACACAAGTAGGCAGAGCAACAGGCAGAGGGAAAGGGAGAAGCAGCCTCCTCACTGAATAGGGAGCCCGACTCAGGGCTTGATCCCAGGACCCCAGGATCATGACCTGAGCAGAAGCCAGGTCCCTAATCAACTGAGCCACCTAGGTGGCCCATATCCTTTTTAAAGATACTTAATTTTTTATTCATGGCAATCTGATTTACACCTCTGATAAAATAAAATCCTCTATTAAGCACAATCAATATCTTAATTTAAATATCTAACTATAATATTCCCAGTTTTGTCTTTCTTCACCCAGCTCCACAGCCTCTCTCCTGCCTGGCTTTTCCTAGTCCCTCTGAGAAGGAACTCTGTATCTGCTTTTCTGGATCTTCTTCCCTCCTTAACTATTGACCAATGGTACTATTTTTCCTTGTTCTATCTATGCCCTTCCCTTCCACCTTTCACCCTGTGTTACAGTGAGTACCTACTAATTTGGAGCTCCAACACTGACCTTTTCTCTGGACTCTGGACTCAGGCTTGTGTGCTCCCTGGACAGCTCCACTCAGGTATGCTCACAGTTAGTTCAGACTCTACCTTCTCCATTAGAGTACTTGGACCTCCATCTTCTGGACTCTTTTTTCCCTATTTTCTATCTTGGCTAACAACAAAATTTGTCACCCAAACTAGACATCTTGACTTTTTATAAAGATTTTATTTATTTGACACAGAGTGAAAGAGAGCACAAGCGGGGGGAAGGGCAGAGGGAGAGGAGAAGCAGATTTCCCACTGAGCAGGGAGCCCAACATGAGGCTCGATTCCAGGACCCTGGGACCATGACCTGAGCCCAAGGCAGATGCTTAAGCAACTGAGACACCCAGGTGCTCCCATCTTAACTTTTTTAAAGTGATATTTTACTTTCTCATCTCTAACTTCAAACTGATCACTGCAGCTGAAAATTTCTACTGAGGAGTCACTCAACTCCTACTTCCTCTAGGATTCCTTAATCCCTGCCTTAAATCCATCTCATTATTTCACATGAGGATGGCTGCAGGTTTTTTCCTCCCAGTTTTTTTCCCACCACAAACTTGGTTTTTCCCAATACAGAGATACTAATATGCTGCTCTGTTATTTTCTTTGATGGTTTCCCAAAGTCATAGAGTGACATTCGACTTCTTGGCATGACTTTAAGCATTTTAAAATTTAACTCTTAACCTCTTTTACCCCAGTTACATTTTCATATATCCCACTAACATGTCTCCTTAGCTGTCCTAGATGATCTCCTCAATATGCTTCCATGACCCCATGCCTTTGCGTATGGTGTTATTTCTGCCTACCACATCATTTCTCTGATATATTAGTATTAATGATCAGGACCCAACTTTAAAACATAAAACATCTCAGCCTCATTCCCAGAGTGACACCTCAGCCTCAAAGCCTCCATTGTATTCTCTGTCCCAAAGTCCATCATATTGTACTATTGCTAATTGTCTGTGAATATATTCCTTGCCAGATTATGAATTTGAGGGCAAGAATGACTTCATTTTTGTAATCCTATCACTCAGCATATTGTAAGAGCTCCCAAAACACAATTTTTAAATGAATTCTGCCTTCCAACACAATATGTTATCCTTACAAATGGTTCTCAAAACTTTGTAGACTCTTGATCATACTTTTCAATCCAAAAAGTGTGCCTTCGCCTGGTCCTTATAGTCAAACAACATCCCCTTCAAGTTCTCACAACCTCCTATTGAGTATCACGTTACTTAAGGCAACTGCCTGTAATAAACACACTCAACTGACTGGCAAACATAGATTCCCAGGAGCCAGGAACAAAAACGGAGTGTTGAAGAAAGGAGAGGCAGCATGTTCAAATTTCCTTTGGATGCTCTCACTGATTTTCCTTAGTCCTTGACTATGTGACCCATTGCTTATTTTCAGGGCTCCTTTTTATGATTAGCACTACTGCATACATGCACACATGATAGAAAGTAGCTTTCTTTGTAGTAATGACACACGTACATCATTGGAAAATACTAGAACACTGAAGAGAAAAATAAGAATGAAAAGATTTCGAAGCATTGCTGAAAGAGTAATTTGATACTATCTATTGTATATGACTATATACAGTGTTTAAATTTCTTTATTTAGCACAGGCTGACCATCTGTCCCTCCAAAGCAGGTATTCTGGGAATCTACAGTTAATCTATTTGCTTCCTCAAAACTAATACTAACTTTTGAGCTTTCCACTGTAATCAACACATATCATCCCATATGCTCTTTGACACAATATTCGTTCTTCCTTCAGATTTAGGAAGGTTGTTTTTTTTGTTTTGTTTTTGGTTTTTTTTTTTTTTTTTTGCCTCTTAAATCTTTAAACAGATAAGATTTATCACCTTTCCACAATGTAACCTACCTGAGATTATCAAATGATTGCCTTTCTGCTTGGGAGACATCCTGCTATCTGAGCTGACATTTTAGCCATAAACTGTAATGCTATCCTATGTTTGACACGAAGAATTTATTGTGGTAAATATTTTTTTGCTGATGAGTTATGATACAGAATATTAGAAAGGAGCAGCGGGAAAGGAAGAGCTTATTTCACTGCAACTCAAATATCCCTAACTGGCCAATGAGTATTCAAAAGCTGGCAGAAGAAGGCCTGACATTGAGAAGGACACATTAATCTGATGCAGGATGACAGTAACCATTATCTGTCTCTTTACTGTGAAAGTATACTTCATAAGCACACTTCTGATATCAGTGTGTTCTCAGCCTATATAAACCAGTCTCTCCCTTGCTAGAATACCTCTTAGTCCTCTTTAATCCCATATTCTTCCCCCAATCTCCACACTCCCTGTTAACTACCAATCCATTTTTCTACCAAACTTTTCAAAACAACTGTTAGTATTCACAGCCTTCATTTTCTTACTTTACCTTCAGATCCCAATCCACTGAGCTGGGCTTTTAGAACAGACTGTTAATTGCTCTTGCTATCCAGTGGGTTTTTTGTGTTTTTCCCCCCAAGGTGAGTTTTAATTGATGAACTTAAAGGATATTTTTTAGGCCCTGAATTACTGGACTTCTTCATAGAAGTTTACAGTATCAGTGACATGCATTTTCTGAAAACTTCATTTCCTTCCCCTCCCATGATATCATGCCCTTCTAGCTCTTTTCCTATGTCTCTGAACTATCTTCTGTCTCTCTTGGATACTTTTCCACTCACTCTCCATCACTCTGCATTATATTTTATTTTAAGATTTTTATTTATTTATTCATGAGAGACAGAGGCAGAAGGAGAAGCAAGCTCCCGGTGAGAAAAGCGATGTGGAATTCAATCCCAGGACCCAGGGATCACACTCTGAACCAAAGGCAGATGCTCAACCACTGAGCTACCCAGCTGCCCTTTATTTGTTTTTTTAGATTGATTATTTATTTTAGAGAGAGGGGAGGGACAAAAGGAGGGAAATCCTCAAGCAGACTCCCCACTGAGCAGGGGAGCCTGAGGTGGGGCTCCATCCCAGGACCCAGAGGTCAGGACCTGAGCCAAAATTAACCTAACTGACGGAGCCACCCAAGCGTCTCAGATCCCTCAACATGTTAAAAGCTATTTCTGTAGGTTTCACTTCTTTCTATAGGTTCTTCTCATTCCACAGTCACTCTCTAAATTTGTTCACATGCTCTCCTGAGATCCATATCATCTTCCCCAGCTCATAACACCTAAATCATCTCTGCCCCAAACTCCTCTGCCCAGTGCGTCCACTGTTACTGGACTCCAGGGAGAAGAACACCATGGCTCCTCAGAGCAGAGTACTCACACCTGACCTTCCTGACTTTGCCAAGTGCTTCTCTAGCACCTTGGTCACTGCTTCAATCCCATCAATTATTCGCCCTCATATAGAAAGCCTCAAGTCTCCTTCCTTACTTTCATTAATCACTGACAGAGTCCTTCTGTTTTTACCTGCTGTATAGCTTGCTACTCTATTTCACTCTTAGTCAATGTATTCTAATGCTCAAAAAAAAAAAAAAAAAAAGACTTGTATTTTCCACATGCTATTTTTTAATCATACATATCTTTGTGAATGCAGTTACTTTCTCAGTTTTCCCT
This sequence comes from Vulpes lagopus, assembly GCF_018345385.1. NCBI lineage: Eukaryota > Metazoa > Chordata > Mammalia > Carnivora > Canidae > Vulpes > Vulpes lagopus. Next base: position 19,096,068 of record NC_054844.1, on the reverse strand, counting down.
GTCCTCCCCTTCTCACCACCACTTTCCTTCGGTTTATTCTTACTATTCCATTACTACTTAATTCTTCCAGAAACACTTTTTTCTGACTCCCTACTCTACATCAAACTGGAGTAAATACCCATGATCTGTAGTCCTTTAACACTCTGATCATATCTCAATCACTGCCCTAAAATTGGAATGGTTTGCATATTTGTCTTCACCACTAGACTTTATTTTACTTAACTCTTTTATCTCCAGTGCTTATCCCAGCATATGTAACCCAGTAGTGCATACAGACTGATTACCAAGTTAAGAGATGCATTTATTGTTTCATGAACTTATTTGCCCAAGTAGACCTTCCTAGTCCATAAGCAAAATGCCGAACAGCCACCATGTTATCATGCTTGGCAATGATATTTCTGAAAAGAAGGGGAACACTAGCATTCAGGTTTATTTATTAGCCTCTCATGAGACACTTAAAATTCACAAGTTCTTTGAAATCTGGATTCTCTGGACAAACTTAGTAACATAGAAAAGTAATACCTCTACCAGCCCCTGGGCTAGATTCATGGGACCCCGCCCAGCACAGCCTGTCCTAATCCCTGCCTCTGATTCCCAACAAGGCACAGGTCTTGGCCATTTGCCTCAAGCATGGGAAAGTTCTATCTGTGTGTCTGAATGAAGCTGCTTCTGGGGCAATTCCCTTGTAATATGGAACTGTGTTTTGGATTATGGCATGAGCAATGAGATACCAGGCCCTAAAAATTGTATACTAACTTCCTCTGATTGAGAAATGGTATTATTAAAAGTAAGATTAGATGGTGGTTTGACTCTAAGGGAGCTTGACAATTGGCCATTCAATTCATCATTATTGACACTACATTCAAAGCAGTGACATCCTATGTATGGTTTTATATTGCCTTTGAACTACAGCACTGCCCAATATATGCAATATACCATATTGCTGCCCAATTGAAAATTTATTTCATGATAAAGGGAGATAAGTTAACAGAACATTGTGTTTCTATAGCTGAGAAATAAATGAATCATAGGCTTGCCATTTCAGGACTATGTCAAGTGCAATATGGCAAAAATGCAGTATCGCCTGGAGTGACATTCAGAAACATATTGTTTTAATTCTAGTAATGCTCAAGCAAACTCTAGCATGTTAGATAGGTGATAATGAAGAACAGCCATTGTAGTATCAACAATGGCAATACTTACGCCTGGTACAAGTGCTCTGTACTTTCAGAGTAGATGGGGAGCTAGGACACACAAAGTAGGACACTGTTTTTAACACTACAGCCTTCCTAAGGTTTATTCTCTGGGAAACCTGAACACAGTATGAAATAAATCTACCAGTGCCTACGCACTCTTGAGATTCAAGCCTGAGTATACTCTGCATGAAATATGTATTTATGAATACATTTCTAATCTTAATTATCTCTGCAAAACACCTTGGTGCTGCCTGGAGTATGGCTTGGTGACTTATATTTATATCCTCTCTCTTTTTAATTCCCATCATCCTGCCCATTTTGATTGTGTTTCTTGATGCTATCTTTCTCCTAAGAGGTGTTATTTGATACTGGTTTTATGTTCCCTGCTCCTGGCTTCATGCCACCGTTCAGATGTGGATCTGCTCGGGAATACAAGACACTGATTATGCCATTACATGGGCCTTCCTCCTGCAGATGAGAGGGGGAAAACGAATCAAAGGAACCTGAAAGATGCTGTGTGAAACCTACAAAATTTCCACCATCATCTCCTAAATCTCCCTAGACCCTAAAGCAGAACCAGAAGGTGAAGTTTAAAGATGAACACACTCCCCACAATTCCACTCCTACTGTTTATACCTGGAAACTATTTCATGTCCGAGCCTTTATATGCATTTGGAGCATGGAATGGTAACAGTGACTGTACTGGTTTCATCGGCAGCATAACAGGGCACGTAGAAAATGGCTCTAGGTTAGTCCATCACTCAAGTCAGTAGTCTTGACATCCCCGTCATGTGTTGCCACTGATAGTAGGACAAAAGATTTTTTACCAAATTGAGATGATCAGTCCCATTGTAAGGACTCTATTATCACTGCCAGTGTGGGTGTGAGACTGAAACTAAGTAATATAAAGAGCTATTCTCAAGCTATTCTGGTCCTTCGCCTCCAATGCCCTAGGTATGCTAGATGCTTTTCATGTCAGCACAACACACAGACCTACTTCCATCTAAACAGTTTATCGTATCATTAACTTCAGGTAAGAATGAGGAAGTGACCAGGGTAACACAGCTCAGCCTTAAATATCAAAACATTCTGGTATTTGTGTTAACAAGTAATGTGAGTTCTAGCAGTAATGATAAAGTTTTTCTCTGGTGTAAGTACTTCATCCCTTTTGTCATTCTTGAAGTAGCTGTAAAAATCAATTCGTCCACTTACATGTCCCAGAAAGAGGTACATCATTTAAAAATCCACTTACTCACCTAGTGAATTGAAATGTGGAGAAATTCAGGCATTAAAGTAAAACATGAAAATTTCTGGCAGTGGTAAAGATGGAGTATGAAGAGGACAGGCCAGCCTGGCTTAAGAGTGTGGTCTGGAGTCAGTTCCTGAGAGCAGCCCCTGGCATTTCAAAGTTTCTTTCATTCTTCTGTGTATGGACTCACAGATTTTCTACAGGTTCATTTTTTTTCTTCTCCCTCCCAATGGTGTAGTGATTATGGGCAGCATAGGGCAAGATGGTGACAGCAAAGCTGTTTGTACGTATGTACAGGTCTGTTACATATTAGGTATTTTTCGGTCCTGGGATAAATTCACAGAACATGTTTTTTTTCTACAGCTCACTGGTTTAAATCCTTCAGGTGCTCCTGAGAGTAGCTGTCAGGATCCACAAAAGACCTTTTGCAGAGAAGACTTTTGAATGATCACATTATAGTCCTAATTGGAGCTGAGTAGGTCACAGCCCTCTGAAGCTGACAGTGAAATATGCCATTCTCTGAACATGTGTCCCTTATCAGAGCCACTTAAGGTAACAACGTCCTACAAAAGGCTCTCTGGGTCTCTGAAGGTACAGAGCCCTCATTACTCCTACAGTTAGGGAAAGCTTTGGACCACTTCTGGGAATGCAAATGAATGAAACCCCATGTGACAGCTGTAATAAAAGGCTCCTGTCTTTTTGCACAACATTCAAATGCCATCTGGCAATTTCGTTGACGTCAGCAGGCACAGAAAAACAACTGCCCCCACTGCCTTCTTCATCATTCCCTTCCACCCCCAACTTTGCTTTCCCCTCCTCCCTAGCAAAAAGCTCCAACTTTTAGTAGCAGAGGATAGGAGCAAAGTAGCCATTTTAAAAGACTTGCTCTATTTCTTATCCATTCTGTTTTATGAACCAGCTTTATCATCACAACAGCAGTGGTATTTGGCCCCAGTTCTCCAAATTCCAGTTAGAGAATCATTTCATTAAAAAGAAATTTTAAAGTCTTTTCTATTTGTGTTTGAGGACTTGAAGTACATTTATTCTGAGACTAGAGGTGTTAAGGAAAACTATTAATCTGACTTCTGATCCCACACATGCTCTCTTTGATCACTGTAAATAAACACCCAGCGTCACACTGAGAATATGTCTGCAGCCCTAGGCTGAATACATTGGCTTTAGAGCTTACATACGTGCATACATCTTTTAACAGTTCACTAGAAGCTTAAATGGACAGATTTTTCTTTTGATGTCAAAATCATATGATAGAGCTATCAAGTTATTTTGCCTTAGATATAACTTCATGGAAAATATATTTTTCTAAATTATTGAACAAAAAGCAAGTAAGTCAACTAGAATGTCTGTACCTCGTCAAGGAAACAGAATTACAGGAGAAACATCAACACACTTTCCAGAAACCCTAATTAAAGCAGAACAAAACAAACAAAAAACCTACTCTAATATTTACACATGGTATCAAAGAGGATAGACATTTTAAGTTATTATTGCCTATTATGGCTTTTTTTGTTTCCAGGGAAGAAGCTGGACACTAATAATACTGAGTGTGTTCCCGGAAATGGGTAAAGCACTATTAACCATAAAGAGTAAACTGGTCTCTTTATAAGCCAATTAATCAGCTCCTTTTCAGGCTCCAAATATGTTACTCTCAAGGTTAAAGCATACACATTTGGGCAGCTGGGTGGCTCAGCAGTTTAGCGCCGCCTTCAGCCCAGGGAATGATCCTGGAGTCCCAGGATGGAGTCCCACGTCAGGCTCCCTTCATGGAGCCTGCTTCTCCTTCTGCCTGTGTCCCTGCTTCTCTTTCTCTCCCTCTCTGTATGTGTGTGTGTCTCTCATGAATAAATAAATATAATCTTTAAAAAAATTAAAAAAAAATAAAGCATACACATTTGACTCATCATTTTATCCATATCACTGGTACATACTACTTATGTAGGCAGGCCTTTATCAAATGTAAAGGATTTTGGAAAAACAATTTTATATATTAAGGATAAGTCTATTAAGTAAGATTAACCAATCTTGGTATTGCTTAGATACACTGCTATTGACTTAAGTCTTTGCCTTTCCTAAAAATTTTACTTTTTCATTTTTAAAAAAATGTTTAACATCTAATATTGAAAAGAACTTTTAACATCAACTTTTTTTTCCAATTACAACTTCTCATGAAAATACATATACACTGTAAGTTAGGTGAGCGATTAGGAAGTACAGATTGGGCTGTGTTTTAGGGTGACTTTTTCAACAGCTCCCTTTTATGTACTCAACTTTTTACCCTGTTTCAACTTACCTGAGGAAGATGAAACAGTCCCATTAGTAGAAAGAGAAAAGTTAGGAATGCATGCATGTCAGCCAGGGTTAGGAGAGAAGAAATAATGGGAAGGATGTAGATACTGAAAACATGCTGCCACTTACTCTAAAAGGGAGTGTGGCATATCCAAACCGAGGTCTTAAGTGATTGAGCTCTTCTCTCCCCATCAGTTCCAACTTGACTCTTGCCATTCTTTGCTTTTTATAAAATATATGTGGTTTATTCTTCTCAGCAGGCTATTGGTGCCTCTGGATTATGCTGTTTCCTCTACAGAGAAGACCTATCTCCCTGTCAAGTCTTCCTGCTCATCTTTTAAGCTTTTAAAGGCCTTCTGAAGGAAGGCTGCTGCTGACCTGTGTCTGCTTGTGCTTTGCAAATGCCCTGTGAACACATCCTCACTTTATTTTCCACATTTGATGGTGTGGGTCCATTTGTTCATGAAAGTGTGAACTTCATTTACAGTAGGGAGTGCATTACTTTGGTGTCCTCAATGCCTAGCATGGTGTTAAGTGTTCAACAGATGGATATGGGAGGACTAAAAGAAAGGAAAGAAGGCAAAACAAGAACAACAAAGGAAAAAAAAAAAAAGAATTCCAAAGAAAACTTTTTTATAGGTGGAGAAAAGCATCTAGGATATACTGACCAGGTATTATGTGCCTAGTAACATGCTAGGTATTTTCACACATTATCCCATTTAATAAAAACAAAGCAAAACCCTGCTCAGTGGGAACTGTTAACATTTACAGAAGAAAAATCAGATTCAGAGAGAATTTGTGAACTACTAAAGGCCCCTTAACAGGCCAACAGTGGTGGCCATGGAATGCAGGTACGTTGACGCTGTAGCTTTTACAAGATATTTAATACCTTCTGTTGTTTTGCTTAAGGCAGAAGGGGGAATGGGAAAGAGAAGGCAAGGAAATGAATACCCTATTATTAAAGTGGAAGTGAATCTTGAAAAGTCTAAGAATAAATCCATTAGGGCACAAGATAAAACTCAACAAGGTACATTTGGAAAATACCAACTCGGGGCTAAGCCTAAACTGTCCTTCAGTTCCAAGACTCCATCTGGATTTCTCACAGCTCCCTGGAACAAAAGGTCATTAGCAGCTGCTGATTTAGAGGCAACATCTTCACTGAACGTATAAACTAAGCAAGTTTTTCAAAAACACCTGTCACTTGGTAACTTTTGTTTTTTATGAGCTGTGTGTATTGATTTAAGGGTGGAGAATAAGAAACTCAAGAGGCCCTAGCAGAATCAGGCAAAGGAAAATATCAATTTAGTAAATGGAGAAAGGGTAGAGATAAAGAACAATTAGATTTGTACCCTTAAGCTTTTAATAATGGGCAAAGAGGTCTAACGTGCTTTCTAGAAAGTATTAAATAAAACACAGAAGCAAAGAATATTCTGCATGCCTTAATCATGACTGCCTTTAAGTGAAAATGATATAATCAAATAGCAGAGAAATCAAGAGAACATATAATAAAACTGTCCAGAAAACAGTTAACATATTTTTGGAGAAAGGAAAGCAAGGACACAAAAGATAAAAAAAATCACCAGAAAAAGAAGATATTCAAAATTTTAATGGCACACTTGAGACACATCCATTAGACAAAACAAGCTTTGTCTTGTCCAAGACCTAGCCTGAGTTTGAGTCAATGTAAAACATGTTCTATTCATTTGGGAGTTATTCCTCAGTTTGTGATGAAAATAAGGGCATGGAACTTACACAACAGTCTTATAATCAGTTTTTTTTTAAATAATATTTTAGTGAGGAGTCTGGCATTACTACATCAGTAATACTGATTGCTACCAAGGGACAATCGGTATGGGTAGAGCCCGTCAAAGTGAAGTAGGAGGTCCTGATATTTGGCAATGATGCTGCTACACCTTACGTAGATGGAAACATTCTAGAGATACAAGAAACTTAAAGGCACCACATTCATGTGGCAATAATTTTATGCTCCACTCCCTTTGATCAACAATTTGGGATTCAGAGTTGTATAATGTACATGTACTACTTAATATGGTTTTTTGGGCAACTGACCAAAATCTAGAATTTCCTGACCATACTATCTTGTGATTTACAAGTTGCTAACATTTTATCCCATTCATATGTGAGTCTCTAATGACTTACTATTCCAGAGTTTGATTTCTTTTCTCACAAAAAGTTCGGAACCTATAACGTCGAGGATCATACATTTGACAAGGGACACACTGCCCATCTGTGTGATTCTGCTAAATAACAGCAACTGGACTTTCTTGGGATCATCTTTTGTTGAAAGCAACAGGACTTCACCACTTCACAAAGCAGTCTCTTTATATTGGAAGGCTAGAGTCACTAGGAGATTTTCTGAATCTGGGCTGAGACCAGCCTTTTCAAATCAGCTCTCATTCTGTCCTCATCAAACATATTTTGTATTCACAACTCTTCCCAGAAATGAAGCAGCTTTCCTATTCTATATTATACTACAATTAATACATATCTCATCACCTGTCTGCATTTTTCTGTTTGGAGACTATAAAAATGAAAATTGATTTTTTATAGGAACATATAGGAGCTTCTTAAAATACTTTCATTGATCAATAAAAAAACGGCAAACAAAAATAATACAGAGAAACTGAATAAAAATTAGCACACACTGAGGGCTTATTTTACACTAGGGACTAATTTAACATTCGATATAAATTATGCCATTTAAGTCTTCCTATCACCCTGGCAAGATGGTACTAACATTATACCTACCTTACAGAGGAAGTTGTAAAATTAAGGTAACCGACTCAAGGACACACCTATAGTGAGTGATAGGGCAAGGGGTGATCTAAGGAAGTCTGATGCATGACACCGGAGCTTAAGTCTATGCTCTCTTCACCATTATCCTCTCTATACAGTTTTCCTTAATGAACCTGTAGGAATGATGGTAAGGCAAATAACACAACTTCCTGAGGAACAGTCTAGAAATCACTGGAAAAATTATCTATTTATACTTAGTGTTTCATAAAATCACAACTATTTATTGAAACTACAGAAAGTGTGGAAGATTAAAAAATATTTTCTATATTCAAGAATCTACACCATGCATGAGACAAGGTGGGGATAAGGAGAGGATTTCAGAATCTGACTTCTTTGGGGGAGGGAGAGGTAATTCCAGCATTCCGGTGGAGACTTGATTCGGTAGAATTTGCTTTTACAAGCATAAATTAGTTTCTAGACAATGAGGAGGGAGGGGAAAAGGCGGAAGGAATAGGGAATAGGTCTGTAGTTTTGAAACTGTTCTGCAGAACTCAAGAGTTCCTTAGGGAGTAGTTTCTTAAGAATAGTTTTAGTAATTAATAAAATTGTCTTTTTCCCCCTCTGCATATTAAGATTGTGGGAGGATATTATTTCTAAATGTACTTCTTTTAGTTCTTTCACTTCGATATTCCACCATGTGGAATGCTGTAGAGTGTATGACCTCACTCTACCACAGCATACCTGTTTTCAAGTGCAGATCACGTCAGAGTTAATATTCCCACTTACAGAAAAACAAGAGCAAACCCAAAAATGAAAACAAAAAGTTTACAGTCTCAAATATATTGCTATAACGTCAACATGTGCATTTGCAATGACTACTGTATCAGATTCTAGCTTGTGCCATGGTTCAATGGTGATGAACCATTCTAAGTTTAATAATTTACAATACAAGATATATATATATATATATGTATGTATGTATCCCTATAATTTCATAACTTGAATATTTAAAAATATTTTAAACATAATTTAACCAACAATATTTCTGATTCTTTATAAAATGACCTTAATTCTTCCCATCAACATAATTTTCTTTTGCATCCATTTTTAAAGCAATAGATCAGAGAACAACATTTCCATTAGGTCTGAATTTGGAGGGCAACGTTTTTGGGTAAAAATATGTCTTTAGAAGTTTCTGAATAGGAGAGCAGAGACTTGCTCTATTATGTTGCTTTGTTTGCAATGGCTATGAATGTGTGTATTTAACTAGTTTAGCAACAAAGTCTAACAGGAAGGGGAAGGCAAAGGGTGAGGTGGTAAGAGACGTATCTGGCTCAAAGCTATTCTCCTTAGTTTCTTCTATCTTTCTCACATAGTGACCTGTACCAATGCTAGTCACCAATTGCTTCATGATTCTTTAATGAAACAAAACAAGATACAACAAAAACTAGAATTTTACCTCCAAGTCCGAAGAGTCTGAAAATACTGGGCAATAAGCATTCCATTTGGCATTATATCTTTTACCTGCTCTTCTACTTAAATTAAATGTGTTTGTCATGGTGATTATTGCTAGTTAATGCCGATGATGAAGTTCAATATGCAGCATGCCTTTCATAATTTTAAAAGGAAATTCAGAAAGAACTGTCTTCTGCTATTTTTCCCCCAAGCCTAAATTAGTTCATGGTAAGGAAAGTTGTTTGAAAATCTCAGTAATGAACAAACCTAGAGGCTATAATTTTCTTGATAGTGGAACCCTCCATTTGCTTCTGAAAGCAGTAGGAGGGCATGCCATTCTTCTTCCTATTTATTATTCATATTTTGCCGCTATCTTTTATGTGCTACAGTACTTTTGAAAACGGCAGAACCAGATTCAGGAGGTTAAGTTATACCATTAGTTGTCACTTTTAGGAAATGCTTGCATAGTTGCATGTGCGTCAGAAAAGCAATGTGGTAGAGGAGCACTATTAATTCTAGGCTATGCTTTTATCCCTCTGACTTAGCACACCTATTGCTCTTGGGGTCACAAAAAATAAATAGCAAAATATAATTTGCAGTAATTTGCCTAGTTCCATGATCAACAGAAACAGAAAAGAATTAGAAGGACACTGCTATTAAAATGCACACTAGTTCATTAATTGCTAGGATCCTAGCACAAAATTGACTAAATGTTTTTGACCTTAGAATATTTTTAATATTACCAGTGTGGTTACAGAGTTGAATTTTGAAATGACCCTTTCTTCATTCCCACCCCAATCGTCTTTTATTCATTCTTCAAAGCCAACAGCTTCTGTGAAATTATCCCTGAAGACTTCAGTCTGTACTGATTTTTCTCTTTTCCGACTTTCACCCACCATGGTCAACATTAGATCATTAAAACATTATGCTCTGTTTTCTTAACTTTTATGTGTGCCTCACCGTTAGAATTCAAATTTTAAAACTTGAAGGAGTCATGCCTTTGCACCCCAGGAATTACTTGGAACTCTCTGCTCCTTCCCCAAGTCTCCCACCTCATCATAAACTCATGAAAAGTGGTACAGAAGCCCCCCAAAACTGGCTTATAACATGATAAATATAATGTGGTGTGAACTTAATTTGATTGAAGAGACACCTCTTTAGTACTAACCATGCAATTTTAACTGGCTATATTTTGGTTTTATATTAAATTTTGATCTAATATACATGGTTTCATTTCTCCATCACTAATAGTAAGGTGTTCCTTAAAGCTTTTATAATTTCTTTTATGAATGAATCCACACTAAGCCAAACTTTAAAAAAAAAAAAAGATTTATTTATTTGAGAGAGAGAGTGTGCATGTGTATGAGTCGGGGAAGGGGCAGAGGGAGAAGGAGAATTTCAAGCCGACTCCACATGGAGCCCAAGGCAAGGCTCTATCCCATGACCCTGAGTTTATGACCTGAGCAAAAAACAAGAATCAGAGGCTTAATCAACTCAGTCACCCAGGCATTCCTCTAAGCCAATCTTTTAAGCATGTATTTTCCCTCCTATCAAAAATGCCTTCAACCACTCTAGTTCTAACTGGCTCTTCAATTCCTTTCTCTGCACCATAGACTGAGTCTAAGATCTTTACTTTGTTTTTTTAACAAAGCATTACCTAAGGTACAACTCTGAATCATTATATACACTGCTTACTGCATAATAAAAAAGTCATTTAGAAACTGGCAAACAAAAGGGGGATGTTGTTTCCTGTGAAAAATCTCTAATATAGGAGGCACAGGTTAGGGACCGGGTGGCAGATGGTGAGAATCCTGCCTTTAGAGGCTGGGAGAAGGCAGTCCTTGTGATGCAGAAAAGAAACACATGGTAACAACTGTTGCTTCCAGTATCTCTGAAGGTAGCTGATGGATCTAAAGGTCTTGTAGCTCCAGCAAAGAGACTGCAAAACAGGATGTAGCATGTGTTGGTTACTGTGAGCTGTATTTGCTAAGACAGGACAAGAAACAGATGAGCTCAGAAAAAACTGAGCTCACAAACTTTCTTATTTGCAAGAAAGAAAAGAGGCAACTGCTTCCCATTCTCAAATGGCAAAAGAATAAAGTGAGGACGCTGAGCTAAAGATGCTTGTAACCACTCAGCTTTGGGAAGGATTAATCAAGAATAACAGCATCACAGCCCTTGTAGAAACCTCTGAATGACAAAAAAAAAAAAAGAAAAAAAAAAGAAACAAACAAACAAACCTCTGAATGGACCAGGCTGCCTTAGAACAAAGCCAAATTAAGTTGCAGTACTCAATATATTCTTTCAGTAAGATAACATAACGCAGAGAAAAGAGACTAAACAGGCTTTTCTCATGAAAATCTGGTAGTACGGTCTCCCAGCAAAGTCTGATACTCTCATATTATGGTCATCTAAATTGGAAGTGAGAAACATACAGGAGACAGAGATACAGCACATCTAAGACATATGCAGAAACAAACTATATATATATATAATTAGCATACAAGTGGAATGCAACCAATTTAAAAAGGAGCTATGTTTTTGAGGTTATGCTAACAAAAAAAAAAAAATTTCCAGGACTTAACACACCCCTTCAGTTCCTAACACTCTGCAAGTAGGAAGTGATCAAATAAAGGTACTCAGGCCCAGAAAAGGGTATGCTTCTCAATGCCCAGTTTACAGGTGGTCCCAGAGTATCATCAGACCAGGGAGAACTCTGAGGTTGAAGCCAGGAGACAATGGATAGTGGCCTTTTCCCAGGAAGCAGAACGAAGATCCAATAAAAAATGTATAACATACCAGCATAAGTGCTTCCCAATAAGATTTTGGAACTGCTTCAGATTAGTGATGCTGTGTGGCATCCTTCTTCCCTCTCCAAATGACAGTTTTTACAGGGCTGATCCTTTCCAATCTTCCATATGGGCACAGTATGTGAGTGTGTGTCTATACATGTGTGTGTGTATTAGTCAGTGGAGAATAACAAAGCTAGTAAGTAACCTGCCTTTTACATTTAGAGATTTCTGGATCAACAGGAGTCACGTCCACATCTGATACAGATGTTACTGCACTTCACTCCCTGTTATGGGTTAAATTGTATTCCTCAAAACTCCTAAGTTGAAATACTAGCCCCCAGGATCCCAGAGTGTGACACTATTTGGAGATGAGGTCTTTAGGGTGATCCTAATACAATATGACTGCTATCCTTATAAAAGAGGAGAATTTGGAGACAGATAGACACACTGAGAGAATGCCATGTAAAGAGAAAGGCAGAGATTGGAGTGATGTTTCTTCAAGCCAAAGAACACCAAAGATGGCCAGCAAACCACCAGAATCTAGGTAAGAGGCATGGAACAAATTCTCTCTCACAATTCTCAGAAGAAATCAACCCTGTGGACATCTTGATCTTGCACTTCTAGCCTTCAGAACTGTGAGACCATAAATTTCTTTTGTTTAAGCCACTCAGTTTAAGCCACTTTGTCATGTCAGCCTTAGCAAACTAGCACTCCTTAATGAGGAAAAAAACGGACCACATGGGCACTAACTGGAAGAAACTTTTTGGCTGTCTCTCTGGAGAAGGACAAAGTGGTTTTTTTTTTTTTTTTTTTTTTTTTTTTAACTCTGAGGAAAATCATTTTTCTTACCAGTGGATCTAGAAAGGTAAACCAAGGTGGTGTTCATAATATATTCCCAACTTCCCTCTCTTCTGGGGACACTTGGGTGGGGGGTCTTACAACTGCCTGCTTCCTCTGTGTTTAGGTGTAACTATGCCACTAGCTATGGCGAATGAGTTCTAAGGAAAAGTGATGAATGCTACATTCAGAGGGTGGCATTTAAGTGCCCAAGAAAAAAAAAAGAAAAAAAAAGAAGTGCCCAAGAAAGACCCTCCTTCCCCCTGCCACTAATTGGCAATGCCTTAGATGGCAGCTGCTCCACCACCTGTCTTGAAGCAAGAGTAATACAAACAGAGCTCCAAGCCAAAGCATGACAGGCAATGCATGATAGAGCAAGAAATAAACTTTATGGTCTTGAGAATCGAGTCTATTTCATACTTCAGTACCAGCCTGTCTCTCCTGATACTGTCCTTAGATTAAAAATAAAAATCATAAGAAATATAGCTTATTTATGAAGCCTTCCTTGGCCTCCTTGTAATTCCTTGTACTCCTTTGGAATAGTGTGAAAATGCCAGGAAGGAAGTGAAACCTAATGGACAAATAATCTTCATCAATTTCTTCTGACTCTGTTAACCCTCAGCTATCCAGTTTCTCCCTGGAACAAATAATGAGAGGGGTGTAGTTCTCATAGAAGAGCTCCTTGTTCAGATAAAATTTTCAAAACTAAATCTGTCGCTGGTCTCGAACTTCACATCTCTACTTTTGTTCCATGTTTTGAAAACTACTGCTTGAGTGATCTTTACATTTTCACCAGCTTTCTCATAATTATAAAAGGAACCAGAGACCTTTCTTTGGCAAATCAAATGACTGGACATTTTTAGTAGACGTCAAATTCCATTTCCTTGGCACGTGACACAACCACAAAATTGTAAAGCAAGAAGGGACGTTAAAGGTAATTTAAAAAATCATGAAGTTGGCTGGATTAACAAGGTTGGAACACAAAGAAGTTATTTAAGGTCCCAAATCATGGTACTAGTTAGGGGCTAAGCCAGGTAGAATCCAAGTTCACATTCTGATTCTCAGTCATGTGGAAGTTATGCAAAAATACACATGAACATGAATATGCACTCATCCAAAAAACACAGAACTCAGTGACATAATGGGAAGAGGAGGGACTTAATGTGACAAACTCTCCCTCCTTAAAATCCTTCAGTGATCCTTTATTACCTACTGGTTTAACTCCAAACTCCTGAGTAGGACAAACAAGGTGTGTCACAGTGGTTCCTAGCCCACTTTTTCCACCACTCAAGATCCACAGAGATCACATGCTCTAGAGGACTGCTCCATCACGCTGACCTGGGCTCTCCAAAACACTGTAGTTTTTGCCTCCTATAATTTTGCTCCAGCTGGCTCTTTAGAATTGAAAATCATTTCCATGATTCCTAGTTTCAGTAGTCCTTGGGTAGTGTGGGTGGTCCTTGTTCCAGTTTCTGCTTGATATCTTGGGAAGATTTAATACTTTCCTCCTCTAATGCTATTAGTAATGCCATTGCATTTACTGCGGCCACGTTGTATCACAGAGGGTTTTCTCTTAATTTTTCTCACTCTATTTGGGCAACTTCATCTGGTTTAGTTCATAAATTTCCAAATCTTAAAAAAAAATTCTAAATCTACATCTCCAATCTGGATCTTTCTTGCGAATTTCACAATCTTATATACAATGGCCTCCTAGATGGTGATCACTTCTAAATGAAACCATCCAAATGGGCTCAAATTGAATCCATATTCTCCCTCCTCCAGATGTGCTTCTCCTCTTCCATTTCCTATCTCAATGATTGGTTACACCATATACCTAGTTCCTCAATTAAAAAAAAAAAAAACATATCCCTTGCTTCTTCTTCACATATATTGATAAATATTTATCAAGTAGCTACTGTGGGTCAAATATTTTGCTCAGGTGTTGAGAACATAACATGCATGGCTTCAGCCCACTTAAAGACTATAGACTAGTAATGAGATAAATGAGTTTTTAAAAAGTATTCCAAATTATAGTAAAAGCTAGAAAGGAAACAGAAGGCTGTGCTAGTAAATAATAGTGATGAATGGCAAGGAGAGTAGCTAATTTAGAGGGGGTTGTAAAAGAAGGCCTGAGGACAGTACATGACACGTAATATGACATAACCTTCTTCTGACACCCTACAATAACATTATCTAGCTTGTATCTTATCTTTATTACCACCACAGTGTCCTAACTTGTCTCCTGCCTCAAATATCTAGCTTTCAACTCATCTATTATCTGAGTGCTACAAGAATAACTTTGAAAAATGTTGATCAATCCATCTCCTATCTATCTTATCAGAACATCAGAACAACCTTCCTAAATTACTGATTTAATCATGCTAGTTCCCAATCCAAGGTCCTTCAAAAGGAAAGTATCATCTAAAAATACAATATTGTTAAAATATCCATACTACTCAAAGCAATCTACAGGTTTAATTCAATCTCTATTTAAATACCAATATTTTTCACAGAACTAAAACCAATAATCCTAAAATTTGTCTGGAACCACAGAAGATCCTGTATAGGCAATGCAAGCTTGAAAAAGAACAAAACTGAAGTATCACAATCCCAGATTTCAATATATACTACACAACTATAGTAATCAAAACAGCATGGTAGTGTCACAAAAACAGACACACAATGGAACAGTACAGAGATGCCAGAAATAAATCTATGCTTATATGGTCAAGTAATCTACAACAAAGGAGGCAAGAATGTACAATGGAGGAAAAGTCTCTTCAACAAATAGTGTTGGGAAAACTGGAGAGCTGCATGAAAAAAACTAAAATGACCCCTTTCTTACACCATACATAAAAATGAACTCAAAATAGGCTGAAGGCCTAAATGTGAGACCTGAAACTATAGTACTCCTAGAAAAAAATGGACAATTTTTCTGACATTGGCCTTGGAAACATTTTTCTAGATATGTCTCCTCTAGCGAGGAAAACAAAAGCAAAATTAAATTGCTGGGGCTACACCAAAACAAAAGCTTTTGCACAGTGAGTGAAATCATCAACAAAACAAAAAGACAAGCTACTGAAGAGGAAAAGATATTTGCAAATGATATATCTCATAAGAGGTTCGAATCCAAAGTACATAAAAAACTTATACAATTCAACACCAATAAATAAATAAACAAATTTAAAAATGGGCAGAGGACTTGAATAGACATTTTCCTAAAGATGACACCTAGATGGCCAGCAGTCATATAAAAAGATGCTTGAGACACCTGGGTGGCTCAGTGGTTGAGCATCTGCCTTTGGCTCAGGTCGTGATCCTGGGATCGAGTCCCACATCGGGCTCCCCATAGGATTTGTTTGGAAATAAAACCATATGATTTCACTCATACATGGAATTTAAGAACCAATGAAAACAAACAAAAGGAAGGGGGGAAAAAGAGACAAACTTAAAAAAAAAAAAAGGAATAAAAACAGACCCTTAACTATAGAGAACAAAGAGATGGTTACCAGAGAGGAGATGGGTGTGAGCATGAGTGAAAGAGGTGATGGGAATTAAGAGTACACTTATCTTTATGAGCACTGAGTCATACATGGAATTGCTGAATCACTAGATTATACACCTGCAACTAACATAACACTGTATGTTAATTATACTTGAATAAAAAAAAATTCAAGGACATGAAAGTTGTAACCACTGTCAGTCTCAAGCTCTGTTTGCCTGAATTGAAATTCTGCTAAGTTTTTATACACCTTGCCTTTGCCTGGAAGTCCTCCACACCCCTTACCTGTCAAACTCCTTATCAACTCTCAAGAGTCAACCTCAGGGTCACCTCCTTTCAAGGTATACCCTGACTAGTGTATTTGTATCTTTTTTATCAGCTCTATCATTCTCAGAGCACGCTGCCAACACAGTACCAAGCAGACTTCATTGTTTGTATTCCATCCATTAGATAAGAACAGAGCATTTTCATTTTTCTGGTCCTATCTCTAATGCCTAACACAGTGTCTGCCACTCAGACAAGACACAATGTTAAATGAATGATTTAATGAATTGATGAATGATGTGTATGATGTGTAGCTGGGGTTTTCTTTTCAGGTGTGCAAGAATCATACTTGATTATTCTCACATTGATAGCACTTAACACAAAATAGATACTCAAAGAATATTTTCTGAATGAACACTCACCAGAACACTGTATAGTCGTATGCCATAATGATAATGTAAAATATAAAATTACAAGTAAATTTAGGTGTGTAAGTGTTACACTTATGTGTAAACTTATGTGTGACTCCAAAACTTCAAGATCTAAAAGTAGAAACTGGAAAACATACTTTTATCCCATTTTTATCAATTTGTCCTTTTCTTTTACTTGGTCGTGTGATTATTCCATGTTACTCTTTCTGAGTTCCTGAGTCTTATATTCTACTGGACACATTCCATTTGAAAAATTATAAAGCCTATCTGTGTCTATAATAGCACATGATTTAAAAAGGATATATAATGTTCTCATTATCAACATCTTTTGGTAATTGACAAGAAAATTGCTTTCTACTAGACAAATTATTTCTTAAGCTTCCATAAACTGAACATATTTAAAATGAAGAGTGTCTAATCTTATTACCACTGATAAATTACTGCTTACTGCTCAGAGTCAGCTCCTCTTTTCTCTTTTTTGCTGGTAGAGGATCTAGTCCTTTCATATTATATAAGGCCAAAGTAATCTTTATTTCCTGTTTTCCAGATACCTTAAGCTTCGGCCAAGCTACTCATCTCACTGTTTTTAATTAGTTTGTATACGGTACCATCTTTATTTCAGGATGTTCACATCTTTATTTTCATCAATTTTGTTATTTCCTGCTAATCTAACATTCAGTGGATGACATAAAGATAACATATGAAATAATGTTCATAATTCAATTTATATCTAAGACTAATTTTGTTCTCAAATTCCTGCCTCAGAATGGTAAGATAATTTACTCCCAAACCACATTTAGAAAACTTAAAGACCAGTAATGCAAAAATTTAGGCAATTCTCTTAGTAACAGACATTGCAAGGAAACAAAAATATTAAAAGTTAAAATCTAAGTTTAATGAGGACAGCATAGTCTTAATTTGCTTTGTAAAATATAGAACATAAAAATAGTCTCATTGAAAATATCTGAGAAATACTTTATGAATGATGATATAATTCATCCTCATAAATTACTTGAGAAATGGGCTTTCCAAAGACCGATAATTTATCTTACCTCTGTAATCAGAGGTAACACAATAAATAATGTTAAATTACATTTATAGAAATGTGGAAGGAATATAACTCCATTTTGGAACTAGGTTAAAATACCATTTCTCGTATACCAAACAAATCCGTCTAATGGTAAACTCAAGCTGATCATCTTTTCAGTGGAATGGTTCATGAGGTAGTAATCTCTCTTTGAGAGATCCTGCTGTCTTTGGGAATGAAACACAGGAAAATAAAATACTTAATGACATATTCAGGACATTTTGACAAAAGGGACCATGGATAAGTTGGTTCTGTGTAGCCCAAGGAAAAATGAATAGTACATGTTCATTTTTACATGAGGGATCAGATGGGAAGGAAGGCCTGGGTCCTTCATGCCATGCGTAGTGCTTGGACAGTAGCAGATAAAGGTAGTGGTGGTGGTGGCAGATGATGATGAGGCATTTCAAGCTCTCATTTAAATGAGCATGTTTATTCCAGATACTCTTTTTGATTTAATGCTTTACAATGTACTGTATCCACAGAACCCTACAAAGTAGATATTATCTCATTTTCCAGATGAGAAAATTATGACTTCCAGCAGTTAAATATGAAGATGACATACGTGTTTAATGGTGAAGTTGGGATCTTTATTACTTCAAAGATCATTCTCCTTAACCACCACACCAACCTGTTTTTCATTTCAATGAGTGTGGAATTCTGTAGGAATATACTCTAAAATTTGTAGTTCCATAAAATTCCAAGGAAATTTAATTACAACCTTTTGCTTTGACAGATGTGCAGCTTTAAGAAGACAAGGTACAGTAAAATTTACCTCTGGGTAAATTAAAGGTTGTAGTACTTTGAGAGGTCTTCCAAAGTTCATATTTAGAGGTAATTTCTACTCCATCATAAATAAACTAACCTCTTTAACAGACCTACTGCATATGTGGTAAAATGGGAAGGTCCAAGAACTGCACAGGTTTGGACTAGAACTTCTTCATGAATTGTACATAATAAATCTAATTTATATAAGGCAGGCTTGGCAGCAAAAAATGCAGTGGTGCATTTGTGTTGCTGGAAACTTTTTGGTCAGAAAAGCAACTCTGAAATGTTTATTTCCTGCACATTTACAAGGCTGTTTGGAAAACCCAGTACTCAAAGATTGACCATGTAGTTAATTTAAATTTTTGAAACTCTAAATTTATAACCTCCGTCGCAAGGTAGGGCTTTGTTCCTAGTTAAAATGGATTTGTTTCACAATCCATTCATTAAAAATGGGTTTATTGTAAAAGAGAGTAATTAGCAAGGGTACAAAAACCTGATTTCTTTACCTTATCTGGCAAAGTATTTTGATGACTTCATAAATCAGGTATCAAATATATCTTGGTGAAAGGCAATATAGCATAGTCCAGTCAGAAGCAACATTCTATAGAGTCAGACATGGGTATGAACACAACCTTAGCCCTTTCTAGCTCTGGGACTTTTGGCAAGTCATATAAACTGTTTAAGTCTTTCTCTTCATTTGTAAATGTGTAATGTTATCCAGAACTCTCAAACATGAGCTTCCTAAGGGGCAAAATTTGTCCTCCTTGTTTCCATGGAATCGCCTCACCACTAGCACTAAACCCTCCCATGGGAAGTGCTCAGAAAACTTAGCTGAATAAGTAAATTAATTGTGGTCTTCTAGAATTATTTTACGGATTAAAATAAACTACATGAATTAAATACCCTGCATAATATCTGGGAAAAAAGGTACATATCCAATGAATGTTAGTTTCTTTTTCCTGTGGTTAACTCAAAATATGTTTTTAATATTTTATTTCAAATCATTTATCTTTTGTCACAGAAAGCAATGAGAAATTACTGACTAAATAGGAAAAGTTCCCATCAATGTCAATGAAAAGAAAAGGCAGGTAGAATCTCCAATCCAGTATGTTAGTCCAAGATAAACCAAAACCCAGGTTTGGAAAGTTTGATAAGGTCAGAGATGCAGGATGAACATTTTGACTGGTAATGACTAGTTAGTACCAACCAGTACAATATGGGTGGAGGGGAGACATTATATATTGATGTTTCTGATTTTGTATTTCACACATCTTACAAAGGCAACCTCTAAGTAAAGCATGAAATATATGTTTGAACTACAGAATTGGAGTTTAGCAGCCACGAAGGTGAATAATCTTGCCAGAAGCACCAAAAGCACTTGCATATCTTATATATGAATGACTTGTCTACTTAAATAATCATTCTTTCAACAGGTATTTATTACTCCCTGCTATGGTGACAGGGTATTATGCATTTTTATGTTCTTCCATAAATTTTAACATTAGAACCTTAAAAATTCTAAGAATGTAATCAATGCAGGAATAGGGAAAAAATGGAGAAGGAAAGACATTATCAATCTTAAGATAAACATAGATTTGGTACTGGATAAAGATTACAAAGTTTCAAAACACTTCAGTCTTTTACTTTTGGGTGGAGAGACTGGGCTTCTATTTGGGATGTTACTGAAGAGTTTTAAGGTAATATATATTATTTAATATTCTTTTTTTAAAGATTTTATTTATTTATTCATGGGAGGCATAGAGAGACAGAGGAGCAGAGACATAAACAGAGGGAGAAGCAGGCTCCCTGCAAGGAGCCTGATGAGGGACTTGATCCCAGGACCTGGGATCACTCCCTGAGCTGAAGGCAGATGCTCAATTGCTGAGCCACCCAGGCATCCCTACTGTTTAACATTCTAAGATAGTTTTGCAACAATTTAAAAATCATTCTAAAACTTTGGCTGTGAAGGGATTATTTTTCTTTTTTGGTTACATTTTATATATGTGTTTTTAAAAATTTTAACATTAAAAATTAACCTAATAATATACTTAAGAAATAAGTTGAACACATCATAAATCTGGTTTCCATTACTTTCTGGATTCCTTGTTTTTAAGGAATTAAAAATAAAACTTAAGGATTCCTTGTTTTTCAATTCTTCTCTAATGCTACTTCTATTGAAATCCGTTATAGAATAAAAAAAATTTTGAGACCTTTCATGAGTAGGAACTCTACAATTTAGTAAATATTGTCATCACATATGATCAGTAATAAGATATTTTTTAAAGTTCAGAAACTTTTAGAACAATTCTCATTTCTTCAAAATACACTTTTCCTGACTAACTACAACTCCAGTTATTCTTCAAATCAAAGCAAGGCCACACTGGAGCTCAATCATGAAGCAGGTTAAATGACAAGTCTGAATGCTCAGATTTCACACAATCCCTTCACTCATTCACTGATTCAACATTTCTCGAACAACTTGAGTGGCAGTCACTATGGGAGATTCAAACAAGACATAGTTCCTGAAAATGAGAAGTTATAGTCTGGTGGGAAATTATGCATAATATTCCAAGTTCTATGACAAATGCCTATGGATGAAAATGTGTTATGGGAGCACAGTTAATGCTTAAATAAGTGTTGGTACTCGATGTGTCAACTGTACTGAAGGATTTAAGAAGGCAATAAAGAGGGAAAAACTTTCATTACAGAGAAAATATACTTATAAAAGTATGGAAGAGCGAAATAACACAATTCCATCCAAAGCATAAGAAATCTGATCTATTGTGGAAAGAGAGTGAAGATGTTAGTAGAAAGCTAGGAGTCAGAAAATAACAGGCCATATGGCCTTCTCCTAAGAGTTAATCAGAGGGACACAATCAAGTTTAGGTTTTGGAATAATCATTTTGTTATGAGTGTAGAAATAGATCCAGTGGCCATTTGTGCAGCCGTTCATGTTGTACACTGCACAACTCAGAATGGGGGAAATGCCCATGTAGATTACACCATGAATGATTCTTCTTAGAACTGTGCAAATTATTAACCTGGTGCCTTAAGCTGGGGGAAGAGAAACCAGTATCAGTCATCAGTGTTTTTTCTGTCTTTCAATTCCAATATTCAGTACCTTCATTTCTTTGCCCTTATACCTGCCCTCATCAAACAACCTCACTGTTTCATTCGTACTAATGAATAAATGACTGGTATCACTACAAATTGTAAACTGTCACAATTTACAGATCAACAAGCAGGGAATAATAAGAAATGTAGCTCTAACTTTAGAATTTCAGACAGGAGCGAGACAAAGTTTAGCTTTGGCACTTAAAGCCATTCGCCATCCTCTGCATCTCCTTTAAGTCAATGGTAGAATATATAGGCACTCTTCACATCACTTGGGAAAGTTCTTAAAAGGAAGGTTCCTTAGTTCCATCTAAAACCTGATCAATCAGAGTCTCTGATAGACTCCCTAGGTGATACTGAATGGATATTGCTAATTCGTGGAAATAACTGCTTTTAAAACTGCTTCCCAAAGGGAACTGACCATTGTACTCTGTACAGAATACAATTCAGATATGAATTTGAAACTTACAGTTTGCCTAGATTTGGAAATTTCCATCAAATAAAGAGCATAAAACAGAACTTTTCTCTGAGGCACACTAACTTAGGAGGTTTGAGGTTTCAGTATCTTAGACTGTTCATCACTGTTCAGAAACAATCAGGACACATATTCTTAAGAAGTTAGCTCATGTATTCTAATAGAAATCACTCTACATAAAAATCATTTAAACAACTTCATATTCAGAGGACACTATTACCTTAATTTATTTCTGAGTCAATTTGAAAAGCCAGAAATGTCCTCCTCATATTCAGTCAAAATCTGACTGCACCTGTGTTCTATCCATTTGTCCAAATAGTATCTTATACAAAGAGAAATATCACAGAGAAAAAACAAAACAAAACAAAACAAAACAAACAAAAAGAAAAAAGAAAAAAAAACCCTCACTTCCCTTCAATATCCTTCTGATGAGTCAGGAAAGCACATTTTGCCCCCACATTGTCTAAACATGATGATCTTCTGTATGAGTGGGTCAGAGTCTCAATATTCTTCCTGAAATCTGGCATTCAAAATTTAATACAACACGCATCTGGCTAGTGCAGATTTTATTAGATTAATGCTGTTCTGCATATCATTGCTAACCATTGCTAATGAAGCCCAAGGTAGTACTTCCTGTTAGAAAAGTTATGGTTTGGGCTTCAAGTTAACCAAGATCTTTGTCTTATTTTCTATTTCTTCATTTATTTATAAAAATATGCAAGTACTTTCCATATTAGAATTTTATCAAAAATCTAAGTGCAAAACTTTACATCCTCCTCTTCAATCTAATCTTATTAGGTTAGTATTTTATTTTATTTACTTATGGGGGGGGGGTGTAGAGGCAGAATGAGAGAGAGAAACTTAAGCAGGGTCCAAGTCCAGCACAGAGCCCAATGTAGGGGTCCATCTCACAACCCTGAGATCATGACTTGAACAGAAATCAGGTTGGATGCTTAACCAACTGAGCCACCCAGGTACCCCTATTAGTTTAGTATTTTAACTGGAGTTTAATGAAAATATACTCTGTCATTCACATATTAGCTACATATCCTCTTTGTAACACCAAATATAAGTATGCATTTTTTGCCTGCATTAACATTGATAAAAATGTTAAATAGGGTGGTGTCTTAATGGCTTTTAATTCTTATTTTATTCTTTGATTCTGTTCTGTAAGAACTATTCACTGTTATACAAATATGACAGCCTTTGTAATGTTTTGAAGAAAGATGAATATACTATTTGTAACTCTAACTCCAACAAAAATGAATACACTTTTAAGATAAAAATAAATAAAACATCATCTTTTAAGCCATTAAAATAGTAAATATTTATATACAATGTATAGAAAGTTAACACTTTTAGAAGACATTACAGGGATAGATAAGAACACCCATTTCCAATTTTATGGTTTCTTTACATAAAGTTGATTTTAAGAAATTGATCTGATGACCCATATAGGAATGATCTTCTCAAATATGATTTAAAAAATTTTAAGTCTAGTTAGCATAACTAATCTATTTGGAAAAGAATACTTAATGTTAATAAAATTTCTTATATTCTCTTAATATCTTCAAATATATTATTTTATTTTTAATACAGGGAATGCTTATGAGTATGCTCATGCATTTATTTTAACCTGTTTCTGGATACATCTTTATTAATATGTTGGTCATACACCACCAGCTTGTTTCAAATGGTGTTAAAGTAGATATTGCTTATTTATTTATTTACTCTGTTTACATACAAAAAAAAACCACAACCCTGCATCTTGCTTATCTTCTTGAAAAACACATCTTTTCCGTTTCCCTTCCATATTCTCTAAATCTTTTCCATATTCTCCAAACTTATTTTTTCCATATTCTGTAAATTCCCACATGGTCAAATACAGTAAAATACATATAATGAAATACATATATATTAATGGGAAAAATGTGCACATTATGAAAAAAAGTTTAATGAGAATATTTCTAAGCAACCATCTATCATTTAATAAAAAATTTCAATCAGATATAACATAATGTTAATATTTATTAATTTTAAATGGTAAGCACTGGGTTTTTGTTCATTGTTCACTGTGATTTGTAGCATGTTTGAAATATAATAGAAAAAAAGAGAAAGTCTTCAACTTTTTGGTATTCAATGTAACATAGCATTTCCTATGTGCTATGTACAAAATAGGCATAATACACTGTTCATTCTGGGAAAATTGTTTACTACAATTTTCATCTACAGTGCATCTACCAACTAAACTTTTCATGACTACCAGGACATAAAATGATGAAAACAATTTCTTTTAAACATCTGGAAGTCAGAAATTGCTTATATTCTTATTTTGCTCTCAGTATTTGGTATAAATTCACTTCAGATAAAAAATAGTTAATGTTTTAAAGTAGTTAATAATGTCCATAAAACACTTATAAGAAAGCTTAACAATAAGTGTGAGTTATCATTTTTAATAAAAATAAATCTAAATGCTTTTCCTTTTTACTATAAGAATTTATGAAGAGGAAATAACATCCATAAGATGAAATGTTTCCCTTTTTAGCAAGCACAGAAACTATCTGAATTCTAATGAAATACATATAATGTAATCTTAGTGATGCATTTAAACCTATAATGTTATTTATTTAAAGAAGATAGTAATATTATTTTTAATCTTGCACTGATTCAGTAACAGTGTGCACTGCAATAATGATAATTTTAAAAAAAACAAATGCTTTTTAAGGAAATTTTAGTTCAGTATGATTATTTATCATGTGAAGTTAAAATAATGCACTTTCCTCTCCTGTCTTTTTCCATAAACAAAAGCTACAGTGCCAAGACCAAAACATAAGAAACAGTAAAATTATATATTTTTCTTCTTTTTGAACAGAAATAGAAATGCCAAGTTCAGTTTGTTCCATTGGTTTTAAGCCAAATAAATGGCAAAAAAATAATGAAAAGCCTGGTCATATCATGTGTCACAAGTTTCTATTAAAGTCCTTATGTAAATTTCAGATCACTGTGCTGCATGAGACATGATCACTCCTGTGCTTAAAAAGTCCATGTCATGAAAGCAAAGGGAGAAGGGGGAAGGGAAGGAGATGCCACACTAGCCTTAATAAGAGGAACCCATGTTCCTACATAAGAAAGTACATATTTAAATTGTATCTTCTCCTTAATTAGTATCAACAAGATAAATTTCCCTCAAACCAGAATGGCAGTGTACAATTCAACTAATAAAATATTGCCCTACAATACGGTATCAAAGATAACAAAATGAGAGGACCTCAACTTACGTGTAATGCTTTGAAACAGAGAAACTGGAAGGCAGAGGAACAGCATAAATAAAACAAAAGGATTTGGGGCCTTATGATTTATGCTTTAGAAAGCATTTCAGGGATCCCTGTGTGGCGCAGCGGTTTGGCGCCTGCCTTTGGCCCAGGGCGCGATCCTGGAGACCCGGGATCGAATCCCATATCAGGCTCCCGGTGCATGGAGCCTGCTTCTCCCTCTGCCTGTGTCTCTGCCTCTCTCTCTCTCTCTGTGACTATCGTAAATAAATAAAAAAATAAAAAATAAAAAAAAAATTAAAAAAAAGAAAGCATTTCAATAAATCCTAGGAAGTTGCTATATTTTATTATGAATTAATAGAAATGTCTTCAAAACATACTAGTTTAAGAAAATGTACTTGAATAAATTTAACTCTAAGTTCATAAATTCTAATGTGTTTATTGCTTTTAGAAATTTTCATTAAAAATCTATTTGGAGTATTGAGCTGCCATAATCAGTATTAAATAAAATTGACTGCGGGATGACACTACAGTATTCACCAAAACTGAAAGCCATGCTGTATTTGTACACCAAAAAGAAAACAAAATTGTTCTAGGATTAGAGTTCACAAGTTGACTTGATGTGCTAGAATATTTTTTAAAAACCATACAAAGACCTAAAAACACAACAAATATGTATAACACTGCCACATTCTTAAAGTACCAGAGAACTGTCCACAAGTTATTGCAGTGAGTCACCACAATCTTGACTAGTGATAACGAGTAGTAAAACTGGGTTTAAGATATGCCAACCCAACGCCCAATCCCTGCCCCAAATCATGATGACCAGGATCAAAAGGCTTTTGTGCATGTTTTTTACGCATGTTCATCTTCTCAACATGGCTGCAATGGTCATGTCCTTATCGCAAGTCATGAAGTGGTCTTTACTCTATTTACTAATCCTTCTTCCCTTGGGTCTCTTTTGCATCATTTTTGATAGACAACTTCTTTCCATTACTTTGCTTTCAATCCTTGGAGAACTAGAGCTTTTATATCCATTTATATTTCTTTATCTTCCTGACTGATCACATTGGTTTAAACTTTTGAGATCTCTATTCTTTTTGTCTCACCCACAGTTTCTGAGAGTTTTTTTCTCCTAAACTTTTTTCTAATTGCTCATTTAAGTATATATCACTGATGCTGGGTAAACAACTTTCTGTACACCTGAGGTTAAAATGATTTGAAAAGAAAAGAAGCATGGTTACAGAATTCTAATATGGAAATCATTGTAGAGATCTGTCACCCAGAAGTATTTAATCATCCAGCCATAAAATTCAGCAAGCAAACTATTTTGATTCAAGTTGACAACCTGCAGATTCCTAGTATGAATAAGCTGTGACTTGTATTACTAAGAGTTCTCCAAAAACAGGTCTTTGCATAAGGCATCGCCACAGAAACAAAACAAAAACAAAATAAATAAACAAGCAAAATAAAACAAAAAACCCTGTGATCTTGAAAATCAAACTTGACAACAAGCTTCATTTTTGTAAATTTTCAGATAATTTTGGTTCACTAATACCTCTAATGTTGTGCCAGGACTTTGCGTTGTCATTATTAGCACCAGTTGCTTGGATTTACTTAATTTTATACAATGGCTGCATTCTACATAAAATGGGACAATCATTTAAACTGAGAACAGAACTGTCAAGCAACCTTCATTCTCCAGTGTAAAATTTTATTTAAAAAAAATCAGTAGGGATCCCTGGGTGGTGCAGCGGTTTGGCGCCTGCCTTTGGCCCAGGGCGCGATCCTGGAGACCCGGGATCGAATCCCACATCAGGCTCCCGGTGCATGGAGCCTGCTTCTCCCTCTGCCTATGTCTCTGCCTCTCTCTCTCTCTGTATGACTATCATAAATAAATAATAAAAAAAATTTAAAAAAAAATCAGTAGCTTTGATGACAATATAAAATCCAAAGAATGCTCTTAAATACTTTTAGTTTAGTAAGTAAAGAAAAATTCTTACACCATGAATAAGATTACTACATATTAGAAATATATATTTTTACATATAACCTAGACATGCATTGCTAAGAAATTAAATAAAAATATTCACTCTCTCCAAATTTCTATAAACTACCCCTGCATCTTGGTGCCTTCTAACTCTCATAGGACCTTCTGCACTTCACCTCACCTTCACCTACTACTCTCACTGATGGCCTGTTCAAGTCAATGTATCTTAGTCTTAGATTTTTGTCTTCTATGAACATCTAATGATATTCAATTCCATTTTTTTTTACCAGTTTTATCTATAAGTAGAGTAAAATTTTAAAAGCCCCCAAAACCTTCTTTTTAGAGTGTGTTTCATAATTAATGAAGCATAAGAGCTTACTCTATGCCAGAGATGGCATAAAATCACCCAACATGGAATAAAAAATGACTTCCTTTTGTCAGGTGTTGTGATTCAAAGACAAGATGAACAGTTCTCCAGACAGCATATCTTTCTTCTGTTATTCTAGCAAGTGGAGGGCATTACTATCGTTTATATTTTTCTTTGAAGTACACTTTTGTACACTTAGTAACTGTGACTATTGCTTAAGCTATGTACATCTCCTACAGAAAAACACCTGCCATCTATAGCTGCTTATTTCAGCTCTTTATTGTGTTTCATGTAATGTACCAGAAGCTTCTGTGTGGCAAAAACAAGCACTAGGCAGTACATGTGCCACGGGAATACTGTCCACAGTCCCCACATAAGAGGGTCATTCAATAAGTATCAAACAACAGGTCTACTCATCTATAAACATGGAGGGGGGAGAGCATAAATGCCAGGGGCAATTTTCCCTTCTATTTCTGTGGACTTAATTCCTACTCATCAATACCTTTTTAGAGAGATCAGGGACTTTAATAAAGAGTGATTTACTCAAGGTCATCCGTTGATTCACCAGAAACATATGTTCTGTGCAACCACTGCATGGACAGAGCCACATTCTGAGTCTGTTCCTTGGAATCTCTTGAATGCTGAAGCATGCCAAGAGTATTTTCTCCTCCTAGTTTCTAGAAATGATTCTACTGCAACTACCGCACAATAAAATAGATACACTCTTTAAAATTGCTTAGTAGACTTAAAGATACAACCTGAAAGCTTATACACACACCTAAGACGTATTTTTCCATTGTCCTATATGAAGTAAATACTTATTATCTTCTATTATCATGCTATACTCTCATTGGTTCTCAACCAGAAGCAATTTTGCCTCTCAGGGGACACTTGACCATGTCTGAACAAATTTTTCATTATCATATGAACTGTGGATGGGTGAGTGTGCTACTGGCCTCTACTAGGGAAAGACCAGAGATGCTGGAGAAGTAATAAACCACTGGGTTCAGCATCAAAGAGAAACAACATTTCTCCTTTCTCTGAACTAAGGTAAAAAGAAATGGCTATGAATTCTCTTTGGATGCTGTGGACATTTTCAAAAACATCCCTACCAGAGAAAATCTTTAAGACTCTTCCTTCTAAAGTTTGTTGATGCTAATTAAAGACATAACAGTAAAACAATACTAGATAAAAGCAATTTCACAGAATGTTGGGGAGGGATTGGCCAAAAGTTTAGATCTTCTTAATTTGTAAAACTGAAACACCTAGAGGAGGATTTCATCAACAAGATGGGTATGAAATACCTATCTTGGTTTTGTTTTTTAAATGCACCAAGTTCTGATTTAACAAAGACAAGTATAAGGTAGTGTACATCTCATGTAAATGATCTCCATAGCCTCAAGATAAGAGGCTATTCAATAAGTATTAAACAGGTCCTTTCCTGCTGCTATTGTAGGAGATGACAAGGCCACTCCTAAAATGTGGAGGGTTTAGGCAAATATTTGGTATTTTTATCCATATGAACAAAATTCATACAAATGTACCACATGACAACCAAAATAATAAAAAAAAATTCCCTTGGACGGTTGCCAGAAAAATGATGATAGTTGTTAGATTACTATATGGAAAAGTAAAAAAGAAGAAGAAAGTGCAATTAAAAAACACTGCATTTGCAGAAAAAGTAAAACTGGCAGCCAGCTTCACCTAGGACATGACTTATTCCCTGGTAACACATCGGCAGTTTGGGCAGTGTAATAATGGACTCCCAATCTGCTCACATTAATACTGTTATAAAATCCTGAAAAATCTGGAGGGTTGTCTTAAATATACTAAATGTAATTAACTTTAATAAATTTATATGGCGTTCGTCCAGATAAGTCTGGGCCAGCAATTAAATTACTCTTTATGCTCTTATCAAAAAGAAATTATTTAATCCAGAAAATAATTGATTTGTCACTGAATTAGATCCCTAGAAGGCAAATGCTTAGGTTTATCAACTTTAGTAGTTGTTATAAACAGATCATTCTCTTGAACACCCAAGTGGACAGGATACTGAAATAAAATAACTTGCCATCAAAATTCATCCTTAAGGCTTAAAATAGTGATGCAGAAACTAATTTATCTAGGTACACACTTCTTATTCTTAGAAATTTTATCATTTGAAGCCTTCATAGATGCTTAACGCTAAGCCACTAAATAGGACACAGAAAACTTACATACTTTTAGCATTTATTTTTAAATTTATATTGAATTTATTTAAACTAAAACAATAAAACAGATAAAAAAAACAAAAAACAGTTCACCTATTTCTCCTACCTCCTACTCCCTACCTCTTGGAACCACTGTGTTCTCTGTATCTACAAGCTTTTTTTTTTTTTTCTTTTTAATTTCCATGTAGAAGAGAGATCATATGGTACTTTCTCTGACTTATTCCACTTAGATAATGAATGCCCTATAGGTCCACACATGATTTCATTCTTTCTAGCTGAATAATATTCCACTCTAAGTATGTGTGTATATAATACATATAACAATTTCTTTATCCATTCATCTATCAGTGAACCCTTAGTTTATTTCCATATATTGGCTCTAGTGAATAATGCTACAGTGAAGATGGGAGTCCATATATCTTTTCAAATTGGTGTCTCAATTTCTTCAGAAAAAATACCCAGAAGGAGACTTATTGAATAATATGGCAGTTTTATCTTTAATTTTTTGAGAAACCTTCCTACTGTTTCCCACAGTGATGCACCAATTTACTCTTAACAACACTGGATAAGAGTTCTCTTTACTCCACACTCTTACCAACACTTGTAATTTCTTGTCTTTTGGATACAGGTGTGAGGTGATAACCCATGTGTATTTCCCTGATGATTACTGATATTGAGCATCTTTTCACATACCTGCTAGCCAGCTGTATG
This sequence comes from Vulpes lagopus, assembly GCF_018345385.1. Taxonomy (NCBI): domain Eukaryota; kingdom Metazoa; phylum Chordata; class Mammalia; order Carnivora; family Canidae; genus Vulpes; species Vulpes lagopus. Next base: position 19,065,290 of record NC_054844.1, on the reverse strand, counting down.
TCTTCTTTGGAAGTATGTCTAGTCAGATCCTCTGTGTCTTTTTTAATCAATTATGTTTTTGCTATTGAGTTGTATGAATTCTGTATATGCTTTGGATATTAGCCCTTTGTCAGACCTATGATTTGCTATTATTTTCTCTTATTCATTAGGCTGCCTTTTCAGTTTGTTGGTGCTAAGAAGCTTTCCAGTTTGATGTTTATTTTTGCTTTTATTTCTTCTCTTTGCTTTGGTTGTCAGATTTTTAGAAACTTACTGCCAATACCTATGTCGAGGTGTTTATTGCCTATGTTTTCTCCTAGGAATTCTATAGTTTCAGGTGTTATATTCGAATCTTTAATCCATTTAAAGTTATTTTTGGTTTATGGTGTAAGACAGTAACTCATTTTCATTCATTTGAATGTGGCTGTTCAATTTTCCTAACACCATTTATTGAAGAGAGGCTGTCTGTCCCTTCCCCATTATATACTCTTGGCTCTTGTGTCATAAATTATTGACCATTATGTGTAGGTTTATTTCTGGCCTCTCCATTCTGTTTCGTTGATCCATGTGTCTATATTTATGCCAAAACCACACTGTTTCAATTACTGTAGCTTTGTAATACAGTTTGAAATCAAGAAAAATGATGCCTCCAACTTTGTTCTTTCTCAAGACTGCTTTGGCTATTGGTGTGTGTGATTCCATGAAATTGTTAGTATTAGTCTATTTCTATGAAAAATGCCATGGGAATTTTGATATGGATTATACTATGTATATTGGTTTGGGCAGTATGAATATTTTAACAATATTAATTCTTTGAATCCATGAGCACAGAGTATCCTTCCATTTATTTGTGTCTTCAAGTTCTTTCATTAATGCCTTGTAGTTTTTAATAGACAGATTTTTGCTTCCTTCATTAAATTGATTCTTATGTATTCTATTATTTTTGGTACAGTTGTAAATGGGGGTTTCTTAACTTCTCTTTCTGATAATTCATGATTAGTGTAAAGAAACATACCAGATTTTTGTATGTTGAAATTATATCCTGCAACTTTACTGAATCCATTTATTAGTGCTAATAGTTTTTTAATGGAGTCTCTAGGGTTGTCTATATATAACTTCAAGACATCTGTTAATAGTGATTTAGTTCTTGTATTTTTTTCTTTTCTCTTGTTTAATTGCTCTAAGACTTCCAATACTATGTTGAATAAAAGTGGTGAACATGAACATCTATTCCTGATTCTAGAGGAAATGTCCGCTTTTCATTGTTGAATATATTAGCTATGGGCCTGTCGTGTATGGCCTTTATTATGTTGAGATACGTTCCTTCTTTATACACTTTGTTGGGAGATTTTATCATAAATGGATGCTGAATTGTGTCACTTTATCTACATCTACTGAGATGATTGTGATTTTCATCCTTCATTTAGTTAATGTGGTCTATTAAATTAACTAATTTGTGAATGTTGGACCATTCTTGAATCCCTGGAATAAATCCCACTTAATCACAGCGTATGATCCTTTTAATGTATTGTTGATTTTAATTTGCTAATTTTGTGTTGAGGATTTTTACATCTATGTTCATTAGATATATTATCCTTTAGTTTTCTTTCTGTATGTCATCCTTGTCTAGATTTGGTATCAGGGTATGCTGGCCTCATAAGATGTGTTTGGAAGAGTTTCCCCTCTTCTATTTTTCAAAAGAGTTTGAGAAGGACTGTTGTTAATTCTTCTTTGAATATTTGGTAGAATTAATCAGTGAAATTGGTCTCAGACTTTTGTTTGTTGAAACTTTTCTGATTACTTATTCAATCTCTCTACTGGTAATTGGTCTTTTCAGATTTTCGATTTCACTATGAATAATCCTTGATAGGCTGTATGTTTACAGGAATTTAACCATTCCTTTAGGGTTGTCCAATATATTGGCATTTAATTGTTCATAGTAAGTAGTCTCTTATGATCCTTTGTATTGCTGTGGTATCGATTGTAATATCTCCTCTTTCATCTCTGATTTTACTTATTTGAGTCCTCTCTCTTTTTTTGGTGAATCTAACTAAGGGTTGTTTTATCAATTTTATCTTTTCAAAGAACCAGCTTTTAATTTTCTTCTTAGTCTCTATTTCATATATTTCTTCTGTAATCTTTGTCATTTCCCTCCTTCTACTAATCTTCAGGCTTCATTTCTTCTTTTTTTAGTTCCTTGAAGTATAAAGTTAGACTGTTTGAGACTTTTTTTTTTTTACCTTAGGTAGACTCTATCTTTATGAACTTTCCTCTTAAAATGACTTTTGTGCATTCCATAAATTTTGGTATGTTACATATCCATGTTTGCTTCATTTTCAGGTATGCCAATAGCTTAGTATAAGCTGATAATTTATTTTTCCTATCAGAATATTCAGCTATCTTCTGATATGGTACATATAGTATTTCACTTATTTAGGAACCAGAATTTCCCTGTCTACAAAACTAGATAAATCACACAAAAAGTTGTCTCTTCAATAAATGGTCTTAAGTCTATTTTATAAAGCCTGGCTTGTAGTCCATAAATCTTCAGTAATACACTAAAAACTAAAGAACCTGATGGTCTCTAAGTATTGGTAAATAAGAGCCTGCTGGTTCCTAGTACATGAAAATCTCAGCAAGTTCACAAATTCACAAACCGAATTAATCTTTTCCCACAAGGCTCTTTGGAATCCACTCCTATCATTTTTAACCTTTTCAAAGGAGAGTGATTTTCTATTGCCCTTCTTCACTTCCCACTGGAAAACTTTTCTTCAAGAATTTAAAGAAAAATAAAAAACTAATTGCCTTCTGAGAATTTCATCCCTGACTTCATTTGGTATTACTGGGAATGCTGCCAGATAAAAAAGAGTTCTGCATGTTGTTGGAAGTCCATCATTTAGCATATTCCCTAATTTGGATGATCTACTATTTGAAAATATATACTTAAAAAACAACAAAGAGGAGGAGGGGAAGCAGAAGGGGAATGAGGAAATGAAGAAGAAGAAGAAGTAGAAGAAACAGCCAGAAAGCTGAGTGAGCTGACAAGTTATGCTAGAATTATTGCAATTAGAGTAAATAAATAAATTTGAATTAAATTATTGTGAGTCTGAAAAGTCTTAAGGGGTGGAATTTACTTATAGCAAGATATGCATTTTTCCATATGATAAATGCTGAAAGGGTACACCTTATTATCTGTGCTAGTATACACGTGATTAATTTTGGAGGACCACATCAAATTTGAGAAAATCTCTTACTTAGTAAGCACATGGAGGGAAGGCCAGGAGCTTAACTCTATTTTATAATGATTAATGCTCTCAATACTAGTTGATTATTTTTTATCCTCTAGCTAAAGCTGACTTTAGGTAAAACTGTATGCTTCCTGAAGACCAAAGTCTTCAGTTCATTTTTGACCCCTTGAAGGCTAACAGAAGTGCCTGACATATATTGGCGTTTTTCTGAATCAACATGAAATAAGTTAAAATTCATCTTGTAGGCTAACCACTCACAGAAAGTGACAGACCTCTGCCTTTATTAGGTATTTCTTGATGTTTGTATATCAAGTCAGTCCCTATTTTTAGATATCCAAAACAAATTTACTCTTTTTCTACAACTCAACATCTTCTATCAATCACCAATTTTTTGTACCTTTTCTCTATCAAGAAAACTGAAGTCATTAGGCTCACAGTAGTTCTTTTATTTTGTACTATCTGTCCCCATATCTTATCCCTTATTCCAGTATAGATGTCTCTACTTTTCTTTCCAAAGCATCTTTATTCGTGCTTTTTGGTGAATCTATCCAGTAGTTTATTTGAGAACATGGTCAGTTTTCCTGACTAGAGTGGATGGTAAAATTTGGGGCGGGGATTGGTGCCATGTGAAAAAAACCAGATAAACAGGTACCAAAAGGCCCACTTTGGAAGAATGTACATTCCCTTCCCTGAATTTCATTCCTTAAGTAGGCCAGTGTCAAAAATTTTGGGGATTTCTTCTCTATACTGATTCTTTTTCCTTTGTCATTAATAATTATTAAGACACACATTTCACTTCAGCATGAAGAGATATTTCACTTACTTCTGCTGCCATGTTTCTTCTAAAACAAAACTCCTCCAAAAGAACATTCTATCTTATAATACTCACTTAATTTCTGTATTCTGCTATCACTTCTTGATCAAAATGGCATTCTCAAAGTTCACTAATGTCGTGCTATCACTATATTTAAACGCATTTCCCAAGTTTTTTGTTTCCTTGAACCTTTCTCTTACTAGTCTAACTTGATAGTACCCTACTTTTGATTCTGTATCATTTCTCTTTCAACTGGTCTCCTAGTGAGAACATCCACATGCTTTAATTCTTCCACCAGGCTCCTTCCAGCCCTTCCAATGAGCCTTCCCCAAGAATCAGTCTTTCTTTTGTTTTTCCCTTTTCATATTCATCTTACAGAATCTATGTCTTGAGATACCTCAATTATCATATGCATGATTAGCATTCCCAACTGACTATAGAACTCCAATCTGGCAACAGAGCACTAAAATGGCACCTCAAGTTCTTGTCTCAAATTTCCTTTTAGAATTGTCATTGTCACTTCTCACTGAACACTGTTAACATTGAACTCGCTGTCTTCACTATAAACTCGTCTGTATGAATGGCATTAATTCCTCAAGCACTGGATTTCAAAAATCTTGACCACCTTACTTCTTCCTCATGTCTAATCAATAACATTTGACACTCTCTGATTCATTTTTATGCAGTAGTTCCTGCAGCAATCCTTACCGAGTAAGTGTTGACAAAGCAGTTATAAAGAAAATTCACATATGTCCAAACATGTTCTACACTGTCAGTTTAGACTCTAACTCCAGCTTTTCCCCTTTCCTCCCTTTGCACTTCTAAAACCTTACTCAATACTGAAGGCTCACCTCAGATAAGAACGCCAAAAAATAGTTTTACTAGATAAAATAAATAAATACTCTGTTCCACCTAAACTACTATAACATTTTGTTTATATATTTAATTTTACACTTATCAGACTGCCTTATATGCAGATATCTATTCAAGAATTGCTCTATTTCCAAACATAACTTGTGAGCTCTTGGAATGCAGTAGCCTTGTCAACTCAGTTTCTCTTCAAGACTTAGACCTACCACAGTGCGGTACACAGAGTAAGTGGTTAAAAAGTTACTGTCTTCAATTAAACTAAACTGAGATGGGGTTTGAGTATTGGTAAATTATTAAGAAATCTGTATTCAGATGCAGTCAGCCTGAAATTCCTTTGGATGGCTAAAAGGCTAGACATATTATCTAAGGAAATAATAGCAAGATAAGGGATCAATGATCTAAAACATAAACACAGTGTCTTTTCCCCCTCAGTGGGTAATTAAAATTAGATAAGAAGTTATTACCTAATTTGTTTATCTGAAATTTCAACAGTTTTTCTTGTAGTTACTGTTTTTAGTTTTTGGTGTATGTTTTTTGCTTTTTATCTTGACAATTTTTATCTAAGTTGAGGAATCAAAGTGAGACAAAGGTATACATATTGAAAATACTTATTCAGCTAATGAAAAGTCTAAGACAAACTTTGATGTTGATAATGGTATTTCATGCAAGAATGTTCTAATGAATGCAGTTGCTTTTCAGAATCATCTCAGGCTTTCCAATATGATCAAACATTATTTAGCTATATGTGCAATATCTGGAATGTAAAATTTTTTCACTCTGAGTTTATGTTTAAATGTAACACAAGCAATATTGTGTTTTATGATTTTTTTCTAATTTATAATGACAGAGTGACAAATTCAAACCTGAAGATACATTATATTCAAATAGGTCATATGGGTTACAAATGTCAAGATTTCATTCTTTTTATGGCTAATATTCCATTGTGTATATGCATTTATTTATGTATACATACACATATATATAATATGTATTTTATTATATATATTCATATATATATAATGATATGGATGGAGCTAGAAGATATTATACTAAGTGAAATGTCTGTAAGGGAAAGACAAATACCGTAAGATTTCATTCATAGGTGGAATTTAAGAAACAAAACAAACAAAGGATGGGGGGAGAGAGAAACAAACTAAGAAACAGACTTGAGAGAATAAACTGATGGTTACAGGGTGTGGGGGTAAGGGTGAAATGATGGGGATTAAGGAGAACATTTGCTGTGATGAGCACCCACTAGATATTGAATGGAAGTGTTGAATTATAATACTGTTATCCTGAAACTAATATTATACTGTATGATAATTAATTGAAATTTAAATTAAAACTTGAAAAAAACCCAAATGAGTCATATGAGTAAATAATACTTACTTTAAACAAACATATATAGCACTTTTTGCATATCAAAATGTTTTTGGTGGCAACAATCAGGAACTGTTGAATTTCTTGTGCTTATCTTTAGTTTTTAATTGGTTTGGAACCACAAAGCCTTTACCATACATTCACCATTTCATTCCCAATCTTGCAGCAAATTCTGATTTAAAATATTGCAGGTATGTACAGAGAGAGCAGGTGTGACAGAGGAAACAGAGAAAGGGAAGTAAGAGTGAAGGAAGGCAAGACATAAATTCTTTTGGACAACTAACTTAATTGGACTGGTTTATATTATTTACTAATCAAGTTTGTAATGGATGAAAATAAAACCATGGCTATTAAAATCTCAACTAAAAACAACTGATTGATTGGGTTTTATTTTCACAGGGACCTAAATTAAATAACTACCAGGCAAACTTAATGACAGCACTGGTCCACATCAGTTTTGTAAAACACCTAGGAGAATCTCACATTTCACAATGAACTCTCATGTACAATATTGCATATTCAACTTTCTTTCTTTTTGGCCATATTTTTGGGTAGCAAATAGAAAGTGCAAGCAGGAGAGGTAAAAATGTCCCACCCACTTAATTTTTTATTTGGCTGTCTACAGACAAGTAAATACACAGGCTGCTATTAAAGATTTTCATCTTTCTTCACAAAATACTCCAGGAGGACAGAGAATTTTCTTAGTGTAAAACTCAGCCCTTATTCTGTCAGGCAAAGTAATTATGGAAGCAAAACAAATCCACATTTTCTAATTAGGTCATTAAAAAGCATAAATGCGTCATGGAAGCTTTTCCCCTTGCCTAAGACATAAAGTAAGACAATGAAAACAATCTGGTAATATAGAAAGGTTCAGAATTTGTTTCTTTTCAAAAATAATAGGTCCTTTCATCTTTCTATTTCCCTAAGACGAAGACAGTTAATTTAGAGACAAAATCTGTAATTAGTTCAGGGTTTACTTTGATTATGTTTCAAAATATTTAACCAAAAACAGGAAGATAGAGAAAGAAAGAAAATACATAGAAAAATTATCAAAGGAAGTGAATAAAAGCAAGAGAGTGGGTTGCTGATCAAAATGTATTGTGCAGAGACAAGATGAATATAAAATCTACATTCATATAAACAGAACCAATCTGGGATACCAGAAAGCTCTCAGGAAGAATATACAGGCATCTGCCTTTGGGATTTGAAACCAGACTTTAATCACAGCTAACTTAAATAAAAACAAATGGCATGATTATTTGCCTCTTCCTCTCTCTACTTGTTATTGCTTGAGTTTTAGAAGACTCAAGCATGGCTCAAACTGTTAAGAAACAAAATGCAAAAAAAAAAAAAAAAAGGAAAGGAAAACAAACTTACCTGTGATCCTCTTGGCCCTCGTTTCTGGTCCCATTCTGAATGCCCCATGAGCTGTAAATAATGTAATAATTATCGTAAATTCAATGATATTTATTTTATATGGCAAATATTTTTACTCTTTCTTCTAAAGAATTAAGTCTTTGAAATCTATGTTTTAATATGAATGTATTAAATAGCTATCATGAATAAATTAACACACAAAGTAATAATAGCTTCTGGTTTGATAGCTAATTATTTCAACTAGTAGTTGTTTTGAAGGTATTTAATATCACTGTGTGATAAAAAGAGTCTGCTAATATACAGCTTTATGGTTCTTTGTCAGGAACATCCTGGAGACAGGTTAACTGCAGTTAAGCTTTTACATGCCATTAAGCTTCTAATTTAAGAAAATATGCTAAATAAATCATTAGTATAGGTTAATTCACTGTCAGGAATGGTAATGATGAGAAGGCCAAAATATTTCAATCATTTTTAGTTCTGTTTTGATAATATCACAAAAATATGAGAGTTCTAAGGAGTCAAATGATTTAATGTGAAATACTCCCCCCAAGGTCACAAAATGTAGATTTTCAGGAAAAAAGACACATTATCAAGCTAGTCCATAATTGTCATAGCTCTAAGCTACTTTGCTTACAAAGCATGATATTTATTAGTTGAAAATAACATTTAACTAGAATATACAAGATGTTGACCAAGAGAAATAAAATTCCATTCATCTGTCCAGTACACTTAGTACTCGTATGTCCCAATGGAAGAGCTCCCTATCTCTAATAGGCTAGCATACAAACAAGACAGATTATTCAACTTATTAATATACCTTACAGCTTTTCTAGACAACAGCAATGACTCCTTAGTACATATAATAAAAAACTTCATAAAAGCAACAAAAAAGTAATATGTTTTTCCACATTACCAAGAAATGTTTGATAACCATGCACAGAAAATGGCAGGACCTTACTGATGGCCATACAATGTTCCTGATTAAGAAGACTGAATTCGGGGATGCCTGGGTGGCTCAGCGGTTCAGCGCTGCCCTAGGCCCAGGGTGTGATCTTGGAGACCCAGGATCATCTCCAGCCTCCTGCATGGAGCCTGCTTCTCTCTCTGCCTGTGTCTCTGCCTCTCTGTGTGTCTCTCATGAATAAATAAATAAAATCTTAAAAAAAAAAAAAAAAGAAGAAGACTGAATTCGATAAAATTAAGTGTTCAGGTCTATCCACACAAATTTATAGGTTTAACCCAATCTCGATCAAAAGTTATTTATGGGATCCCTGGGTGGCGCAGTGGTTTGGCGCTTGCCTTTGGCCCAGGGCACGATCCTGGAGACCCGGGATCGAATCCCACATGAGGCTCCCGGTGCATGGAGCCTGCTTCTCCCTCTGCCTATGTCTCTGCCTCTCTCTCTCTCTCTCTGTGACTATCATAAATAAATAAAAATTAAAAAAAAATAAAACATTTTAAAAGTTATTTATATTCGATTAGGAAACTGAAAAAACCAACTACATAAATTTGATCTGAGAGAATAAGCTGATTTATAAGAATCAGAAAATATTAGAAGAGAGTAATACCCTATTCAGTTATTAAAACACGCTGTAAAATTTAACTCAAGTTATGGAACAATGATTTAAGACTCAAAATATACTGGGACACCTGGGTGGCTCAGTGGTTGAGCGTCTGCCTTTGGCTCAACCATGTCCAGGGATGGAGTCCCACATCAGGCTCCCTGGGAGGAGCCTGCTTCTCTCTCTGCCTATACCTCTGCCTCTCTCTCATGAATAAATAAATAAATCTTAAAATATATATATATATATTATATAAATAAGTGAAATGTAGTGGACAGTTGTGAAAAGAACTCAAGTACATACAGCAACAAAATAGTAAAAATAAAGTATAAAAATCAATGAGTATCTGATGAATTAGTCCACAAGTGGAGGGAAAAAAAAATAGTCTTCAGAAAAAAATTAGAGCTGAATCTTCTAAGACACACAAATATAAATTCTAGACAGATAAAAAGACATTTAAAGATGAAATGGTAAGTATAAAATAAAATCCAGGCAAATATTTAGACTATTTTCAAATATAGAAAAGATTTTCTTTTTTTTTAATTTATGATAGTCACAGAGAGAGAGAGAGAGAGAGAGAGAGAGACATAGGCAGAGGGAGAAGTAGGCTCCATGCACTGGGAGCCCGACGTGGAATTCGATCCCGGGTCTCCAGGATCGCACCCTGGGCCAAAGGCAGGCACTAAACTGCTGCGCCACCCAGGGATCCCTAGAAAAGATTTTCCAAACTAAACAACACACACACACACAGAGGATTATGATCCAGCTACATAAAACTTCAATGTCCATACAAATGTCACACTAGCAAAATATTTCCATGAAATTGCAGGTAAAAACTAGTATCTTCAGTACTCTAAGAGTGCTATAAATTTGAAAGTAGGGCACCTGGGTGGCTCAGTGGGTTAAGCATCTGCCTTCAGCCCAGGTCATGATCCCAGGATCCTGGGATGGACTCCAGATTCAGGCTCCCTGCTCAGCAGGGAGTCTGCTTCTCCCTCCCCGTTCGGCCCCTCTCTACCACTTGTGCTCTCTCAAATAAAGAAACAAAATCTTTTTAAAAAAAGAGGTGAAAAGAATGCAACCCTAGTAAATAATCAGAGTAAAGGATAAAGACAGTTTACAAAATTAACTTCAATAATCAATATTGGGCAAATGTTTTATTTGAAGTGAAAAAAATTAAATATAAACAGTAACAAGACATGATTCTTGCCTATTAACAATCTGATCATGTTGAATATTTGTAGGATTTAGAGAACTAAGTATGCATATATATTGCTAGTATGTAGTGTATAGATATATACACACATATATAATTACACACATAAATACACAGACATATATACAATATATAATCAATTTTAATACATACTGCATACTCTTAAAAATTCATACCCTTTGAACTAGAAAATGTAAAAATTCAGTAATTATGTGTCAATCACTGTGTTATCCAACAAAAAGGGAACTATGCTAAATTAGAATACAAAAAGAATATAATATAGCATTTTGACTTTGGCTTTCAAGGCCTTTTTACAAAATTACACATGAAATGCTCATGGTATAATAAGTGAAAAATATAACAAAGTAATTTTAAATTACTCATTTTTAATAAGATGATCAATTTTTATAAGCCTTGGAATCGGTGAAATGATTTAATTATAATTTGGCTAGCATACAACTTTGGGTAAATTAGCCCTGATAATCATCATATAAAATTTAATGCTTAGATAATTGATATTTCTTTAATGCTTTAATTTTTTTTAAATTTCTGCATTTAATGGCATTACATCTGCTAGTAAATATTCATTAATACTTATTTAAAGTTGATTATATAAAAGTTAAAACACTAATCAACTAATGAAATAGTCTGATTTAGAGACATATAAATTAAGACCATTTAATGGTTTAAATTGGTTGTTCGCTAGAATTATCAAAAATCATCTTGACATTTTTCAATCACCTGTCTTATTTAGACCTTAGGAATACTTTTTGTCAATAATAGGAAGAAAAAGAAAATAACAGTAAGATGGGGTGCTTATTTGTTCTGCTTGTTTAAACAGATGATAAGCTTGAATAGGATGCTGTTAGAGTAAAATAATTTTTAAGCAGAAGGGTTATCTTCTCTCCCTCATTGTTTTATCTAAATCTTCAGAAAATAATAATTTATACAAGACTGTTATGACTATTATTCTCTTACTAATAAGTTTCAACTAATGGAATAACTTAGTAAATTTTACTATTATGAACAGCAGTAAAAACAGGTAAATAAACCATAAACATGATTTATAATCCACAATATATTGACTTGGAATATTTGATGATAATGACAGGTAGTGAATCAAAAGGTAACATTTCTCCAAGATCAGAACTAAAATAAGAAAAGCACAGATTTCACTGTCTTCTACCATTAACAATGTTAAAAAAAAAAAAAAAAAGAAAAGATGATTTCTAGTATGAGAACAAAAACTTTCAAAATGTAGATTCATTCGGGGGATCACTTAGTACAGAACAAGAAGATAAACCTGATCATTATAAGCCAGAACTTACAAACCTCCAAAAGTTCACTCTCTAAATCTGATTTTTTGAAACATAACATAGCAAAATTTGCCAAATGTGTTATATATAAATCAGAGAAATTTATTTCCTGGCATTATACAATAGACTAATGAGAGCAATTTAGGATAAAGGCATTCTATTTTATTCTATTATTATATATTTATATATTAATATCATTATTATACTTAAAAGTCTGAGTGACCAGCCATGTGTTAATATTTCAAAATGTATTTTTAAACACCATTACTACTTTTTTCAAAGTAATGAAATTATTGAAATCTACATGCTATGTGAAATAAAATCCAAAAAGCAATAAACTCTGAAATGATAAGCAAGATACCATAATGTTCTATATTCAATAGAAAGAGAGTCAAAGGAAATTCAACAAGATTTTTTCCCTTTGAACTTGAGGAAATCATACAAAGGCTCCGTTTTTAAATAAAATGATATGAAAATAAATAATCTGAATAAAAATTTAACATTAATAATTTTAGTGTTGAATATATGGGGTTTGTTATAATATTCTCCATAATTTGTTTTTTAAGGGCAGGAAAAGAGATGGTGGGGGCTGCTGGACAGTTTCAGGGCTCCACTCTCTCTGTGATTATTGCGTACCTGGCACAGATGGGGGTGAGGTAGGGAGTAGGGAGGTTGAGCACAGGATAGCACATGAATTTTTATCTTATTTGCACATAGAATTTATCTTACTGTCATAATAGCACTGTCCTTAGATCATGGACCAAAGACTAAAATAACCACAATGTTTTCACTATCCTTTTAAAAACATCATCCATCGTGTGATAAATTGCCTGACTTACTTAATACTATAGAGTGCTTAAATTAAAATGAAGCATTTGGCCACAGGTAAGTATTCGTGTTAAAGCAGAACCACAGGGCTAAATGTTTTAGAAGTACATAGACACCTCACTAGCCCCACTCTCCTGACTAATGATTATGACAAATAAAAAAAATTGCTTAGTCATAATAAATAATGAAAAGGACACTTGTACAATGAAGTCAGTGAATTTCAGAATTTCAAACTGATGTTGATGAGATATCAATGAGAAAGTCAAAACATCCTATGAATCAAACAGGTAGGATTAGTATAAAGTTACAGATGACAAGAGTAGGTATTTGACACTTTGAAGGGCTTAGATAAAAGACAAAAATGGGTCATGGACCATGAGGAACAGAAGCAGAAATTATAGGTATTTTTTTTCCTTTTGCAATTGAATTCATCTGGGCTCAACTTTCAAGACAAATGAATAGCAGCATGATACCCAGATCATTCTGGGAAAAGAGACAGAAAAAGTTCATTAACATGATATGATACCTTTTCTGGAGAAGGAATGCTTATGATTTTATTAGTGATATAAAGTTTCTAGAAATGTAAGAGAAAGAGATACTAAGACTGGAAAATGAAAAAAAAAAAAAAACAGGATATCCAAACATATTCTATTTGATAAAGAATATATGCCTGCTTAATTCAGGAAAAAAAAAAGATTGTCTCTCACCAACAAAAAATATCTTCTGAACTATTTAACTATGATTACTCCTCTAGGAAAAGGCATTTTAATAAGAAGGGGGGATATAGAGGTTACAAAGGTTATGCCTACAAATGTGAAACAAAAAAAAAAAAAAAAGAAAGAAATTCCATCTGATGAAGGAATTCTCTTTTTAAAGAAGAGTATCTTTTTTTTTTTTTTCCAGCTCTCATTAATCAAATGAAGACCTTTAAATGTATTTCTAGGAAACAAAGTATACTTCCTTTAAAAGAAACACAATCTGTTATTTAAAGCATTTTGAAAATCCTAACTTCCTTGACACAGAGTCATTTTCATCCTTATGGAATCAATTCTTCTTTTATTTTTAATAATACATTTCTACATCACAGCCTTCAGCTAACAGTATGCTACACAGTACTTAGTTCCAAGGAAAACAAAACTGCTGCCAAACACCAAATTTAAAAAGTTCACAGGAGAAAGCAAAGGATAAATCAGCATGGAAACAAAATGGTTCCATCCAAGCAGAGGTATTTTTAATAATAGCATGAGAAATGCAGAGAGTCAAAAGTATATATTCCTGTAGGTAAAATACTTTCTTGTTTCTGTATTTATCCCTGAGCTATCGTCTCCCATTATTTTTTGTTTGTTAATGTAAAAAAGAATGCCTTTTAGGGGGTTCATGGGAAGAAAAATTTCACCATAACTATTATTGAAAAGAGATGAAAAAGCTGTAGAAGAACCATGAGAGGTAAAAAGAAAAATCTTTTGCAAGTACTTAAAGAGGCGAGGGGGTTTTACGTAAGATAAAAGGTACCAGTGGAAAGCAAGAGTAACACTGTCATCCTCACCTTCCTCTCCAGAAAACCATTCTTCTATTCCACCTGTTGAAAATTACTACAGCATATTTTTGAAAACATAAAAATAATAGATATACACTGTAATATATACTATTATTATAGGTACACTATATATACTACATATGGTACATGTAAGGATATAAAAGTTAATCCATAACCTCCTTTCCATTGCATCATTTATTCATTAAATAAATCTTTAACATATATTTATTGTATACCTATTATGTTCAAGGAGCTGTTCTAGGCACAACCTACACACCAATGAACAAACCAAGATGCATATCTGATCACCTGGCTCTTAAGATTCTAGCAAAAGGAGACATAAAAAACATGAATAAACAAACCAGGTAATGATAAAGCTACACAGAAGCTTACAGTGAAGGATGGAGAATCAGTGGCTAATGGCAGGTAGGGGCTGGGTATAGGGCTGCTTTCATAAAACTAGAGATTGGGGAAGTCCTTTCTGAAGAAGTGACATTTTTATGAGAGAACTGTATAAAGCGAGAGTTGTACACAGATATCTGGGGCAGAGGCTCGGCACACAGATGAAACAGAAGATAAAAAGATCGGGAGACAGGAGCAGAAGTGGTTAATTTGAAGAGAAATAGAGTATTCTTAAGCTAAAATTTTAAAAAGGGTTGGATCTTTTTAACCATAGGTGTATATTTGGTATTTACTCCCTTCCTCTGGTATGGAATAATAATCGAAAAGTTAATCATTTGCTCCACTAATTAGAAATGGCAAAGCACATTCTGTAGAGCAACAGGGGACCAGGAATTCTCTCTTCTCCAAACTCTTCTTCAATTTCATTCAAATCAACAAAAAATTATGGAATGGTTCCCACACTCCACAAGGGCGTCCTTAGATTAGCTATATCACATAGCACAAATTTGTCTTCCCTTTATACATTTTTTTCAAGAGCCATAAAATACATAAGAGCAGGGCTGCCTTTTAACTCCATTAACTAGGAAAGGCATGAAACATTCAATATGATAAGCAAATTAAAGCTTGTCTTTACCATTAGCATGTTCCCTTTGGATTCTTTCCCTGGCAAACTCATTTTTATCATCTCTTCACTACTTATTCATGCTTTCTCTCTCCAGGATTCTATGTGGGAAGATGGCCTCGACTGCTCACTACCCTGCCCACAAGGTCTCCTAGATGGCAGTGCCCTGGCCTGGGAAGCTCTGTGACAGCCTCCACAACCTCAGTTCCTGTCTAGTCCTATTAAAGGGAACTGCTCTTAACCCTTTATGCTTTTTCATTTTTCCTCTTGTTATTAACAGAGCTAAGAAGTTCAAGATGATATTATGCTCTGCAGGAAAGGGACACCGAAAACTTTATTGGATTTGGGCCTTAGGCCAAAGGTGTTAACAGAATCCCTGAGGCTCCCACACACTGTTCCCCAGCCCTGCAGACTCCTTCCCTAGGGTTTGGGGCATATAAAGGCCTAATGCAGGAGATAATGACAAAGATTTAGCCTTCTTTTATAATTAAATTTACAAACTGGGAGACTCCCTTAGCCTCCTTTGGGTAAAACAGATAGGACTTATCAGCAGCCTCAGTTCTTATCCACAGCCTCCTTGCACTGCCACCACTTCATCACATCACCCACACTGCAAATCCATCCCACTCCATGAGGTATGAGCCAGTGATGGAGATACTACCAAAGATTTTAGGGGGAGTCAGACATGGTTACATTACACAAAATATTGCAAAAAGCCACAAAAATATTCATCATATACATCCAAAGTATTGGGTGAAGGGGAACTGGGGAGGTGAGGACAGTTGTCACCACTGCTTGCCCTTTACTCTTAGGGTGGGGCAAGGGAAGGAAGTCTTTTTCAGCTTATTGGTCCCAGCCTTTCATGCCTCAAGGATCCTAAGGATCTTTCTTAGGATCGAAATACGTTTGTTTTTTTTTTTCCCTGAATAATTTAGCTTTCTCCTATTCTCCTCATCTTGAATCTTCAGACAAATTAGCAGGAAAAATTTTTTTAAAAAAGATTCTCTAGAAACCTTAGCATTGAGAGCCTGGAAATAGTAAAGCACTGAATGACTGAAATGAAGGGGTTTTTTTCTTCACAGTTGGTAATAACTACCTAAATTCCATCCACTTGGCACAGAATAAATCCCTGATCCTGACTCTTAGCGTTCCAATCTAGTATAAACTTCATAAACACAAGGGAATGAGAAGACTTCAAATAGAAAGAAATCCAAATATTCTGGAGTTTGAAATCTCAGCCTTTACTGCAAATCCTTCATCTATTTCTGATAATTATGATGATGTTCCTACACTCTGATTGTGTTTCCATAATTCTATTTCTGTCTCTGTTATTACAATGACGATCATTACCCTAAACCTATGTGTAGCCACTGATGAATCAAACCTTCCATTATTTTTACGTATTACATTTGACTATCTTGATTACATAAATTTTGGCACTCTTACTAATTTCCATTTTTGGTACTACTAATAATGCAATCACGTCAGTCTTGTGCTTAAAAAGTGCAACATTTCATAAAGAAACAGCAATAAAGTAAAATAAGCTTGTGAAATTCTGCAAAATAGAATTCTACTTAGATAGTCCCAATATATACTAGCATTGTTAAAGTTTGAGGAATTCTTAAACAAAGGAACATAATTCAACTAAACATTTCCAAAAGTATTTGATCATAGAATACTTTTGTTGCAAAAAGGATTAATAGGGGCGCCTGGGTGGCTCAGTCAGTTAACCGTCTGCCTTCAGCTCAGGTCGAGATCCCAGGGTCCTGGGATCAAGCCCCAAATGAGGCTCCCTGCTCAGTGGGAAGTCTCCTCCTCCCTCTCCCTCTGTGTGCTTGCTTGCACTCTCTTTCTCTCTTTCTCTCTCAAATAAAGACATAAACATATCTTTAAAAAAATCAAAATATTCACAATTTTCCTTGTAACATTCTGAGAAACTATTTTTTACAGGTTTCTAAATGCTTTTCTTATGCATTATTTTCATGTACTTTATATAAACACATATAATCACACAATTTTTCCTACTGTTTTACTTTCAAACAATGAGGAATTACTGAGTCCCATCTGAATATCACATCTTGAGCAATGACGTATACTTATTGGTAAGGATAAAGAAAAGGATGTGGGAGTTGATTTGTCTTCATGGAACTCATGGTAGTAATGAATGTGACAGATTTATTTCTCTAAAATCCATTTTCCACTCTTTAGTCTCCACCTTATTTGAAAACTGTGGAACAGGGGCACCTAGGTGGCTCAGTGGTTGAGCATCTGTGTTTGGCTCAAGTCATGATTTTGGGATCCTGGGATGGCATCTCATATTGGGCTCCCTGCAGGGAGCCTGCTTCTCCCTCTGCCTAGGCCTCTGCCTATCTGTATCTCTCATGAACAAATAAATAAAATCTTAAAACAAAACTGTGGAACAAGAAAAAAACTTAATTTTTCAGAAAATCCTATGTAAATACTATAAATTAATCATACTTTTATTTCCTTTTATTCCAAATTTTTATTTAAATTCTAGTTAGTTAACATATAGTATAATATTGGTTTCAGGAGTAGAATTTAGTGATTCATCGCTTACATATAATACCCAGTGCTCAATGGGTGATGGGTATTAACCATATTTTTATTTTTTTAAAGAGTTTATGGATTTATTCATGAGAGACACACAGAGAGAGGCAAAGACACAGGCAGAGGGAGAAGTAGGCTCCCTGCGAGGAGCCTGATGTGGGACTCAATCCCAGAACCCCAGGATCATGACCAAGCCAAAGGCAGATGCTCAATCACTGAACCACCCAGGTGCTCCTTAACCATATTTTTAAATTTTGACTATAGAATGACTTCAAAATGTATAGTAAATTATGTCTCAGAGGTTAAGTTATACCAAATTCTACTAGTACGTCTCTTTAGTGCATATTATTCATTGCTATATTCATACCCTCATTCATTTATTCATACACCTTTTCAACAAATATTTATTGGGTACCCAAAATAATCTAGAGCCCCATGCTCTATGTAAACATAACAAATGTTGATATTGCCAAGCCAGAGGCACCACAGGATACTGAAGTACCTTCGGAACTATTAACAAATTGCAGCACAGTGGTAAACACACAGGTTCTAGGGGGATGCTTGACTGGTTTAAATCTCACATCTGACATGATATTCAGTCTTACTAGACACATGATCTTGGAAAATTTAGTTAAAAGTTTCTGTGCCTCAGTTTCATATCATTAGAATTCATATAATAGCATTTAATTCATGTGGTTTGGGGGAGAATTAAATGAGTCAATACATAAAGAAGGCTTAGTATAGTAGTAGTAAGGATCACTCATTAAATGTTAGCTATTATTTCTATCACCATTAATAATTATATAATATTATTTAGGTGCTATTACATTCTGATTTTTTTAAAAGTATAATTCACATGATATATATGGTTACTTTCTACTATTAAACTAGAATGGAAGAAACCCAGCCCTTGACCCATGCCAACACACAATTTATAAAATCTGATCAAATTCATGACTAAAACAAAACTTTGTGCATCATGCCTCATGGTAACATAACACACATGCATGACCATGGAGTCTACAGAGTTAACTGCATCAGATTCAGATTTATTTTCTGTGTAACAACTGGAAAATCCAAACTGTGCCATTACAACATTACTAGGTCCCCTTGGTGGTGCATGCAGTAAGGACAATTCAGACGGCTGACCCTTCCTGAGTCATAAAGAGTAGCAAAAAGCTGAGAACCACAAATAACAAAGGCTTGAAAAGATCTGCTAGGTAAAAGATATGCTAATGTTTCTTCAACCTGGAAAAAACCTTCAGGTATATCATCTACTAATTGGAAACACAATCAAATTTCCAGTGTGAGTGATAGTTAATGCCCTGAAAAAACAAGCAAACAAAACAAAAAATCCATGGAAATATCCCTAAAATGATCACAGTAAAAAAGCTTTAACTTTATGAGCAACAAAACAAATGCATTTTTCTTGTAAAATAGTCAATAGGCATTATGGCCTAAAGTAATTAACTTTATCAGTTTTACTTCAAGTGAAACCCAAATCTCTGGGCAACCTTAAATGTGAGTATAAATCTGTATCTTAGTTTGTTGAACTACCTCTTGGATTATTTTTGCCAAGTTGTGTAACTGAACAGAAATCTTTAAAAACAGGGGTGTTGTTTATTATTTCCAGCTCTTTACATAACATTTTTAGTCTGGATCATGCTAATATGTCTCAATTTCCCCATATACATTCAGATTCCATTTATATAATGCTTCCTGAAAGGACTCATTCAATGTATGTTCCCTCCAAAGTTATTAAAAGTCAGTCAAATCCACCAAGGCAACTACATGAAACTAATCTATAAAATTGATCTTTACTTAGAAGAAAAATTTGGAAATCCTAGGGAAAATAGCAAAATCTAGAAATAATCTCAGTTGTAGCAAAAGCTTTAACTCAACATTCATGAGGTCTTGCATTGGATATTTTTAGGGGCTTTCCCCCCTTTTTAAAATCAAAAATTTTTATGTATTGTGTGTGGTATAAACAACATACACTTTCTTTAATGTAAAAGCAATAAAATTAACAGTGTGTACTGAAAGAGTGGGAAAATTACTTTGATCCCCAAACAGTTTAACAGTCGTGGACCTATAAAAATATAGTTATATTACTACTTAGTTTTTAAGCCCTTATGTAACAACAAAACAAACTAAATCAGAGGAAAATTCTCCACTTACACTATCTTTCTTAGAAATGGTCTTAAAAGTCAATAGCATGACTTTTAAAAATAAATCTGAATTCATGTTACTTAAAAAATTGAACTCATTTTAAGTCTTATAAATGACATAAAATATTGAATTAATTTTTTACAACTTCCTCTCAATGTGAAAGTGACATTTTTCCAAAAATGCTTTTGTGAATTTTTAAAAGTCTTATTCAATGCTAAGCCATGTTTCTCATTAATGCCAAAAAACTTCAGCAAAATGACATAACTCCCAACATTTTCCAAGCTACTTCCTCCTCGTCAAACAGCTTCACTTTGGGGTTGGCGAGAAAAGGACAGATTCCCTTAAGTGGCAGAGACAATATATGCCAACTCCATTACACGTCCCTTGGGTTTCTTCTTTTTCCTCTGAACTTGGCATAGCCAAAATTACTTTAGTTCTACTTTCTGCAATTATTAAGTTTTAACAAGACATGTCCATTTTGTCCTCAAATTCTTAAATGTTGTTTGAAAAAAATTAT
The DNA here is from genome assembly GCF_018345385.1 of Vulpes lagopus. Lineage (NCBI taxonomy): Eukaryota > Metazoa > Chordata > Mammalia > Carnivora > Canidae > Vulpes > Vulpes lagopus. Next base: position 19,044,885 of record NC_054844.1, on the reverse strand, counting down.
TATAAGGCCAGGAGATATTCTCTTAGCTCAAGTGTAAGGTAGCATAGATATCTACATCCTCAATTTTCACCCACCCCTCAATTCTTCTTCATGCCTCCAAGAGCCATTTGATATGTTGAAAGTAATTTCACGTGTTTGTTTATACCGCAACCAATGTTCTTTTCATTTAAAAAAAAAAGTTTTCTTGGAAATTTCTTCCCTTTGGGGATATATTACATGGGTCACTAAGGATAAAAAAAGAAATTGGATTATAAGATGTTGTGGTAAGAAAAAGGGAAGGAGGAGAAAGAAGGAATATAGTATGATCTAAAGTTCTTTGATGTAATGAGCTCTTTGCATTTCAATCTTTATGAACTGAATTACGAGTTTACTAAGTTTTTCTATTTTATGAGTTGTAGAGTATTACAGATGCAAAAAGAATGACCACACTCTTCTCTATCTCGATCTTCTTAATTCAAGTACTAGAGCAGAGACTTACTTGCCTTTTTCCTTTCTTTCTTCTTTAGTGTTACTATATGCCAGAGCCTGTATTAAAGGCAAAACATAGAAAAAAGCAGAAGGACTAAAAAAGTCTAAAAAAGTTAATTTGGAGAGGAGAACCACAAGTAAATAGATACACAGCTACCTAACAATGGCTGTTAAAAACAAACATCATTCTGGGTTGTAGAAGACGAAGTCTGATTGATACATCAATTTACCACTGACCTCATCAATTTGGATAATAGACAATGGATGAGATTCCTGCTTTTTAGATTATTTATATAAATTGAAAACTTCCTGGATATTTTTTGGGGGGGAGGACATCTTAAAGGAAGTATACAATAAATTCTTGTTTTATTAAACACATTTTCTTTGCTTCCAACCATAACTGGGAGTATGAAAGATTTTACCAAGAAACATTTCAATATAAATTGTGATTTAGAAACAGGGGAAGGGATGGACTTTGACAAAATATTTGTACATCGTTGTCACGTCATAGCCAGCCTTCTTTAATGAAATTGCCACAGAAAATTCTTTAGCTCTCATCCTTTGTTGAGAAATTTAAGGATTAGAACTGTGGAGTTCAAAAATGAGCAGAAAGTCACATTTGAAAATTGAAAATTATTGTCATTTATGATTTAACAGGATGATTTTCCTGTTAGCCTATGTTTCTTCTTTTTTTGGATGTGGTCCTGAGGGAATGATTGTTATCCTGTTTCTGGCTGCAGGGTGTGTGCAAAATGCCCAAGATTATACCCTTGGAAGGGTAGACTCTGGAGTCAGATTTCTTGAAATCAAATCTCTATGTCACTCTTCATAGATTTATCCATCTGGGTAAGTTATTTTATCATGTCTAAGTTTAGTTTCCTCATTTGTAAAATGAAGATGATAATATTAACAACTTCACATGATTTTTATGAAGATGGGATAATCAGTATAAAACCATGCAACTGGCAACTTAATTATTTTATAATTAAATCTGAACTCACTGCTATAATCGTAAGGTTTTTAATATGATTTCCTATGCCTAGAATGAATGCTCCCATTTCATTGATCCATTCCTTCCATATCCATTCATCCAATGATAATAAATATATATCGAGCACCTACTCTCAGTCAGGCTTAGTAATGGGCACCGGGGTTAGGGAGTAAACATAGAAAGCCAGACATGCATTCTGTCTTCCTCTGTACTCTTCAGCATGACCATTTGTTTCCTGTACTTGCTACAATATGAAATTATCTTGCCTATTCATTTCATTACTTGTTTATTGTCTGTCTCCCATTCCAGAAAGTGGGTTTGAGGATCGCAAAAATTTTGGTCCTATTTTCTATGTGTCCTGTGCCTGGTACAAGTTAAGGGACTCAATAAATATTTTTTTACAGAATGACTGACAGATTTTCCCAGAAGAAAATTAAATAAGGGAAGTCAACTAGACAGAAATTTAAATAATGAGTTTAATAAAAAATTCTATAGCTGTGAATCCTTTGTCTTCAGTTTCATTCTCCCTAGAGTTCTCTAGCTCTAAAATGGCATCTTGTGAAATACATAAGTTCTCAAATTATTTTTATAGGTAATTTATATTTATTAAAATACCTATTATTTCAGTTTTAAGATTCTGTGGCATCTCTTGATGGAAATGTCGGCATACCGAGTTGCTGTTAAGGTCAAGGGTGCAAACAAAAGTATGTAAGTACCCCTGAAACTAATGTAACATTGTGTGTCAATTATACTCAAAAATAAAAAATAATCAAATGAAAAAGAAAAAAAAGAGTACATAAAATAGTAAAGAACCTTTGTCTCTTCATTCTAACTCAAAATCTTGTCTTTCATTGCTTGCCTTAGGTGACTAAAGACCTCTAGTTGCCCATATCATATACATCTTTTCCCTTCTTCACACAATCCCTATTTTCATAGAGATGGCAATGCACCCAACTTAAAAACTACATTTGCTGACCTCCCCTCCCTTACAAATCAGGCAGCCATGGGACAGTCTTGACCAATGAAATATAAGCAGAAGTTATTGTATGAAGCTTCCAAGAAAATTCTTTAAAAGAGGAAACTTGGCTAGCTCGCCTCTTTTGCCCTCTGCCTTCCAATTCTTCCTGCCTGGAAGGGGTATAGGATTCTGGAGATGAAGCAGTCATCATCTGAAACAAAATGACCATGAGGGAGGGACAATTGCTTCTGCCTCAACATCCTGATGCCATGAAAATGCCATTATTGAGTTTTATTTTATTTTTAAAAGATTTTTATTTATTCATGAGACACACACACACACACACACACACACACAGAGACAGAGAGAGAGAGAGAGAGGCAGAGACACAGGCAGAGGGAGAAGCAGGCTCCATGAAGGAAGCCTGACGTGGGACTCGATCCCGGGTCTCCAAGATCATACCCCGGGCTGAAGGCAGCGCCAAACCGCTGGGCCATCGGGGCTGCCCTTGAGTTTTATTGTAGCAAGCATGTACAAGCACAACCTTCCTCTCCCTCTCTCTCTTCCTCTCTCACCCCCGCTCCAGCTCTCATGGAAGAGCAACAATAATGAAAAGTAATCAATATACACCGGGAAAGGCCTTGGAAATGGAAGAGAAACATCCACACATATTAACTGCCTTTGGATTTACTCCAAAGCAAAATCATAACATGGTAAACTATAAGACTGGTACACAGAGGAATAATTTACGTCATTAGTTTGATTTTCATTATGTATATGACATATCAAATGTAACTTCATGAAACATAAAAGTTAACTTGTGGATGTCTCAGTTCCCTTAGTTGCCATATACCTGGATCTTGAGTTTAAAAAAAAAAAAAAAAGACTATTACTACTTAAAAACAACAACAACAAAAAGACAAATGCCCATAACAATGAGAACTATGTAAAACCAGTTGGGAGAGGAGATTAAAACAATGTTTCTGGAGTATGCTTTGCAGAACCTGTTATTAACGGTTGTTTCAGATTTAAAAAATAATTAAAACATTTTAGAAATGGTAGGCTAGGCACATGTTATTTTTAATATCAAACTTCACATGTCCTTTAATATTACAACCTCTGAGAAATAAAGCAAATGAATTTCTCAATATTCTCAATTTCTCAAATATGTTCTACCTTAGAAATTGAACTCATTTCTCATAGATCATATGTACCTTAGGAGCACTATTTGTGAAACACTGAAGATTTTTGTTCTTCACACATTTATAGTTTCAGTTTAAAAAACTAAGGATTTCAGAGAAGAACAATCACCAAAGACCAAAAATAGTTGATTCCTTTTATAAGAAAAGTCTAGAACAGGCAAATCAGATCCATAGAGAGAGAAAATAAATTAGTGGTTGACTAGGGCTGGAGGTGGTAGGGAGAGAAGCATAAATGGGAAGCAACTACTGATGGATATGGGGCTTCTTTTGGAGATGATAAAAATGTTCTGGAATTAGACAGTGGTGATAGTTGTATAACTGTGAATATGTAAAAATTAATGAATTATATACTTTAAATGAGTACATTTTATGGTATGTGAATTATAGCTCAATAAAACTGTTTTTAAATAGGCATGCATATTTCACACTGAAGAAGCTCCTTAAGGCAAAATTATAAGTATTAATCATCTCTATTTAAGTTTGACATTTGCTGCTAAAAATATTGTGGAATACAGTAGAGGATTATGATTAACTTATGTGTAAGATATTTTAGCTGTATTAAACAGTAAACATAATCAAATATAAGTAAATATGTCTAATTCCTAATAGAAATTGGTAAGTACGTGCATGGTATTGTTGTTATTCCTATTACTGGCTACTCTGGAAATATTTAGGAAACTTTCCACTTATACTAGTTCTACCTGCAGAGCTTGAACCAAATGGAGATTTTGTAAGTACTTACAGTGTTTTTATTTCTATATTGGCTCCAGGAGTAATTCTCCACTGAAGAGATACAATATCTGACATTTTGGGATTTGTTATTTTAAACTGTGGTTCACACAGTAGCTTTCGTTTTCCTTTTCTCTGTGAGCAAAACCCTTCTCAAAATATTTGAGTGTCAGTTACAACATTAACATAGATATTTAAAACATTTCAATAATCTTGAAATTCTTCTCCAAATAATTAATGTTTTGACCACTATATGACCTTCCATGTATATTAATATCAATAACCAGTTACAACATTAACATAGATATTTAAAACATTTTAATAATCTTGTAATTCTTCTCCAAATAATTAATGTTTTGACCACTATATGACCTTCCATGTATATTAATATCAATAACCACATTAACTGATATTATATGCCAAGAGCTGTTGGATACTTTGTGTACAATGAAGATGGATGGAATTCTGGCCATTTCATCCCAACAAAGGAGAAAGAAGCACAAGCAATTAAAATAAAACAGAAGCACACATTTGTTTTTCCCACTTGTGGTTGAGTCCTTACTGTGTGCCAGGCATGCATTAAGTATTTTCTATGCATTATTTCAAAAATCCTCCAAATAATCCCCCTGGAGTAGTATCATTTCCCCTCCCATAAATGATAGAACTAGGACATACAGAGAGCTCTTTATTATGTGGATTCTGCCAAAGTTCCCACAGCCAGAATATATACACAGGAAGGTCTGCCTTTGAAACACAAGCTCTTACCTCTACATTGTACTCCCCACATATCATGAATTAATCACAAATACAGAAGCAATGAATTCCTCCCTGAGAGATAGGGGGCAACAGTGAGGGATGAACTAAAGATAGGATGTAATGTTTGGACTGGTTTTTAAAGTATGCATAGGAGATTGCCAGGGATGGGAGAGAATTCTAGGTAGTTTGGGGTCAAGATACAGAGACTGTTATAACATAGAGTTAAAGGTTCATAGTATATTTTAAAGGCAAAAGGAAACATAAGATGAACATATTTGTGCTTACATAGACATATAATATAGTTGCAGATTGAGTGATGGGGCAATTTGTAGGCAGGAAGATTGATGGCAAGATCTCTTAGAAGACCCTACTAAACATGGAATGAATGTAACATTTTGAAATTAAAGTTCATACTCATCCCCTTATTCCCACAAGGAAATGCCTAATCAATTCAAGGTACATTTGTGTTGAAATATGAGCATCTCACCCTTTCACATTCAAAGATTAAGGCCATTAAATATTCATGATCAATGTTTCCATCTGAGATTGTAATTGTATCAACAGGTATAATTAACCAAAGAAAATTAAAGCCTAATCAACTAGAAACCCAACAAAAGGAGACAGAGAATTGACAACTCAGTAGAAAGGAGGTGGGGGGGGGGGATCTTAAATTACCTACTTAAAGGAAGAAAAGTCTAAGTCAACAGCAGCCTGAGCCCTTTAAGGGTCCTTGAGCTGGAAAATAGATCTAAAGGTCCTAGAATAGTTGACAAGCACTCAGATTTCCATTTTTTTAAAATTACACAGATCATTGCAAGGGCTTGTCCCACTCAGGACATTGCACTTAAATTATAAATGTAAATTTGAACAAGATGATTCTAAAAAATTAATGATATGTATTACCCATTCGAAGTAGATTACACGTCATCACTGGAGAGACCAAAAGGGTAGCCCTGGGAAGAGTAAAGCATGGAAGCCTTCAAGAAGTCAAGGATACACATGCTTTGATGAGGAGACCTATAAAACATATGTACTTATTCACTAATTGAACACTTATTGAGCACTTGCTAACTGCAGGATGCTGCATTACAGAAGAGAGATAAGAAGCTGAGAGTCTGAGTTCTTTAAGTCTAGAGGAAAAGAAAACATGTAAATGAAGAATTAAAATATACTACTACAATCCTTAAAATATCTGTTCCTCAAAGACAAGAAAGGTTGCATAAACCATTTAATACGTGTTTGGAAGGCTGAAGAGGATTTTGATAAAAAGAAAGAAAGAAAGAAAGGGAGGTCAAGGGGGTTGGAAGATCATCCCAAAAGGATGAGCCCACCGGTAAATGCTGAGAATTTGAAAGCAAATGGATCATTTGTTCAGGAAAAGACAAATTCATTGATGGCCTGTGCTTTGGATGCACTAAAAAAAGGGGTGGCAAATTCTGGAGAGCCTGATAAGGCAGGCTAAGAACTTGGAATATTTATCCAAGGGTTAAGATAGTCACTGTTTTGTTCAGATTTATTCTTTAGGAAGGTATCATCTAAGACTGTATAATAGACCAGGCAGATGAAGGTGGGAGCCAGCATGAAGACCAGCTAAGAAACAATTCTATAATCTGGGCAAGAGATAAGGAGGATCTGGGATGAGGTAGAGACAACAGGAACAGAGGAGATGAGGAAGAGGGAGAGAGATTCCTGAGGTGGAATTTTATTTACTCAAGGAAGACAAATAAGGCAGCTTCAGAAAAAGGCCAATATAATCCATGCACTTTTCCTACCATACCATAGACATCTATCTTAAGAAAGGTAAATTCCATAATGGCAAACCTATTTGCCAATTGCTGAGTCTTTTTTTTTTTTTTTACTCAAGATCCAGGTATATGGCAACTAAGGGAACTGAGACATCCACAAGTTAACTTCTGTGTTTAATTCATGAAGTTACATTTGATATGTCATATACATAATGAAAATCAATTGCTGAGCCTAACACCATGTCTATCTGCACTAGAAGTCACTCCAGGAATCCCTGGGTGGCTCAGCGGGTTAGTGCCTGCCTTCGGCCCAGGGTGTGATGGATCGAGTCCCACGTTGGGCTCTCTGCATGGAGCCTGCTTCTCCCTCTGCCTGTGTCTCTGCCTCTCTCTCAGTGTCTCTCATGAATAAATAAATAAAATCTTAAAAAAAAACCAACTTTTTTAATAAATAAGACACTCCAGACCAGTATGAATAGTTTAACTACTTAAATGCTGAAATATTAACATAATAATAGATCATGGACAAAGGGCAGTAATCCAGAAAAAAACAATAGTATAGCTTGAATTCTAATATCCAGGTAATACCGCAATCGTGTTATGTCTGGAAGTTTCCTCTATACAACATGTGACCCTTAATACATTCCTGTAGGCTGATCTGAATAAAGTTTCATAAAGAAACTATTACACAGAAACCTGACACCCACGTGCCTGTTCAACCCAAATGTTTGTCTCCTGTCACTATTGCTAACATTTACATTAAATGCTAGTCATCTTCCCATCACATCCAACTATTTCAATGTGTCGATCTTAATTTGTAAACTCGAGACTAGAGACTTTGTTTTAGTTCATTTTATACCCAACCAGCACTGTTACCTCTTAATAAATGCTACTGACTATGGCTACTTAAAATAACTTCCGAAATAAAATCCAAAAAAATTCCAAATATCTATACAGTACACCAAATATGCTGCATTAAATACAAGTGTGACAAATGCCAGCATCCATCTCTTCATCTTCCTAACTACAGATTTTGCCAAAATTTACCCTTTTTATTCAACACATCTATCATTAATTTTATTGATAGCTGTTATCATTACTTCCATATAGCTTTATTAAAGAGGACTCCAGATGTGATAATTAACTTGTATTCAGAGAATAGACTAGTAAATAAGCATAAACTGATTTTTAAAATTCCTTAAAGTTTCCAATATATTCCAATGTAAGTAAGCATAAACTAATTTTTAAAAATTCCTTAAAGTTTCCTTCATATTTGGCCATTTGCTACTTACTGGTATTTCTGAGGGGAAAGGCAGGAACTTAAAGGAATAACTCTAACTCATTTAGCAAGATTTTACGCAGAAATATCAGACTCGAGCACAGGACACAAAACTTTTTTTTATTAACAAAGAAAAGCTCTTATTTCATAGATGCTAAAACAGTATAAAAAATAGAAGGCTAAGACATAGAACAATTTAAAGATCGCAAAGAATTTTCCATGTAAAACAAATCTTACAAGAGTCTAAGTGTTCAATTAACTTATTAGGTATTTTAGAAAGTACTACTCTTGTCAAAATATTGGTATCTTTTATTTAAATAATGGCCTGATAATTGATAAAAATTCCCTAATAAGGCAACACCATTCAGCATTCAAAATATTCTAGAGCAATTTTTTCCCCAACAGAACAAATTTCACATGAAGGTTTAACCGTAAGCTCTATTATGTAAGTGACCTTCAGAAATATATTTGACTTCTCTAAGCTTCAGTTTTAGAGTCAATGGAGATGCTACTTGTCTTAACCATCTCACAGGGATTTTATGATGGAACAAATATGAAAATGGACCAAAAGTGTTTTATTTGATGTAATCATTATGAGTAGGAGAAATCTATTTAATATTGCGAAGCTATTCCCAAAACTATTGACTATGAATTTTGTGAATGTAACAAATGGTCAAGCATCTAGAAATACAGAATTATCTTTAAGATTATTCATCTTCACATCAAATAAACATTATTTTGCTCTATAACAATGGAACAAAACAAGATAATTGTTTATATTGTGTTATAAACTAACCTGCAAGAATATGGGAAATGTGTTCACATAGATAAAGGTCTTTGTTTTTTCTTTTTTTTAACACAAGAAGTACAGCTTTTGCTGAGGTTAGTAGAATAATGAAACAACTTTGTTTTGGAATGTCAAAATAAATAGAAACGGGTCTAATAGGATGAAGCTAAGAGGAGAGTTGTGTGGGGATCAGAAATATGTCCTGATAAGGAAAACCCCCATTAGCCTCTGGGAACTTTAGTTTTGGGTGACATTTCGAAGGATTAGGCCTCTAGATTATCATGAGAGTGCTTTTCTTGGCTGAAATCTGAACCAGACAACAATAAATCTCTTCTTATGCTCAGCATACTGATTCTGATTTACTATAAAGTTTTAATTAAACCCAGTCAGAATTTATACTGAATGAGGTATTTAAAAACACACTCACTTTCTAGAGAATGAACAAAGCATTGTGCCAATTAATGTACACAGATGACAAGGCCTGGGGGAGGACTGGATGGATCCATGTTTCATTTTTTAATTTGTCGAGCTTAGTAAGGCATGCACATTTTCTCTTTTTAATTTACTATTTAATTTTAACTTGAAAAGAAAGGGTGCGGTTTTTAAATATGATTTCTCCATGACACTAATTCCTAACAAAATGTATTTTACAGTCATTAATCTTGATTTGTAGACTTATAGTCAATCCTTGAGAAATTATATTTGAATTATTTGGTGCTCACATTAGATTTATCTTATAAAATACATACTCTGAGTCTTATTTCCAGTTTCTGGAGAAAGGTGTGCCCATGAGATGTAGTATGGTCACCTTTAGCTGACTCTAATTTCCTGACTACGACTTGTGACACATTTTATAAACTATCATTTCAGCATTCACACTAAGTAAAAGAAAAGGAATAGTGATTAGGGCGTTCTCCAGATTTCATGATCAGCTGTAAGACATGTAAGAAATGGCTAAAGAACTTTAACCTCCTCAAATTTAATTCTTCAATTTTAGTAAATGAAATCTGAACCCAAAATGAGGTATTAGATTTCAGGAACTATTTTTTTTTTTAATTTCACGAACTTATAAAGGAAACAATTCAAGGGCAAAAACAGCTGAAAATGGGTAACAGTAAAATGACAGTCCCTTAGAACAATTCACAAAATATGATGCATTTACCTTTATAGGAAAGAAATGAAACTGTTTATTTCCAGAGGCAGGCACCGAGCACTCAGACTCAGACAGACTGGGTTGCGGGCTTGATCACCTCATTAATTAATTCCCTAAGAGACTATGACCGGTCATCCCTAATGATGTATTTGTTTGCCTGGGCCATGGCAACAAGGTACCACAAACTGAGTAGCTTTGAACAACATAAATGAGCTATCTCAGAGTTCTGATGGCAAGAAGTCTGAAACCAAGGTGTCAGTAGTGCCACCATCCCCCTGAAACCAACAGAAAGAAAAATGCCTCTTCCTAGTTCTGCCCATTTCCTAGCAATTTTTCACGTTCCTTGGCTTACATATGCATTGTTCCAATATTCTGTTTTTATACAGCTATTTTTCCTCTGTGTGTGCCTGTCTCTGTGGCTAAATTCCCAATGTTTTAATAAAGGAATCAGCCAAACTGGATAGGGGGCTCATCTATTAAAGACTCTATTTTAACTTGATTACCCCTATAAAGACCCTACCAAATGAGGGCACATTCTGAGGTACTGCAGGTTAGAATGTCAATATCTTTTTTTTTTGGGGGGGGGGGGGAGGGACACAATTTAACTCATAACATATGAGTCTTAGTTTTCTCAAATATAAAATTAGTAGGTTTCCTAATGAGGCTCTGAACCATTTAAGGATGAAGCAATTTTCATTTTCTCAGAACAAAAAAATATACTTCATGAGTGGTATTGAAAGCACCTGCTGAATGAAAAATGCCAGTGAGTGCCGTGCTACCTTCTGCACTTTCTAGAAAAACCTGAGTCAGATCAGTTATGTGTAGTGTAGTGACTGACCATATCATTCATCTGGTAAATTTGATTTAGATATTAAGGACTCCTGGATTAAATGATCTCCAAGACTTTTCTAGCCAGGATTTTTATAATTCCAGAGCAGTTTTTAAATCTACCTTCTTACTATATAGCTGAAATAAACAAAATAAGAAACCTGTTTTGTCCAAGAATTATTAACATGAAAACCTAAAAATAAGGGGAAAGATCATTCTCATAACTCAGAGCCTTTCCAATATTATTCTTATTGACATTTTTTCTAATGTTCTTCAATATTCTGAAATTGGAGTCCATTCTCTGCATACATTATATTGCTTCTATAAATAAATACTTCTTAACATATGCTCACTTTGAGAAGACAGTGTCAACAAGCCCTATTTCCTAGATGTTACACTCCCAGCTCAGTCTGCCCCTGCAATAATGTGTGCTCTGGAACAATCAGGGACCACTCTCTGCCTCCATTTTCTCAGCTGTCAAATGGGGTTATTAATAAAAAAAAAATACTATCAGGTATGTATGGTGAGCATGTCTTACCTTACTACTAAATTATTATAGATGGAATAAGGACAAGGAGGCTAATGACAACATCAAAGATTATGAGCATTATAAATACCATCAAGTTTACAAAGAATCAGTCATCAAAGGAGATTGATAATCCTAGGAGAAGCAAAAGCTTTCATTCATTTACCTTGGCTAGCTAGATAGAACGTGCCTGCTCCTGTAAATGTAATTCAAAGTGTCATCATTCCTCCTGAGGCAACTGCACATCTGCCACCCTCTGAAAACTTCTCAATATATTATTCAGTGCCAGTGTGCTAGTTTAGATCACAAAACATGGCCAGGCTCTCCATAATGCTAGTAGCTGAGTTTTGAGAAAGGTGATGAAATGAGCACAGGGCTGCAAGAAGGAGACTGAAAAGTAGCAAGTTAAATGAAAACCAACGTGACAACCTTCTGGGTTGCAAATCATTCCCAAGCTCATTTTTTTTTTTAGCAATTGAGAGTAACTACTCTCAACAGTAGTGACCAGAGGAAACTATAGATGTTGTCAGGGCATTCAAAGCCTATGTGCCCTTGGATGGTCTTTTTTTTTTTTTTTTTTTTTTTTTTTTTTTTTTAAGTACTCTCTATACCCAACATATAGCTCAAACTCACAACTCTGAGATCAAGAGTTGCATGCTTGGGTGCCTGGGTGGCTCAATAGGTTAAGCATCTGCCTTCAGCTCAGGTGGTGATCCTGGAGTCCCAGGATGGAGCCCCACATTAGGCTCCCTGCTTGGCAGGGAGTCTGCTTGTTTGTTCATGCTCTCCTTTTCTCTCACCAATAAATAAAAAATAAAAATAAATAAAAAAAAGAGTTGCATGCTCTACCGACTGAGCCAGCCGGGTGACCCTTTGATGGTCATTTTTAACCCTACTCAGAAGACCTGGGTTCTGACAAGCTCCCTCACTTTCCATCAGAGCCTGGGCCTCAGAGAATGGAGCACTCCCAGCTGGGCAGGAAGAGCCTGAGAAAGTTCTGTGGAGTTTGCTTTTATTTTTTTTCTTTTAAAGTTATACAGACACACATAAAATGTCTGCTTCTACATTTCAGCCACCTCAACATATGAAACCATGGGGTTTAAACAGTAAAATAACAATATAATGGGGGGAAAAAGTCTTGCCCCTGGCATCAGGTATTGTAAACATGAAGGAGTGCCAGTGTAAACCTTTATTCAAGAGACTGGGTTCTTTGTCAAGCAATGCCTTTCTTCCAAAACATTCTTGCTGCCATATGTCTGCACACAGCCAGCTGCAGATCTAATAAGAAAGTTCTTATTCATGTTGTATAATGTTTTACAGGTTTGCCACGGGGGTCACTCGCTGTGAGTTCTTTACGTCAGAGTCAGAGCTCTAGCAAACAGGAGAGGAAAGATGCCAAGAAATGTAGGCTGGGAGGGGAGCAGGAGCAAGGAAAAAAGAAAGGAAAAGGCGCATCAAGCTCACGGCCTTTCTATTTATTTTGCACTCACTGGATGTCAGAAGCAATGCTTTTATTATCAGAGAAGCAAAAGAGAGGAAAGGGAGCAACTATCAGGTTGTATAAACATTATCATCAAATATTAGATTAGAAATGTTTAACTAACTCTCTCTCAACCGTCTCATTTAGAAAGCAGAGGTGCATTCATCTTTGCAGATGGTCGGTAGCTATTTTATTAAGCTTTACTGCTATATTCTTCATGTTAAAAAAATACAAAGAAAAAAAAAAACAGATTTCCTAATGGCCCTAAAACATAAAAATCTTATCAGGTTTATAATTTACGTCTATGAGGGACATGGGCACATGCCTGTGTCTCGGTAACACAGTTACAAATACTGTATTATTGATATAAATCCATGTTGATATAAAGTGAGATTCAGCAAGAAAAAAAGTAAGTTTAAAGACTGCCATTAAATGTTTTCAGAAGTAAATGAATGACAGCTTTTACTCATCATCTCTGCTACTCTAAGTACCGCATGCTTGGTTATGAACTCATTACCTAGATTTGGAGATCATATCTTTAACATAGGTCTCTGCTGCCAGATGCATAGAGATTTAGAAGGCAACATTTTACATGTTCATATAATCTTCTTTTCCTGGTGAATTTTATATTAGCATTCAAAGCCTCAAAAACTTCAAAACAGTCCTAGATTAGAAGGGTATTTTTTTTTTACTTGTAAACATATAATTGTTTTTTCACCCTTATATATAAATAGAAGAAAAGCAAAAATCTCCAAGTAGGATATTTTTCTTTGGCTCTCAATACTGATAAGACAGAAATTTTTAACAACTCATTTTCTTGTTTTATAGTCTTATTTTGCCAACTCTCCTCTTGTCTCTCTTCTAATCACTTATTCTCTCATGCTTTTAGAAGTATTCTTTAGTAAACTCTACAGAGGGCCCATACCCAAAAAACTCAAAGTAACATTGTACAAAGTCTGTCGAATTTTAATAGCCTCCTTCACTGTATCCAAATGCAATCAGCGCTGTTACACAACAGAATAGCAAGATCCTGTCAAGACTAAATCTTATGGCCAGTGTCTGGTGATACATTTTGAAATAGTGACTCTCAAAGAGTGTTTGCTTAATAAATTTCCATGTTGTTTCAATGGAAGCTTCTTAGAAAAGTATTTTGAAAATGCACAGTAATAAAGTGAAAGATGATATCAAAAAGGCCCAAGAGAAATCAGGATGTTTCCACTCTGAGAGATGTAAAAAAGGGATAATAAAATTATTATTCTTAAAACCAACTTTTAGATCTTTACATTCCATCTCGCTGGCAACATGAAAAGTCTCTCAGATATAAAATTCAACCTAAAAAAATTCAACATAATTATAATACCAAAAATAGTAAACAAATGATATTTGCTACACAAAATACTTTTCTAAGCAGGCTCCATGAGTGAACTCATTTAGTCCTCACAACGATCCTGTGAGGCGGGTAATATTATCATTCCCTTTATACAATAAAATGGAGAAATTGAAACAGAGAGAGGTGACTGACTTGGCCAAAGGTCCAAGGCAAGGTCACCTGGCTGGCTCAATCGGTTAAGCGTCCAACTCTTGGATTTAGCTCAGGTCATGATTTTACAGATCATGGGATGAAGCTCTATGTCTGGTTCCACGCTCAGTGGGGAATCTACCTGAAGATTCTCTCCCTCAATCCCTCCCCTTAAGTAAATAAATAAATCTTAAAAAAAAAAAAAAGGTTCAGTACAGCTACAAAGCTTCATACTCCTAACCACTAGACTGCACTGAACACAGTTGTCTTAAGAAAAAAGGAAGGGGATGAGATAGATCAGGAATCCATAGGGATGCTCCAAGATTCTGAAATATTTATTTCTTACGTTCAGTGACTATGTGTGTGTGTTTTATATTTTATAAGTTTCTTATATTAACTATCTGTATATATTTATAATTTTAGACATATAGTTAAAAACAATATATATTTAAATAAAAGATACTAAAATATATGTTATATATGCTTTTTTTAATGATATATTTCACAATTTAAAATCTAAAGAAAGCAGCTATTATAAAAATTTTTACAAGTTCACATAACTGGCATCCTGACTGGGTCTGAGATGTAGACAATGAATTTTATCATCTTTTAGTGAACACATATCATATTTTGGCAATTTGGGGTCACATTCTGAAAGGCACTTGAAGATCTCTCACTCTTCTAAGAAATAAGCTTTGACAAGTAATGATCACCCTAGGCCATGGTTTCCTCACTCAAAAATAAGACAATTAGACAGATTATCATTAAAATACCTTACGGCTTCAGAATTGTTGAGCTGTACAGATTTGAGTGAAGTCACAATTGTTAAGAAAACCTGTCACTCAAATCTAAACACTGTGAGTAGTATACGAATGTGTTAAATCAGGAGTACAGAGGAAGACTCATTTTATAGTATGTTTCCTATGGGTACCCCTCTCATGGGTCCTATAGGACCTACGGGTCTACTCCCCTGGGACTGTGATGAGTAGTTCCACAACTACTCCAGCCTGCCACTGGAAGATCCAAGGATGAGACCTTAGGTAAGATCAAAGAACTTTTCTACAATTAAAACATATACTGATTTTCTTTTGTAACTTAGATTTTATTTTTTTTAAGATTTTATTTATTCGTGAGAGACACAGAGAGAGGCAGAGACATAGGCAGAAGCAGAAGCAGGCTCTCTGTGGGGAGCCCAATGTGAGACTGGATCCCAGGACCCCGGGATCATGTCCTATGCCAAAGGCAGATGCTCAACCACTGAGCAACCCAGGTGCCTCTGTAACTCCGATTTTACGGACATGTTCCATTTCAAGCAGTATCTGCCCTCTCCACTATAGAGGTATTGCTTTCTGAAGGAAACCCCAAGAATGACAGGCCCAGTTGGAAATTACAAATTTCATTGCTGCTTTTATCAATAATTCAGGGCACTCAAATGATCGATCACATCAGGAAACATGCAGTTCTAGATGCCAAAAATCAACATTTTAATTCAACATTAAGAAAAACCTCTGTCAGGGTGCTAAATCAGCCAATTTCTAAAATGATCTAGGTCTTATTAACTTACAGGAGAAAAAAAAAAGGCAAACCCAAAACTTAGTTTTCCCTAGCTGTCTGGACCAAAGAATTTTCCTGGTGAACATCCAGGAAAGGGAAAAAGGGAGAAAGAATATTGAAGACGGCAGTTGAGAAAAGGGAAAAGGGGCCCTTTCCTAAGCATGGTTTTATATGCTGTATGTATGATCCCTGAGTTTCAAGGGGAACCTGCAGCAGACAGGTGAGGGAACCAGGAGACTGATCCCATAAGCTGGGAAGGTACACACCACAGGTCCTTAGGACAAGAAGGCTTGGCCTGTGAGAATCAAGAGGAATACTGTGGCACCAAGGACCCACAAGAAAAGTGGCAAATCCAAGGAAAGAATAAAACTTGGGGGGTGAGGCAAGATGCTGCCACTTTAACAAATACATATCAAAATAAGTATAGCAAAATATTATTTTACATTCATTAAATTTTCACTACCTTTTACCTGATCCTCTCCCTCATTGTTGGAATACCCCAGGACCTGGTCATCAATAAGACAGCTTTCCTCCTCTATGTACACTCATTCCCTTGATGATCTCATTGTAGCTCATTTCTTTATTTACTATGTATATGATGATGACTCCCCAGTAAATATTTCCAGCCCCACCCTTCCCCTTGAATGGCAGGCTCACATACAGATGAACGTAGGCTTTTAAAACTTAACATTTTAAAAATCAATGTGTTACTCTTGGGATGCCTGGGTGGCTCAGCAGTTGACTGTCTGCCTTTGGCTCAGGGCGTGATCCCAGATTCCCAGTTTTGAGTCCCACCATCAGGCTCCTTGCATGGAACCTGCTTCTTCCTCTGCCTGTATCTCTGCCTCTCTTTCTGTGTCTTTCATGAATAAATAAAATATTTTTTAAATGTGTTATTTTTTCCCCTAAACCTGCTTTACCTTTCCCTCCCCATTCTGTTGCCTCTCATCTTACAATAAGGTATTGCCAGCCAAACAACAGAGGCTCTGGTCAATAACTTTAGAGTCATCCTATTAAGCTCATGCCACATTTCCAATTAATTCAACAGCAAATTCTAGAATCTCTATCTTCAAAATACATCACAATCCCAACCACAGATAAATTCAGTAAAATCTCTAACCTAGATTACTACAAAGACTGTCCCCCAAATATTTCAGCTTGCTTCTTCACATCGCTCAATTAAGTACTCAAACAATACTTCACAGAGACCTCTGATCATGCAATGTAAGACCTCACCTTTTGACACCCTCTTTCCTTTCCCTACTTTATGGTCTTCATAGCACTCAGCATTTCTTGGTACATTTAATCATTTATCTGTCTTCTGTAATAGTTGTCAAACCCTTCCAATCACCAGGAAGGCTTATGGAAAGACAGATGTCTGGACCCCACCCTCAGAGTTTCATATTCAGTAGGTTCAAGTGGGGCCTGAGAGTCTGCATGTGTAACAATTCCCAGACAATGCTGACACTACAGGTCTAGAGATCACATTTTGAAAGACCCTACCTTAGAGTATAACATCTCCTCAAGAACAGGGCTGTTATCTTTTTTTTTTTTTTAAGAAATTTATTCATTCACAAGTCTTATATAGCATATTAAGACAAAACAAAAATAGTGAAAAAAAAAAAACCACTTTCAAAGTCCAGGCCTTTCCAGCCTTCCAAATATAAGAGCTCTGGAAGTGCAAGACAAATGGGAAGAATACAAAATTATGACTGGAGCCATAACGTCTCATGAAAGAGATCATCACTGTATCCCCAGCACATGAGAGAGCGCCTGACCTACCACACATGGATGACACTGAATGACTTGGTTAAACAAATGAATGATCAATCTTGGAATAAACTTGATTTCATGTAATAGGC
Source organism: Vulpes lagopus (assembly GCF_018345385.1). Taxonomy (NCBI): domain Eukaryota; kingdom Metazoa; phylum Chordata; class Mammalia; order Carnivora; family Canidae; genus Vulpes; species Vulpes lagopus. Next base: position 19,027,048 of record NC_054844.1, on the reverse strand, counting down.
ATTTCCATGGGCATCAGATCTAAACAATTTATACCAAGATATTCTTAAAGTGTCATATAAATACACATATACATACATTTTTAAATAGGCTGCTACTCATCAAGTTGGAAATCTGGGTGTTACCAATCATTATCAAATGCATTAATAATCAAGGTAGGGATACATGTTCAATGAACACTAGTTCACAACTGAATACTCAGTTTATTTAAACTCACTTCTCAAAATAATTAGCTAAAATGCCTGCTCACATCTATGGTTTTCTAGACATTTTTTAACTTCCCTATTACATCATCACTCTTCTTTACTAATATAAATTCTTATCTCATAGCAGCTAGACTGTGCCACAGTTCCTCTCTCCAAAAGTTGTGTACAAATTTAAAACTATGTCTATTTCCTTCCCATATAGCAAGTCTGTTTCTAGACACCCAAAGGTTAATCTGATGTTTAGAAGCCCAAGTGAAAAAGAAAGGTCCTAGAGAGACAGCCAGGAGTTGGGCAAGGAAAGTATTTGAAGCAGAAGGGGAAGGAATACAACAAACAGAAGGGAAAGGAAAAAAACATTACCACTACACTTGGAACAAAGTATGTTTTCATCTGCATGAGGAACAGGGGCCATGCTTTAGTCTAAGTTGTGGGTGGACATGAAGAACGCTTCATCAGAGAGTGGGGAAGAGGACATGTCATGATTCAAAGCCTCGTCTCTGGTTCCATTCCCTCCAGCTCAGATCACTGGCCCTCTTTTCAGCTTAAGTCTTAGGTGGGTTGCCAAGTACAAAGCAAAGACCTCCTCACTACACAAAACATATGCTAAAGCTTCTTAGGACAACACTTGGCTCTGGTTTCTGCTTGCCTGACTCTGACCCCATTTCTCATTTTTGCCACAGGGCCGAGAGCTGATGGTGGGTGCTTCTGAACATATGAAGCCAGAAAACAACAGAGGGATCATCAAACCTGGGGCCAAATCCTAGAAATGATTTGGCAACTCGAACAGATATCTGTTGTCCTATTACTTTACTCCAAAAACACACATTAAGACAAACCAACAATCAAAAACACAATATAGCAAAAGCTTTCCATTCCATTGGCAGCCATGTGAAAAGCAATTATAATTATTTTTAAGTATCCATATGTGTCTCTTGGCTGACTATTCATGGTAAATTTTTACTTTTCTGTTGGCTGATGGCCAGCACACACCAGAGTAGAACTCAACCACTTCCCAGCAACTGTGCATTCAGGAAATAATAAAGCCTGTTCAAAAAAGAAAAGTCAAGTCAATTAGCCATGTCCGCTGTTGATTTTAGCTCCTGAATTTCCGTAGGAATCATGATGTCATTGCCTAGTCTAAAACTAACCTATCCAAGGCTCCACAAAACTTCCAAGGTACTTACCACAGCACCAATGGTTTTTCATGATCTCATGCCTTTACTCTGGCCCTTAAGTCATTCTTTGTGTCCTGTGTTTCAGTGATACTGTACTACCACATTTCCCCCAAACATGCTGGATTGTTTGTTACTGACACTAGTGATTTATAGTAGGATGAATGGGCTTTGGTGTTGAGACAGACCTAGGTTTAAAGCTTAGCTCCCTCTCTGAATAACAAGTTACCTTGGACAGGTTTAAAACTCTGAGTCTTAGCTGCACTGTCACTAAAATGAGGATAAGAACACCTATGTTGGAGGAGCACTGAGAGAAGTGAAGTGAGATAATGTTTCACAAGTTCTTAGCAAAGACCCTGGACTACCACACAGGTCTTATCTTCCTTGCTCATCCTTATGGCTACTCCTGCTCATCTTTCAAAACCTGCTCCAAAAGTCTTTTTTTTTTTTCTTTTGGTGCAGATTTCTCTTTCTATATCCCCTCCATTTTGCTCTTATTCAGACAAAAATCATTTTTCCTTTGCTATTCAAAATTATACCATTCACATACATTAACGATTAGTTTTGTTTTTATGATGCAGCACATTTCCTTCACATCTTAACTAATCAGATTCATAAAGGCATATACTGTGTCTAAATTACCTTTGGAGAAGAAATGGGTAGGAAATATCAGAAAGGGACACAGAACACGAAGACTCCTAACTCTGGGAAATGAACTAGGGGTGGTGGAAGGGGAGGAGGGCGGGGGGTGGGGTGAATGGGTGACAGGCACTGAGGGGGGCACTTGACGGGATGAGCACTGGGTGTTATTCTGTATGTTGGCAAATTGAACACCAATAAAAAATAAATTTATTATTAAAAAAATAAATTACCTTTGAATTTCAAATACTTAGATTAATATTCACTACAAAGTTAGTACTCTATACACATAAGACAAATCAGCAAATACAGAGATCAAAGGGAAAAATCACATAGTGGGTTCTATTAGCACAATTATAGATTATTTTTACATAGCAAAATCAGTATCTGTCATTACTGTAGATATTAAAATTGAGACATACATTGCTATTTTACCTGAACAAAGATTTATCATGAACTGACTTGCACACTAAACACAGTAGATATAAAAAGGAATAAGAATTCCCCCTTTAGCTGTAATTAAATAAATCTTAAAAAAAAAAAAAGGAATTTCCTTGAGCTTTATAGGCTGCTCAGGGATGCTGCATGCACATTTCCAGTGGCACCATTCATGATTTGGTCACTCCAGCTGTTGAGTCATGGATCTTCTGACTCACTCAGTAACATCTACTTGTTTTAAGGAAGGTTATTCAAACTCCAGGGCCAGAAGCCTTGACAGGGGAATTCTACTGAACATTTACAGAAGAATTAATGCCTATTCTTCTCAAACTGTTCCAAAAAAATAAAAATGGAAGGAAAACTTTCAAACTCCTTCTCTGAGGCATTACCTTGATTCCAAAATCAGACAAAAATCCCACTAAAAAGGAGAATTACAGGGCCAATATCACTGCTGAACATGGATGTAAAAATTCTCAACATGATACTAACAAATCAAATCCAACAGCATACTGGAAGAACCATTTACCACAATCAAGTGGGATTTATTCCTGAGCTGAAGGGTGGTACAATATTCACAAATCAATGTGATGCACCACATAAATAAAAGAAAGGATAAGAACCATATGGTCCTCTCCATAGTTGCAGAGAAAAACGTTTGACAGAATACAGCATCCTTTCCTGATAAAAACTCTCAACAAAGTAGGGACAGAAGGAACATACCTCAACATCATAAAGGCCATAAAGAAAAGACCCAGAGCTAATATCATCCTCAATGAGGAAAAACAGAGCTTTTCCTCTATGGTCAGGAACAAAACAGTGATGTCCACTCTCACCATTACTGTTTAACATAGTACTGAATGTCTTAGCCCCAGCAATCAGACAGCAAAGAGAAAGAAAAGGCATCCAAACTAGCAAAGAAGTCAAACTTTCACTATTTGCAGACAACATGATACTTTATGTAGAAAACCCAAAAGACTCCACCAAAACTCTGCTTTGCAAATGAACTTAGCGAAGTTCCAGGATATAAAATCAACATACAGAAATCTATTGCATTTCACTACACCAATAATGAAGCAGCAGAAAAAGAAATCAAGGAATCAATTCCATTTACAGTTGCACCAAAAACCATAAGATATCCATCAATAAACCTAATGAAAGAAGTTAAAGATCTATACTCTGAAACTATAGAGCACTTATGAAAGAAATTCAAGATGACACAAAGAAATGGAAAAACATTCCACATTCACAGACTGGAAGAACAAACATTGTTAAAATGTTTACACTATTCAAAGAAATCTACACATTTAATGTAATCCCCATCAAAATACTACCAGCATTTTTCACGGAGCTAGAACAAACAATCCTAAAACTTGTACATAACCACAAAACACCCCAAATAGACAAAGCAATCCTGAAAAAGAAAAAGCAAAGCTGAAGACATCACGATTCCATACTTCAAGCTATACTACAAAGCTGTAGTCATCAAGAAAGAATGGTACTGGCACAAAAACAGATACATAGATCAATGGAACAGAATAGAAAACCCAGAAATGGACCCACAAGTATATAGTCAACTTATCTTCAGCAAAACAGGAAAGAATATCCAAAGGAAAAAAGAAAGTTTCAACAAGTGCTTGGGAAAACTGGACAGCAACATGTGGAAGAATAAATTGGACCACCTTCTTACACCATACACAAAACAAAAATTAATTCAAAATGGATAAATGTGTGACAGGAAACCATCAAAATCCTAGAGGAGAACACAGGTAACAATCTCCTTGACCTCGGCCACAGCAACTTCTTACTAGACACATCACCAGCGGAAAGGGAAACAAAAGCAAAAAAGAACTAGTAGGACTTCATCAATATAAAATGCTTCTGCACAATGAAGGAAATAATCAATAAAGCTATCAGTAAAAAGACAATTAATAAAAATGCTTCTGCATAGCAAAGGAAACAATAAAACTAAAAGACACCCTTCAGAATGGGAGAAGATATTTGCAAAGGACATATTCTGATAAAGGGTTAGTATCCAAAATCTATAAATAACTACTCAAACTCAACATCCAAAAAATAATTCATCCAGTCAAGATACGGGCAGAAGACACGAACAGACATTTTTCCAAAGATATGCAGATGAATGACACCTGAAAAGATGCTCAGTAAGTATCATTTGGCATCAGGGAAATACAAATCAAAACCACAATGAGATACCACCTCACACCTGTCAGGATGGCTAAAATTAACAACAGAAAAACAACAGGCATTAGTGAGGATGCAGAAAAAGGGTAACCCTCTTGCACTGTTGGTGGGAATGCAAACTGATGAAGTCACTCTGAAAAACAGTGTAGAGATTTCTCAAAAAGTTATAAATAGAACTACCCATGGGGCATCCTGGTGGTATAGTCAATTGAGTGTGACTGACTCTTGGTTTCAGCTTGGGTGGTGAGATCAAGCCCCATTTTGGGCTCCACACACAGAATAGAATCTGCTTAAAGGTTCTCTTTCCATCTGGCTCTCTCCCACACTACTCTCATGTGCACACATGTGCTCCCTCCCTTTTTCCCTCTCAAATAAATGAATTTTTTTAAAAAAATAGAATTACCATATAATCTAGCAATTGCACTACGAAGTATTTACCCAAAGCACACAAAAATACAGAATCAAAAGGGTACATGCACCCCAATATTTATAGGAGCATTATCAACAATAGCCAAACTATGAAAAGAGCACAGTATCCATCAATTGATGAACTGATACAGAAGATGTAGTATACACATGCGCGCACACACACACATACACGAATATTACTCAGCCATCAAAAAGAATGAAATCTTGCCATTTGCAACACTAGGGATCGAGCTAGAGTGTATTATGGTAACATAATTATGCTAATTATGAAGTGAGTCAGAGAAAGACAAATACCATATGATTTCACACATATGTGGAATTTAAGGAACAAAACAGATGAACATATGGAGGGGGAGGAAAAAGAGAGAGGGAAGCAAACCATAAGAGACTCTTAAAGATAGAGAACTGAGGGGGTGATAGAGGGAGGTGGGTGGAAGATGGGCCAAATGGGCTATGGGAATTAAGGAGGGCACTTGTTAGGATGTATGTAAATGATGAATCACTAAATTTTATACCTAAAAATGAGATTACACTGTATGTTAACCAATTAGAATTTAAATTAAAAATTTTAAAGAAAGGAAGGACTTTCAAAATAAAAGCAGAGAGAGAAATAATAACCATCTCTAAGTCTGAGAAAGTCAAAGGACTGCTTCATTAGAAGCTATATCCTAAACATACATATAGCTTTCTATGTTCATGAACAACTCAATTACTACTCCAAGAGCTATCAAAAACTGTATGCTTTCTTCTAGAGTGACACAGTCCAATATAGTAGCTACTTGCTACATGTGGCAATTTACATTAAATTCAGTGTAATTAAATTAAAAATTAATTCCTCAGTTGCACTAGCTACATTTCATGTGTTCAGTAGCCACATGTAGCTATTGGCTACCAGACTAAATAACATAGACATAAAACATCTCAATAATCACAGGAAGTTCTGTTGAACTGTGTTGCACCAGAGAATTAAAATGAAAATCTGTTTTTAAAAAATCTGGCGATGCTATTCTGTTCATGTAATCTATTATTAATTGTATTATTAGTGATTACCAAAAAAGCATTGGTCACCATTATCCTTTATAAGGAAAATGGGAAGGGGGAGCTGGAAGAAAAAAACCCTCCAGGTCTGAAACATCTATTAATCTTGGTTTACAAACATGGAAATAGTCCAATCATTACATTTTTCTTGATCAAAGAACAGTTGCTTAAATTTTAAAAAGCAGTCCTCTATTCAGGCTCTCTATTGCTTTTGATTTTTTAAGTTAGTTAATTTCTTAGGAGTAAGTGAAGAGCTAAAGGTGGTTATACTTCAAGATCTTCTCCCAAAAGGATTCTTCCCCGCCTCCCCTCCACCCGCCCGCAGTGGTAAACATCCCTGGAAGTTTTAACTCTGAACACTCTCCAAGTCAGTAATTGCCATAGCAAGGATTACAAAGCTTTCAAAAAGTGTCCTACAAAATTAACTGATTCTCAGTCTTTATTCATAAAAATGTCAGTGCCAATAATACATTTGAAAATTGAGAAGATTGGGCAGCCCGGGTGGCTCAGCGATTTAGTGCTGCCTTCAGCCCACGGCCTGATCCTGGAGACCCAAGATCAAGCCCCACGTCAGGCTCCCTGCACAGAGCCTGCTTCTCCCTCTGCCTGTGTCTCTGCCTCTTTCTGTGTCTCTCATGAATAAATAAATAAAATATTTTAAAAAATAAATAAAATAAAATTGAGAAGATTGCTCTTTGTAAGCAGTCTTTAATGAACCACCAGTCCTTTATGAGATCTGAAACACTGAAGAATCCTGTCTGCAATTCACCCCTTTTGAGGCAAATTTACTGTCATCTACTAATTCATAGGAAGACAAATATTTAGATGTTCAAATAGTGTATAGGAATTGTCCATGCCAAAGAGGGAGAGATAAGCTCCTGCCTGTCTTCAGAAAGAAACAGAGTCAGAGCTTCTTAAAATAAAATAGGGTCTTGGACCACCCATGTTAGAGAATCTAGGTTTATTAAGTCATAATCCTAAGGTGAGGCCTGGAACTCAGTATTTGATAATTGAGCAAGAGACTGGTATACACATTCCAGTTTGACAACCACTGTCACAGTGCAAGGGCCAAGGGCCAAGGGAATAGGACCCTGTACAATATATCCCTGATGGTATTACTCTGCTGCAAGAGAACAGAGCCTGGTATTTCAGACAATTACAAAGGTTTAAACTAGTCCCATGATCACATTCTAGAGAATATTATGTATTATACACACACACACACATATATATATACACACACATATATGTATAATATGTATACATATATATTATATAGCATAGTATAAAATATATAAGACATATTACATTATGTATAATTAAAATAGGATATAATTGTTATATATAAATTATATATATTATCAAAATATTAATTATACTAACAGTAATGTGATATATAAATACTGTAGTATAATTATATTCTATATTAATCATATAGATCACATATATTAATTCTATATTATACATAAGATATGCTATATTTATACACCTAACATATATAGACACATTTATATGTATACATGTAAAACAAAAAAATATTTTTCCCAAGAATATCAGTACAATTAGGGCATAACCAATACAAGATTTGCTGCATGAAGGAGCTATAAGAAACACAGCAGAAAATCAGTAAAAAAAAAAAAAAATATATATATATATATATATATTATTGTGGTACCTATTATACAATTAAGAAAAGCATTCCAAATATGAGCTCTTGTAGTCATATAACATTTGTAAAATTCAAACAATCCAAACATATTCCCAGTGAAAGCTTACCCTCCACTCCCTACAGTTCAAGAGCCACTGTAACTCCCAGTCTTCAACCCCTTCCTAACAGTACTAATTGGCAAGTAAGTGGAGTCATGTTTTGTTAATCCTGTTTTATTCCTGGATTACTTTATTTTTTTAAAGAAAGACTGCATTTATTTATTCATAAGACACACAGAAAGAGAGGCAGAGACACAGACAGAGGGAGAAGCAGGCTCCCTAAGAGGAGCCTAATGTAGGATTTGATCCCAGGATCACAACTTGAGCCAAAGGCAGATGCTCAACCACTGAGCCACCCAGGTGCCCCATTCCTGGATTACTTGAGCTAGTAAATTAAACCTTGTTGAATGGATAGATGCATACATGCATCAATGGTAACAAGATAAATGAATGGTACCTCATGCTCTGAAAGACACTGGACAACTGTCAAAATTACTTATTTCCATTAGAAAGTATGAAATAGAAGTAAGAACTCTTGTCATTGCTGTGGTCAAACTCACACCTTTACCATTTACTAAATGTCTCTGAGACACTGAGCAGATCCTGCCTTTTCTCTGGGGTTCTATTTCTCACCTATAAAGAGAGGGGTGGAACGGGATGATCTTCCTTGCTTTGAAATTCTACAATTTGTATTAGGAGTAGAGGTCCCCAACCTAGCTATAGCTTTCAGCTTTACAAAATAAAATAAATTCTCCTTTCAGCTAAATTTATCTTGATGTAATTTGCCTTGGTGATTTTTTTAAATTAGTTTAGTTTAACTATGTGAAGCAGAAGTGACAATTCCAAAAATAAAAAAAAATATGATTTTGTAAACATCTTCACTATTAATCACAGTGAAGAAACTTAAGTTTAAAGAAACCTTATTACAAATAAGTTGAGAGTCTCATATGAAATAACTGATCATTATAAACCAAACACTTGAGGTTTAATTTTTCACATATGTAAAAATAACACTTTGGGTTCATAAAAATTTGACACATATTCTTAGGTTATGCATTCAGAAGCACATGTAACATGTCAGTAAACAGGTATATTATAATTATCATGAACAATTCTTTCCTGGGTATCTACTATATACCAGACAGTGTATTAGGCCCTTAATACAAAAATATTACTGCGTGTCTTCTCAGTGGAATGTTAAGGGATTTCTAATGATTCCTCTAGGGATTAAAAATAAGATTATGTATATGCATCTCTAATTGCTTTTGACTAAACTATTTTACAACTCTAGGGACTGTCCTTAAATTAGAGAAAATAATAACAGCGCAAAGATTTTCTGTTCATTGCAATGCAAATGATTCCTGTTCATGATAATGCAAACTAATTTTATCTGAGAATATAAATTGCTGAAAGTCAAATTCTCATTTGAAGTGGGTTTAACATCTTATTGGTTCCTTCATTAATTAGTTAAATAAAATATTTGCATTATGTTCATTTTACGTTTCTATGAACCATGAATTTACCTTTGTGAATATTATACTTTAACACATGAAAAATGGTCCTAGAGTCTATAATTTGTTATTTATTCCCACTACAACCTAAATGTATATATATTATGACTATTTGACATTTTACTTTAACTGTACAATTACTAGAAATATAAAGTCAAATATTATTTCAAATTTTCTTCTAGGTTTCAAGTTGATAGAAATTAAACTACAGGGATGCCTGAGTGGCCCAGCGGTTGAGCTCCTGCCTTCCGCCCAGGGCATGATCCTAGATTCCCAGGATCGAGTCCCACTTCCAGCTCGCTGCATGGAGCCTGCTTCTTCCTCTGCCTTCGTGTCTGCCTCTCTCTCTCAATCTGTGTCTCTCATGAATAAAATAAATAGAATCTTTGAAAGAAATAAAATAATATTTATTTTAAAAAAAGAAGTTAAATTACAAAAATCAACTCTGAACATTTTTACTAACTCAGCCAGTGGACCAAAGCAAGTGACTTCACAGCAAGGATGGGCTAAAGAAAAACTCCAGAACTCCTCCAAGAAAGTTGATATTATCCTCTATATTTCTAATTATTTTCTAAAGCCAAAAAAATTCCCATCCTCCATTCTGAGCTTCAGATTTGTTGTTGGCGGTCTCCATCCAAATGCCCCTCCTAACCTTGAGCTAAAGTTAAAATGAATCGACCCATGTCCTCAAACCCCCTAATCACTCCTGTCAAACTTTTCCCTTCTATATTGTTTCTTGCACATCCCTCAACCATCCAATCTCTAAGTACACAGGTCAGGTCCTTTCTGCAGCTCCAACTCCAGTTACCTCATCTGGACTCAGTCACCCTATTACCATTCCATTCCAGTAGCCTATTATTGGTCGCATGTTTTTTGCCAATCACATTCCAACGGAATTTCCTGTCTCCAAACTTTTCTACCTCAAATTTGTGGTCTTCATTGTGAGTGAGCCAGAGTGATCTATTAGACTAGAAATGCAACTTTGACTTTGACATATCCTGGTGCTCTGTGATAGGATAAAGGATCTTGAACATGATAATGAAGATCCTCCACAATCTGGGCTTGTTTTCTTCTGCAGCCTCACTTCCCATCACGTGAGTTCCACAACTGATGCTTCACCAACTAATAGCAGGGAGCAGTTTCCCTGCACTGTCATTATTTCTTGCTTCTAGAGTGCTCACTCTGCCCTGAAGGGAGTTTTTTACTCCTCCCCACTGCCAGTTTCACCTTTCTGGCTACCTTTTTAAAAATAAAGCTCAAAGCATTATCATTTTCCCTTCCTTAAACCGCCTTCTAGGCCCTCCCCTCTATTTCAAGGCTCAAACACCATTTACTCCCTTTTATTATTGTGATAAAAAAAATTATAATGATCTGCTTAGGTACGGTGCCATATATGGAGCTGCAAGTTCCTTGAGGTCATAATTCAAAACCTCTTACAGGGCATGATTTAGTGCCTCCCTCAAGATCTAAAGGATGGTTCTCATTATGTTATCCTTTAATTGAATGGTCCAGCTCCTCCACAAACCAGAAGGATCCTGAGGATGACAGCAACTACAAGCAGTAGCCCAGTTGTCCATGAACTAGCAGCATCCATGCCAGATGTATCTTTGATTAATATGACCTAAAGTACATGGGGCCTTTGGTTTAACAAATCAGTTTTTCCTATCCCTATCAGAAAAGAAAATCAAACAATTTGCATTCACCTATAATGTACAAAAGTACACATTTCTAGCTTTGCCATTGGGACCCATGTTAACTCTCCCTCTGTCACAACATAATCTGCAGTGTCCTGAACTGTCTGGATGTCCTGTCCAGTGCCACACTCATCCACTGTATTATGCTAATCAAGCCAATGTGCAAGAAGTGGCCAACATGCGGGAAGTCTTGTTTAGATACATGGCCTCCAGAGGGTGGGATATAAACCTTACTGAAAAAGAAAAAAAACTATTATAAATTTTCAACACCTGTTACATATGTTTGCATTCAGTTCAACTAAATAGTTAAGCACAGGAAGGCAAAGATTATGTGGCTATATCTTTTAGACTCCTGCCTAGAAATTCCGCATCAAAAATGAGAAAGAAAAATTATCTATCACTTAACATATAAAATGCTCATGTAAAGTCTGTTCTGTTGTCATTACCAAGTAACTCCTGGAAACAACTAGTAAATTAATACATGGAACAAAAAATGGTAACCTAGAATCGTCCACAATAAGATTCACACCATCAGAGACACACAGTGGCAGTAGAATGAGTTACAAAGAATTTTCATAAACGTTACTCAGATATTCCCTCAGTCCTCATGTTTTGTACTTTCTTTGGCCAATCCTTTCCAATCACATATCAGACTACAATTTTTATTCATTATTGGTAGACATTAAATATTTCACTAAATCAAGCTGTTTTCTCCAGTCTCATTCACCTCCCTATTTCTAACATCCTGCCTTAATCTAGTTAACTGCTAAAATTGTATTAATTTATGCTATAAATATAAATTAAAATACATAGCATTGGAGGATTTAAACATGGTTTGATTTTATCACAGTGGGATCCAGATTTTTCAACACATTAACTGGTATGATGTAAAACATGAAAGATCAACAATCACTGCCCAGGGGCATCTATCATGTTAAAGAGGAAATCAAAAGGCAGGAGAGGAATAGGCCCTTCAGCAACATCTTTTGGGAAGGTGGAAATGACTCGACATAGTAAATTCTGCAAAAAGAACAAAGCATTTATTCAAAAAAAGCCCAAAGGACTAAGAATGAATAAGAATCTGGTGCCTCTTACTATGAATAACACTACATTAGTAAATGAATATATTTATATCATGATAGATGCTTCCAAAATAACGATAAACAAATATGCTCCACATGGGTTTTTTTTTCTCCCAGTGAATTGTTTCCTTGGAACATGACACTTCCAAATCTGTCATCACTCTCAGGGTGCCAAGTCACTGCTTAATATGCTGGAGTTAAATTTACCAAGCAAGATTCTGGTGCCCCAATAATGGTAAATGGAGGCTTAACCTGCTCAGAAATTCTTAGTCGGTCATTTTGTTTAGCTTAAAATGTGCTATATTCTTCTGTATAATGCATTCCATAATTAAAAATAAACTCATGGGCAGCCCGGGTGGCTCAGTGGTTTAGCACCGCCTTCAGCCCAGGGCCTGATCCTGGAGACCCGGGGTCAAGTCCCACATCGGGCTCCCGGCATGGAGTCTGCTTCTCCCTCTGCCTGTGTCTCTGCCTGCCTCTCTCTCTCTCTCTCTCTCTCTCTCTCTCTCTCTCTCTCTCTGTGTGTCTCATGAATAAATAAATAAAATCTTTAAAAAAATATAAATAAATAAAAATAAACTCATTGAACCTTTCTGGGAAATGAAGTTCCATAAACCCAAAAACTAATGTCATATGTCATTAAGTATCAATGACTTCATTTGTTTCTTCTGTTGAAAGATAAGAAACACTAGACTATACTCCATCAGCTTATTGGGGTGTTTACAAAAGAATTACTCAATAAACAAGTTAGCACTAACCGGATCTCTTTAGCTTTTGATCTAAGAATAGCTTCATAATTACCAAAGAGTATATGGTTTATAGTGTGGCTTTAAAGAAAGTTTAATAAAATTTTTATTTTAAAATACTTTTTGATTTACAGATGACAGAGTCAGATGCCACCTCCAGTCCTCCCACAAACATCGTTTCCCATTTTAACATTGTACATAGTATGGTATACTCACTAAATTAATGAGCCAGTATCGATATATTATTAATAACTACAGCCAAGGCATCTGGATAGCTCAGTCAGTTAAGCATCTGCATTCAGCTCAGGTCATCCTCCAATCAAGCCCCACATTGGGCTCCCTGCTCAGTGGGGAGTCTGCTTCTCCCTTTCCCACTGCCCCCCCACCACTCATGTGCTTTCTCTCTCTCACTTGCTCTCTAATAAATACATAAAACCTTTAAAATATTCTTCAGATATTTATATATTATTCAGATATATTATTCAAATATATTTAGTTGTCTTTAATATTTTTTTTTGTCCAGTATTCTATCCAGGACACCATGTACATTTAGTTGTATCTCAGATTCTTCCTGGCTATGACAATTTTTCTGATTTTTTTTTTTTTTTTACAACTGTGACACTTACAGAACTAGTACTATATTTGTAGAATATCCCACAATTGTCATTTGTCTGATGTTTATCTCAAGATTAGACTGGGTTAAAGGTTTTGAGGAGGAAGATCACATAAGTAAATGTATTCTCACCATATCATGGATATATATTATCAGCATGGCATTGCTGTTGATGTTATTTTTTATTTTTTATTTTTTTTTATTTATGATAGTCACAGAGAGAGAGAGAGAGAGAGAGAGGCAGGCAGAGACACAGGCAGAGGGAGAAGCAAGCTCCATGCACCAGGAACCCGACGTGGGATTCAATCCCGGGTCTCCAGGATCGTGCCCTGGGCCAAAGGCAGGCGCCAAACCACTGAGCCACCCAGGGATCCTTGTTGATGTTAAGTTAACCCTGATCATCTGGCTGAGGCAGTTTTGCAAGGCTCCTCCATTGTAGAGTTACTCTTTTCTCTACTTCCCATACTACCCTCTGGAAGGAATCACTTAGTGAAGCCCACACTTAAGGAGAGGGAAGCTTCAAGCTTCTATATTCTTGAAAAAGAAGCATCTACATAAATTATTTGGAATGCTTTTCTACTGGGAGATTTGTCTATTCAGTCTATTTATTTAATCATTTAGATCAGTATGGACTCATGAATGTTTATCTTATGCTTTAGGTTATACTCCAAAACCACATTAACTTGTTTTGTTTCTCAGATTGTTCCAGCTTTGGCCATTAGAGTTCTTTCGGTTGATTCCAATGTCCAACTGACATACCCTATCTATCACTGTGTACGTGGAGGAGCGTGGGCTATATATGCAAGCACTTCTCAACTTATGGTACTAGAAGACACTCCAGGCTTGTCTTGTATATTCTGTACCCCAGTCCTAGAATAAAGCACTTTTCTTCCCCATTGCTTTATTGGAGATGGTATCAGAAACCAGTCTCAGCTGGAGATGCTTAGTGCTAATGGAGTATTGCTGCTTCTAAGCCTCTCAGTAGTCAGAGCAAGGAAGTATTCGTGTACATACTAACCCTTAATTATATACATAATGATAAATACTTCCACATTTATCTATCTTAACTCTATTAAGCTTTTTTTTATTTGAGGTCATTAACGAAACTGATTGCACGCAGTTACATAGACTCCATTTTGGAACCGATGGTACATCGGATGTTGCACTGCAAAGTGAATACAGTCCTTTTCCCCGTGTGACTTTCCAGTTGACTCATGACTGGAGTAATTTCATAGACTCTACTGTACACTTCATTTTTGGTCACTTTTCCTGGTCTTACCATGGGGTTTGACATACGGTAATGTTCAACCAGTATTTGTTGAATGTATGTATGAAGATCTCAAGCCATAAATAACATCTATGACCTTCCTCTTCCCTTTCAGAGCATGCTTTCCTTCTTGTTTTGTGGAAATGAAAACTGCCTCAACCTCAGGCTCTCCTTCCTACAAATATACATACACCATATGCATCTGTATCATCTACTTCCCACTTAGCAGAAAACAGTTCATCTTCAGTAGATTTTTTTTTTTAAGATTTTATTTATTTATTCATGAGAGGCACAGAGAGAGGCAGAGACATAGGCAGAGGGAGAAGCAGGCTCCCTGAGGAGAGCCTGACATAGGACTTGATCCAAAGACCCCGGGATCATGCCCTGAGCCAAAGACAGATGTTCAACCACTGAGCCACCCAGGTGTCCTTCCAGCAGATAAGAGGCCCGTAAAAGGGTTAGCTTCCCTTTCACTGCTACTCCAGGTACCTAATCCCACCAATCCTTTGCCACATCCTGCATCTTCAAACTTCTCGTTTCCACTTTCTTTCTCCTAAACAAATGCACTCAAGGCTCGCCCTACTTTTTACAAATATAAATTTTTATCTCCAAACCACTATTTTTCTCTTTTTATATTACTCTTAATGGCCCAGCACCTTGAAAATATCATCTAAATTAAATTTTCCCATATCTGAGGACATGGGTGGCTCAATTAGGCGACCAACTCTTGATTTTAGGTCATGATCTCGGGGTCATGAGATCAAGTCTCACCTCAGGCTCCGCACTCAGTTCAGAGTGTGCTTGAGATCCCTCCTCCCTTTGCTCCTCCCCCACTACATGTATGTGCATGCATGAAATAAATAGAAATAATAAAATCTTTTTAAAAATGTTTTTCTGGGACACCTGGATGGCTCAGCAGTTGAGCATCTGCCTTTGGCTCAGGGCGTGATCCCGGGATCCGGGATCGGGTCCCACATCGGGCTCCTTGCATGGAGCCTGCTTCTCCCTCTGCCTGTGTCTCTGTTTCTCTCTCATTGTCTCTCATGAATAAATAAATAAAATATTTTTTAAAAAATGTTTTTCTGTGTCCTCATCTACTTCTCCACCCACTGTTATCTGGCTTCTATCACTAATAAAATATAACTTCTACTTAACTAGCTAATTTCAGTGAATTCTTCTCTATAATTTATTTTAATCGATTTAACATGTAAACCAACAGAAAAATCACATACATTATTCAACTAAACTTGCTGACAAATGTGTGTAGCAACTTAGAAAATAAACACAATCTGCTTATTTACATGCAAACTACCATTCACATAACTGAATCCCAAAGTATTCAAGAATGAAATTTCAAATCACTCAAATCAAAAAGTTGAGAAAATGCTGATTAAATTTGTTGCTGTCTGAATGCAGAAAGGCTACTTAAAAAATTTTAAATGGAAGGAAAAATGTCTAAATATAAAATACATTTTGCGGGATCCCTGGGTGGCACAGCGGTTTGGTGCCTGCCTTTGGCCCAGGGCACCATCCTGGAGACTCGGGATCGAGTCCCACGTCGGGCTCCCAGTGCATGGTGCCTGCTTCTCCCTCTGCCTGTGTCTCTGCCTCTCTCTCTCTCTCTCTGTGTGTGTGACTATCATAAATAAATAAAAAAATTTTTAAAAAGTTTAAAAAATAAAAATAAAATACATTTTGCATGTCATATACAAGTAAGTGTGTAACATAAGCAACACATTCAAAATAACATACTTGAAATGCTTTATCATCACATAAAATATTTAAAATGTTAATGAGAAAATTCACGAGAGAAAATACAAATGACTAATAAACAAAATGTTCAGTTTCACAAATAAAAAAGTGAATTAAATAAGTGAATTATTCTTTTCTCATCTATTGTTAGTAATCAAATATATCTCCCAATTCTAGTAAATGTGAGTTAAGACTAGCATTATAGTAATGGTTTGTAGAAAGAGACAGAAATATGCTTGATTTTTCTTTTCCATTCTATTCACTTTTGGATTTTCAAAGCTGCACTAAATAGAACAAAAGACATTTAATAGCCAGAAGGAAAACATTAAATGCCATCGATTAACAAAATAATCAGGAGATATAAAATCATAAGTTCAGGCATTTTAAAGTAATGAAGTGGGCTAAAATATCTGTTGAGATTGTTATAGCGCCAAAAAAGCTCTCTCAAAATACTTTTCCTACCAACTTATTCACACCCATCTTTAATGGAAAAAAGACTTTATTTAGTTGAAAATTAAGCTATAAAAGCAAACACTTCCAGGATAAATAGTTCACACTAAGACATAAAAGATAGATTTCTTCTGGGAAAGAGGTTTTAATGGGAAAAACAGAAGGTAATACAGTATGTACCCCCAAAAAAGACAAAGTGGACACTCTCTCTGTAAGGGGCAAAACAGATGGCAAAGTAGAGGCTCAGAACACTAAAGACAAGCTTTGCCTGATACCTAAAACTATGTTTTGTGTACAAGACTCTTCAAAAGGCCCTTGTCCAGAATACTATGCCACAGCTCTTGCCTAAAAAGAAGCAGCTGTGGACACAGATGTGGTCTTGCTCTGTTATTCAAGCCCCAACTGGATAAAAGCAGGTTAATATAGCTTTAATGGTGGCAGATTAGATATTTGGCCTGTTTGTTAGATGTAATTGAATCTGTGTTTTTGAGAACAGCTCTTGATGACGCACAATGTCACAAATCCAACATAAGAAGGGCTGTTTAAGATCTGGTAACCAAATGCATGAAATGAATGAAAACGCTGGGTATTATGAGAAAAAGATATATATAAATTATGATAGGAGTTAATGTTTTGAAGACATGATTCCTTATTTTGAAAGAATGGCCTCTTCAAAAAATAAAATAAATGTGCTCATTTCCAGATTTTGGATGCTTTAAGAAAAACAAGTGCTGGGGTAAAATATTAAAAAAAAAAATCAAGATTTTCCTTTTTATTTTTGTTACCAACTCCATTGTTATTTTAAAGTACTCACGTTGACAGAAGAATGAGAGAATCAGGAAGCTGATGATCCTAATGAGTTTTTTATGTGTCCAAGACAGGACTCAATCCTAGGTAGCCCAAATGCAAACCTCCTACCATATCTTAACTACTGAATCTCTGTTTGCTTCCCAGCTACTTCCCAAATCGCAAACTGGCTACTTTAACTGCTACTCTGTCTAAATGGGTTCCTTTTAAATAAATAGGAGGACATAAAATGTATAAAAAAAAAACAAAAAAACAAAAAAAAAAACCTCCAGGAATGTATTTTTCTGATCTGCTTACCTAGTTCATTTTATCAGTATTTATTGAGCATCTACTGTGTGCCAGATACTGTTTTTATATGCTTGGGGAATAGGAGTAAACAAAAGAACAACCACCACAAAAGTTGCTCCATCACTGTAAAGCTTAAATTCTAGAGAAGGAGATAGAGAGTAAATAATGAACATAAATAAATGCTACCATGTGTTAGAAGGCAACAAGTGCTCCTGAAGGAAGAGTAAGACAATAAGGACTGGTAGTAGAGGGGGCATGGCTTCAGTCTGAAGTTGTGGTTGGGGGCTGTCAGGCTAAACCCCAATGGAAAGGCAACATCAGATTTAAGACTTGAAGACACAGCCACAGAGGAAATGAGCTATGAGAATATCCAAAGAGAAACTGCTCCAGGCTGAGAGAACAGCCAAGGGTAATATCCCCAATGAGTATAGCTGACATGCACAAAGAATAGTACAGATAAGTGTAGCTGAAGCAGAGTAAATGAAGGAAAAGGTAGGAAGAGATAAGGTAATGGCAAAGATAAAGCAGCTCAATTACATAGGGCCCTGTAGGGGTTATAAAGTCTTTGACTTGTACTCTGATATGGCGAGTCCATGGATGGTTTCAAGCAGGGGGGTAACATTACTAACTTCTATTCTTAAGTCACTCAGGCTATTCTGCTGTGAACAGACCATAAGTAAGGAAGCAGAGAGAACTGTTGAGAGGTTTCTGTAACACTTAGACTAGGCATTATATTACCTCTACTATAGTTGTAACAGCAGAAGTGTGACAAGTAGTCAGATTCTGGATTATTCAGCAAGTAGAACTAACCAGACTTGCTGGTAAATTGGGTGTGATGGATAAGAGAATGAGGCAAGTCCAAGATGCCCCCAGGATCTTTAACAGATCTTCTGGAAGGCTGCAGTTGCCATTGGCTGAGATTAGGAAGGCTACATTTGGAGCAGGTTTGAAGGTAACTTGGTTGGAGGTTCCACTTGGGACACATGGGGTTTGAGCTGTATGTTAGATATCTAAATCAAAAGGTCATTTATTGCAGCTGGATATGAGTCTGGATTTCAAAAGAGGGGTTAAAGCAGGAGATATAAATTTAGAAGTTGTGAGTCTGAAAATTAATTTCTAGTTAAAAAGCAAGAGAAGCAAAGCACTCGTTGGTCACTTAACATATGCCATGCCCTACACCATAAACTCTCACATGCCTTGTGTCATTTAATTCTTGTAACTCCCCTGTTTTTCAGACTAGACCATTTTACAGCCTAGTAAATTAAATTGAGAAAGTCTAAGTAATTCCCTGAGGCTAACCAGCTTTCCTTATGGCAATGAATTTTGGAAGAGGCAGACCTTGGACTCATATGTAGGCTTTTCCATTAGTTTATAACCTCTCAAGGGCCCAATACAAATATAAATGTAGCTTATATTCTGGCTGTGATAAATGAAAAAAAAGGAATCCAAAAAGTGGATGCAGAACTATAGACCTAGTATAATAAATGCCCTCAAATTATGTGAATTAAGTTTAGATCTGAGTTTAATAATCCTTTACAATGAATGAAAATTTACAGTCTTTTAAGATTTGAATCAAAAGTTTTAAAACATCTTACTTTTATTACTTGTCTTCTTGAAAAATCACCTGTTTCTCAAAAGTCACTTCCTTTATTTTGAGGTACCAATGTAAGTCAAATTGTGTACACATATGTGCAACATTAAGTAACCTAGTTCTCCAAAATAGAACACAAAAATCATGGCTTATTCATTTGATACCATATTTTTCAGAGAAAAGTAGTAAAATTCTCTTTCTTCCCAGTCACTTGGCTTTAGAAGTTTCATATCTGTTACTTGTCTTATATTTTTTAATATTTAAGAATTTACTTACTTAAGAATATTCAGATACAAAAGATACAGATCTTCTCAATCAACTGGGTAAGAGTATCATATACCATTTCTGACAATGTTCACGAGCCAAGTTATAAATTCTACTGTAAGAGTACAACCATAAGAAAACCAAAAAGTTTGAGGAAAAACATAATTTTAAGATTTCTTACTACAAACTAAACATGCTACTTGGACAAAACCAGTTTCCAAATTTCTTCTAATAAAATGATTAAGTAAAAGTTTTCATGTACTAATATATACATGAAAAATTCAAGACTCAGGGCTATAGCATATAACCTCCATTCTCTCTGTTCATGATGAACAGATGCAGAAATAGAATTTTCAAAATTATACAGAAGTTGTATTTTTAATTCTATATATATGTATATATACATACATATATATGTATATAATAGAAATAGTTTATATAAATACCCATTTTGTGAATTTAAAATATAACTTCCAAGAAAATAACTGCAAATGCAAATATTCCCATGGATTATAGTTTTATAGGAGGTTAACTCAAAGAACAAACATTGACTTAGCATTAGCATTTACAAAATAAACTTATGGAGAACTTATTTATTTAACCTGTTCTATACATGCATACATACACACGCACACACACACATATTTATAGTCCCCATTGCTTCTTGACCTATACCTCTATTATTCAGTATACTTTAGAGTTTATGGAGTACATTACAAATACATAACCATTGTTCACTGCAGCCCACTGAGGATGTCTTAGCAGACACTGGAACACATATTCATGGAGGAAACTAGCCAACCAAAGCAGCTCCACATAGATTTATTTTGTATATGGCAGCTTCGTGTAATATTCTATAGCAAAAATGGTTTCTGCTGCTAAGAAAATTACTTGGAAAACCACTGTCTTAGAGCTTTCTTAATTAAAAATGTATTTAGAATTATTGAGGCACCAAAGTTTCACATTTATGTAACAGAACTACAGAAAGAAAAGTGTAACCATCAACAGACACTTGGATTAACATTACTTTTCCCAAAGAAAGAAGGGAAAATAAATCTGTTTTGTATAATTTACCAGAAAGCTTAATATTTGAAGCAGTACTAAGCAGTGGTTTCACAAAACGTTGAGTTATTTTCAGTAATGTGCTAAGATTCACCCTGGTGTATGTTTACATCAAAGTAAATAAAACATTTCAGTACAAAAGAGCCCTTTAATAAAACCTAGAGAAATACTATATATAGGAAAGAGAGCTCTGAGTTCCAAGAACATTTTCACTGAGATCTTATTGGTTCTGGAAGATGAGTAAGAGAGATTTAGTTACCATATGCAGTTTATACGTAAGCAAATGAAGTGGAGTGACAAAAAAAAATGATTCATACAGGGTTGCAAAGTTAGCAGAGAGGATTCTCCTAGATCCTATTCCATGGAAATTGCCATGGACCACATAGAACCCTGTCACTGTGTGATGAACTAATGTGTTCTGATTTTACTGTGAATTTACTGGAACTTAAGTGATAGGCCATAAATATAGGGCTACAGAAAATAATTGCTGACTACACACTTGAAATGAAATTTAAACCTAAAGAATGGAGCCTTCTGAGCTAAAACCTCAGACAGGCTTGGCGAAAGCACTTACACTTGCTAACCAAGAAGCAACTTCCCGTGTAGTTACAAGGAAGGCCTCTGATGCTTCAGCCACTGGCAGACCCTCAACGGCCTGCACAGAAGGGACCCAGAGATGTTCACATCCTGATCTCCAGAAGCTGTGAGGACGTTACCTGTTACATGACAAAAGCAACTTTGCAGATGTGATTAAGGACCTTGAGATAAGGAAATTATCCTGGATTATTGTCACTGTAACCACAGGTCCTCATAAAAGGGAGGCACAAGAGACAGTAGTAGGATACGTGAACATGAAGAGGTCAGGGCAATGTGATATTAGGACTTGACCTTTGCCAGCTTTGGAAAGTGGAAGAAGAGGACTACAAGCCAAGGAAACTGGACAGCTTCTAGAAGTAGAAAAAAACACCAAAATGGATTTTACCCAGACCCTAAAGAAAGCAATGCAGCCCTGCCAACACCTTGATTTTTGCCCAGTGTGATCCATGTCAGATATCTAATCTACAGAAGTACAAAATAATAAATATGTGTTAATGCCACTATGTGATCATTGGTTACAGCAGCAATAGAAAATCTGTACACTCAGGTTATGAGGACATGTGTTCTTTATAAATGGAGAAAGATCTTAAAATTCATTCAAGAAACATGTACTGAAAGTCTAAGGTGTGCCAGGCTCATGGACCCAGGACTGAAAGAAGACCAAGGTTTACTTTTTGCAGTCAGGAGTGAATCGTTCGTTCTTCCATGTGTATGAATTGGCTTATCTGTACATGGGCCTGTGAGTACATGAGCCTACAAATGTTTATCTGCATAGAAAAGCTCAACAGAAAAAGGAGGGAGGAATTGTAGACATTATCTTAAAACAACCATACAGGGATCCCTGGGTGGCGCAGCGGTTTGGCGCCTGCCTTTGGCCCAGGGCGCGATCCTGGAGACCCGGGATCGAGTCCCACGTCGGGCTCCCGGTGCATGGAG
The DNA here is from genome assembly GCF_018345385.1 of Vulpes lagopus. NCBI lineage: Eukaryota > Metazoa > Chordata > Mammalia > Carnivora > Canidae > Vulpes > Vulpes lagopus. The sequence continues at coordinate 19,004,559 of NC_054844.1, read as the reverse complement.
CCTGCTTCTCCCTCTGCCTGTGTCTCTGCCTCTCTCTCTCTCTCTCTCTCTCTGTGACTATCATAAATAAATAAAAGTTTAAAAAAAAAAAAAAAACAACCATACAAATGAAGAAACTAGCTCAGTTGAGCCTTCAGAAAGTTTAGTATCTACTTCCTCAGGTCCAGCTTGCACTTCTTTTGCTTAATAAAGTGGAAAGCAATGTGAAGTCCTCTATGATTCTGATATGAGCAGTCTCTAAGTTTCAATTATGAATCAGTTACCCCCAGATCATTCTGAAGACAATCAGCTGCCATGGCATGTTCCTCTTGAACAAAAGTTCTCAAGTTAAGGAACTGCTTCATATTTTCTAATGGTACCAATCAATTATTATAGATTACATTTGAAAAACTGAACTCTAAAGACAGTGAATCTCAGAATGGTCTATTTATTACTCTAGTGAATTTCAAATGTGATACCTATTTTAAAGTTAGAATCCAAAGCAAAAGTACTCCACAGAAATGTATTGATATAATAATTATGACACCTTAAAATATGCATCTAAAATTAGTTTCTTAATAATAATCAATTATTCTACATGATTCTAGATCAAAAAACCACAAAATTTCAGGGGCATCTGGGTGCTTCATTCAGTTAAGCATCTAACACTTGGTTTTGGCTCAGGTCATAATTTCAGAGTCATGAGATCCAGTCTGCATCAGGTTCCACCCTCAATGTGGTGTCTGCTTGGGTTTCTCTCTCTCTCCCTCACACTCTTTCTCTCAAATAAATTTTAAAAATATTTTTTAAAATTCCAAATTATTTAACACAGTAAGAGAAAGAATGACCAATATGTATTTATATAACTTCTCTCTGGAATACCCTCTATGCCTTCTCTTAATTGGTTTCTGACACAAATTTTTCTATTTTAGATTGGAAACTGAGGATCAGAAAATCAAAGATCATTTTTTCCCTACAGAGTTTCAACCTATGTAACTAAATTTACATCTAACCTAGGTACTAGATTTACATTCTGCTTATTTCTAAAGTATATTGCTGATAAGAAAATAGTCTTTCTATGGAATACCTGTTACAACCCTGGAAGTCAGAAAAACTAGATTGATAAATATTTAATATTAATCAGTATTATAAACTGTATAGAAACTATACATATTAATGCCACTTATTATTCCAAACCAGAACATCAATCTAGTTCAACCTCAGATGATGATGAACCAACGAGCACTCCATATACTAAGTCCAGAAAAAATACTACAGTAATATTATAGGAAATAACAGAATAATTACCTATGTGATTTAGATGATAATGACCAAATGGTGAGGATGATGAGTTGTCTGCTTCATGACAAATTCTGTGATACACTGTCTCATTTAATCTTCATGATAATGCGATAATCCAAAGAGATATACAGTATCTCCACTTACTGTTGAGGAAAATGACTTAGAGGGATTAACTATCTTTCACAAAGTCACACAGCTAGAGGTGATAGGGTTAGGATTCAAACACTGACCACGGCCAGGTTTGCGTAGCCCCCAAACATCAGTCCCTCCCCTTTCCTATACTGCTTCTCACAGAAGGTCACAAACTGAAGTACTGAATTGGAATGCTGGCATTTACTCAATTCCCATCTGTAGGTTATAGAGGAAATCAATGAACCAATCTTGGACTTCATTCCCATTATATAAATTAGAAAGATCAGAGGATATCAAATGGTCTTCTTAGTTCTATAATTCATTCGTTTCACTCATTTATTCCATAGATATACACCAAATGCCTTCTATTTGCCAGCTCCACTCTAGGTACTGAGCATACCACACAGCAGAAAGATCCTCACCTACCTCACATCCTCTAGTAAGATGAACACTCTTTGGGTATGCAACCTCTGGGAAGGTATTTCTGATAAGGGATATTTGAATTGTGACCTGAACAAAATGCGAACATAAGCCAGAGGCCTATCCTAGGAAAAGGGCTTTGTAGACAGGAAGACTCATTCCAATGGTTCATTCAAAGTCTAACTGTGTTGGGTAACTTTTTGACCGAATACCTTTTTTTCATACGATTGCTGGAGTCATACTTAAAGTAATGAATTTGAAATGATTTCTTAAAAATTGGAAGTGATTAGAAGCATTCAGCTTTTCCTTACCGTTTCCTAGATCCTTTCCAGCTACGAACTGAAAATCTAATATCTGAGAATGACGAAAGTCAAGTACCAAACTAGTAACAGTAATTCCTAAAAAAAACACATGGGGAATTTGCCTCACATATATCCTTACATGTTATAACGGGGGATACTCTTTTAGATTATTATTTTATAAAGTATCAGATAAAACGGATAAGTAATTTTTTGTATTGCACTGTGTTTTAAAAGTTCAGCTCATACTAGAAGGAATGTTTAATGAGTACAGAGTTTGTTGAAGTCAGAATAGAGGGTATAATCCTAGAAGAGAATGAGCTGTACCAAGTTAGGTGAATTATTTAGCATAAGACTGGAATGATAGCTTAATGCTAAAATTGACATCTCAAAAGCAATAATGCAGTCATTTGTATTAGCATTATGTTCTCAAAATCCAGTATCCTTTTTCAATTTTATTGCCATGGCATCAAATGAACTTGAATCTTGTAAAATAGTCTGGAGTGATGACTCAAAATATTTAAGATCACTACAAAATAGCTTCAATTTTATGTGTTCAATAGAGGAGCAGAACAACTCTTTTGGTATAATTTTCTAGGAAAATAAGAATAATAAAATTTAACTACTTCATTCTATGAATAATTTCAAATCACTTCCACTGAACTAAACAGAAACTCATGCTTCATTTAAACAACTGAAAAAGTTAATGGAAACAGGTTTTAGGAATAATTTTATAACTAGAGTAGTAATATTGTTCATAACTGGTTAAATGCTTAAGAATGTATTCCTTCATTAATTTCAAGGATATTTACTTAGCACTTTCCAGCAATAAACTAACTTGGTGTTGAGGATATACGGATTACAGTATTGTAGACACTGACTTTTGAATAAAGAAAGTATTAACATTGATTCAATGAACAGTTCCTCTTTTCTAAATTATTTTAGCTTATTGCTCCAGAATGTACATAAATCCAAAGGCAGAGAAAAGTAGTACAATTTCTTGCTCAAAAAATTATCAGAACACCGTTTTAAGGAGAGAATTCCTATGCTTGAACCATAATTCCATGCTAATATTTCTTTACAATAACACTTATAAATTCCCTACAGTAAAATTGATCAGGATTTTTTTTTCTCCTTCAATCAGTCACTTTTAAAAAGTTATGGAAGGAAAGTGCTCTTAGTAAGATATAATTTACATATTTTTAAGAGAATGTGAAGAAATTCATTCAAATAACTCATTATATTTTTCTACTTAGCAAACTGAAGAACAATCCAAATAACAAATAAGAAAAAAAAATTCTGAAAGAAGAGAAAACAAGAATTTTAGACCATACCAAACAGAAAAGATATTTAGAATCTAAATAAAAAGGGGGGGCAATGTCTGGGTGGCTCAGCAGTTAAGTGTCTGCCTTCAGCCCAGGGCATGATCCTGGAGTCCCGGGATTAAGTCCCACATCGGGCTCCCTGCATGAAGCCTGCTTCTCCCTCTGCCTATGTCTCTGCCTCTGTGTGTCTCTCATGAATATATAAATAAAATATAAATAAATAAATAAATAAATAAATAAATAAATAAATAAATAAATAACCGACCGACCAAAAACCAACCGACTGACTGACCGACTGACCGACCAACCAAGTATAGATTATGGAACATTTTTCAGTAAAATAGGTAACCACTCTCTTCAAAGTAGAAAGATTAACCATTTCTTCTTGTAAACAATGTATAAAAGCATTTTCTTGTTGAGTATCAAAATATATTGCCCAAAGGCAACTTGCCATCAGTCAAAAATGACAATACATATTCCAAATCAAAATGCACTAAATTCTAATTAGAATCTTTTGCTTATGATGCTTTTCACCACACACACACACACACATATGTGTGTATATGTATATATGTGTTATACATACACATATATACATATATACACATGTATATATATTTAATAATATTTATTTATATTTATAATATTTATATTATATATATATATAAAATATGGTTTCTTTTTTCAAGAAGCCCCTTCATTTTCAGGAAAATTCTTCAGTATCTCTTTATATATTGGATCCCATTTTGATTTAGATGTGCTCCCAAAATACAATGCCCAACATCTAAGAGAATTGGGATTTTATATTATTTAATCTTAGGATAAATTTTCCTTTGACAGAATATATTTTTTTTTTCAATAGAGACAAGAAATACTTCTAGGACTGGCAGGTATAAAATACTCAGCAATTGTATCAGAATCCCATTATTATTTTTTTAATCTTATGAGGATATTTCCTAAATAAGTAAAGCCTTTTTCAGGGAACCACTACTGGCAGTTTTCATTATAGTAACTTGATAGGCCTCTTGAGAAGAAGGATCTAATAACAAAGTTTCTATTACAGAATAAGGGCCCAACTTAATAGCCAGCATAAACCACCATGGTAATACTGAAACTTTCAAATATGGTCAGCAGAATTCCTCATGGAACTTCTTTTATGTACCCTGGGCCCATTCCCTTTTATGTGGCAAGTATGGTTCAGAGGGCATAGCTGGCAACATGAATGATTTTCTTCTGGAACCCTTCTAACCTGTCACTTTCATAATGTATCCCCTACATTAAAAAAATATCCAGCAGTTATGGCTGAAGATTTTTCTCCTTGAGTATAAATCCAACTCAGTGAACTGACAAGTTCAGAACCAATACCTCTTTAGTTCAGTGTAGCAAACAAATCAAAGCAAAATCCCCCAAAAAGTATCTCCTTAAATACTCAAGTCAGGCACTTAATTTTGGATGAATTCCAACAACCAAAAGTAAACTTCTTATTGAAAAGGACCAAAATCAATTCTTTGTATGGTTCTAGAAGCACCCTGTTCCACAAGATGGTACAGGACTAATCCGGCAAGCACCTAAGGATCTCTGAGGATTTGTCATGCTTGCTTGTTTGGGGTTGGGGGAGTGGCTCCATTACAGTGACCTAGAAGGCCAAGAGGTTTCAACAAGCATAATCCTAACTAGCCAAACATGCCTTCATTTAGAGTAAAGAGGGTTACCCAGCTATACCACAAATGACAAAGGTTGACTTTGGGTTTTGAATGTCAGCAGGTGGGCAGCCCAGGTGGCTCGGCAGTTTAGCACTGCCTTCGGCCCAGGGTATAATCCTGGAGACCCGGGTTCGAGTCCCATGTCGGGCTCCCTGCATGGAGCCTCCTTCTCCCTCTGCCTGTGTCTCTGCCTCTCTCTCTCTCTCTCTCTCTCTCTCTCGATCTGTCTCTCATGAATAAATAAATAAAATATTTTTAAAAAATGAATGTCAGCAGGTTGGTGTGTTTATCACTTCATTACTCATTCATTCATCCTTTTATGCATCCCTCTATCCCTTAAACATATTGAGTACTTGGTGTTGGGCAATCGGCTGTTGTTTCTCTTCCCACTGACAGGGCCAGTCACTGTGGGCCAGCCCAGGACATGCTTGTTAGTAACTAACTCAATCACTCCCCACTTCTCACCACTGACTCCAGTCTGAAGAAAAGGGGTCAGAACCCTGGCACAGTGTTCTTTAACCTCTGCTTATTTATATTGACAATAGGAGTGCCAAAGAAGGGGAAATATAAAGCAAATTCAAGGTATTATTGTTGTCAGATGACCTAATGAGGATAAAAAAGATATAATTTAATAGGCAGGATTCCTAATTTAGCACATAGCAGAAATCCAACAGACCAAAGTTTTCATCTTGACAGCAAAATGCCTTTAGAGTTATGCTCTCGTCTTTGTTTTAATGACCAGTTCAATGCTGCCCATTTGGCTTCTTATCAAAGAAATCCAATTAAAAACTTACCAGGCACTCTCCTACATTGCTGGTGAAAGTGCAAATTAGTACAACCTCCTTGGAAAGCAATTTGGCAATATGTACGGGAAGTTCTCAAGTATTCATACCATTTGGCCCACTAATTCCTCTTCTAGGAATATTTCATAAAAAGATCGGCAACTTGAGGGAGTTTTTTTATACAAATTTTTCAATCTCAAAAAAACCCAAAATTTTTAATCTCATTATTTGTAATAAAGAATATTAGGAAACAACCCAAATGTCTAAAAAGAGAGTAAGTCATATCCTAATCATAAGAGTAAATTGGCAGCAGACCCTAAAAATGTTTTTGAACACTTAATTTTAAAAAGCCTGTAAAATTGACGTTTAAAAGGAATATTCAAGACTAAATACACTGCACTGTTCCATCCAGTTAAAACGTATAAATGATGAAGATACATAAAACACAAAGATCTGCTGATCTTAGAGACATAACATCCTATCTCTTTTTTCCCTCTGTATTATCCTAACTTTCTAAACACTGAGCTTGTGGTTACAAATCTAAGAAATCCAAAATCTTATTTCTGAAAGTATTTCTAATTTGGCTGGCTGTTCTGCTAGGTACTAGAGATAAAGGTTCAAGACTGAGGCTGGAGACACAGATGACCAGAGCATATGTTCAAGATCACAAGGAGAATGGCAAAATGGGCAGGAGATCCAGAGAGAGGACAACAGAATTGCCAGGAGGCACTGAATGAACTAACCTTTCAGATAGGAGAGTTAGGACAAAGGATACCATATGGAAATTCATGAAAATGTCCTCTTTTCTTGCTGTCCACATGGAAAAATTCTCAGAATGAATTCTTTTAGACAAATGTGTTAAAATAAATAAGTAATGTTGTAGAATTTCTTTACAACTGTCTCATTTGCACTAAATCACTTACTTGAGGAAACCAAGAAGTACTGTACTGTATCTAGGACATCATTGCCACCAAAGCTACCAAAACACAGTTTTATTACAGTATTGTCAAAAATATAATCTGTTCCAATTCTCTTCAGTTTATCTTTAATAAATACTTGATGGAAACTTTTCTTTACTTAGTCTAGATTCTCCATGACAGCAATATTCTTAAGTATTTCAATGCAGAATGATATATATTTTGCTGTCCACCAAACTTCTGACCAGATGAGGAACAAATGTCACTTTTTTTCATACTTGGTCAACTGAATTTTATAAAATTTACTCCATAATAGAGGGAAAATTTATTTCATAATTTGTCACGTGAGGAAAAGAAAGCTCCAGGCCAAAACAATATACATAAATCAAACACACTCACAAGATATAGTTTTGCATTTAAAAATTTTTACAAACACAGCACAGGATTCCAGTTGGTTACTCATAATTGTTCTTCTCCAACCTCATTACAATGAAAAGTTTTCAACTAGTTCAAAACTTTATCCCTGAGTTTATTTACATAATTATTAGTATTTTGATAAAATATACAAAACATAAGTGTTCAGAATATTGTATTATCAAGAAAAAATATTTAAAAAGCTATTCTTCAATAAAGTTAAAGGTCATGGAAAAAAATCTATAAACCATTTTTTTTTCTTTACAAAATTGATGGGTTAGGAACCACAGAAATAAAAAGCTTCAGCCACTTCCTGAACAGTTGTACTAATGTCAGTCATGTACATTCCTTCTCATCAGAGAGTGGCCTGAAGATGATTTAATCTACATGACTCAAAATGTAAAAAATTCACTTATTCTCTCAAGCCCAAAATTAGGGGTTATAAGGTGAAATGTTACTATAACATTGTACATAATATTGAAATATTAAAATCATCCAAATCTCCATCTGAACAGAAAAGTTTAAATATATCATGGTATATCCACACAATGGAATACTCTGAAGCCAATGAAGAGAGAGAGAGAGAGAGAGAGAGTGGGTGTGTGTGTGTGTGTAGAGAAGTAGGTGTGCATTTGTATATGTTTGTGTATGTGTATACATCTATATAAGTATGTGTGTGTGTTTAAAGAGAGAGAAAGAGATCAAGATATACAGCTGAAGTAAAAAAAAAAATCACACAGTTCTGAGTAATGCATTAAAATTAATTCATAAAGTAATAATGGTACTGTGAATATCTGCTGGCCAATTCCTACACAGGTGGTATTCACCTACACACTTTGTACATAGTAACTTACTTAGTACTCGCAATAACTCTATTACTGGTTCTATTATTCTCTCCATTGAACTGATAAGGAAACTGAAGCATAGAGTAACATGCAATTACTATTTAGGTCACACAGCTAGTAAGTACTTTTGCTTTTAATCCTCCATTTACCCCTCACCCCCATCTATCCTTCCTCCTCTGCCTCAATTACACTACCTGGATACCTGAGTCCAAGGATTCTGTTTGGATTCAGGCATAGAGGGATCCTCAAAGGATGAGGATGGGTAGAGAAAGGCAGTTTTAGTGAGGGTACTTATGTCCACCCCCAGTTGCCCTCTCCTGCTCACAGCCAGTCACAGCCAACAGCGGCTGCATCTCTCTAGCCATGACCATGGCTTCTGTCTAGTGATTCCTTTTCAACAGCTACTACTCTCACTGGGTGTCAGTTAACAGCTCCCCTCATGCCTTTGGGCCTAATGGTGAGGCCTGCTTTCCTTTCTTGCTAATGCAGGTTGCCTTACTATACTTTGTTTCCCTTCACATCTCCATAACTATTCCTTTCCTCAAAGTACTCAGTGACTACTTTGGTTGGGTCATTTCTTTCCTGCCAGGACCCTGACTTGTACAGTAGCAAAGACAGGACTTCAACCTAGAGAGTCTTGTTTTACAGTCTATGCAATCTCTCTTCCCACCATGTAATACTGCCTCCTCACTGTGCTAGCATATGTGGAGGGGTTTTTTTTTTGTACTGATAGACCATGCACTAAGTTATTGATAGGAATTTTATCTGGGAAGTGAATTATGGGAGGAAATTTAAACTTATATATCTTATAAACTTTATATTTTATAATCATATATTCTACAGCATTTAAATTTCATTTTATATTTTTCTAATAAAAAATGTAATGAAGGGGATATCTTCATTTTTTGTAATGAAGGGGTGACTCAGTCCATCGTTAAGCATCCAACCCTTGGTTTTGGCACAGGTCATGATCTCAGGGCCGTGGGATCAAGCCCTGTGTCAGGATCCATGCTCAGCAGGAAGTCGGCTTGAGATTCTCTCTCTCTCCCCCTCTGTCTCTCCTCCTGCTTGCTCACTCAATCTATCTCTCTAAAATAAGTAAGTCTCTTTAAAAATGCAATTCAACGGTGAGATGGCAACGATGGGAATTAATAGCACTTACTGACTAAATTCCTTTAAAGAAATTTGGTCTACCCTCTTAGGACAGATAACCCATTTTATTTTATTTTAGAATTTGACTATGAGGCTTTCCTATAAATTATGGATAATCATTCTCTACCACAGAGGGCTAGACATTGTACTATATATTGACACTTCTGGTAGACAAAAAAAAAAAATCCTTGAATAGATAAATAGTTAACGCCTACTAAATTATTATTCTTTGTACTGTTGATGATGTGCCAAAGAGTTACTGGGTACTAGCTCTTCCAATGGATTGAGAACCAAAAGAAAAACATTTAATACTAAACTTATAACAACATACTCCAGAATTTAATAGAGATAGAATTTTATAATTTCCTTTGGGACAATACTGATGCACAGTAGAGGAAGGATGCTTCAAATTTCAAGTCTGGATGCTCAAACTATATAAGCTATATTTTATGAGGAACAGGGCTGAAGTTACACTCCAAGCTCATTATGCATGCACTGCTCTGCTTAGTCACAATGCAGACAAGCCTTATATTTCCTTTTTCCATATTGCAAACACATTCCCACACTATTTCTCCAGTGTTGTTTCCCATAGTATGATGGACACTAGGAAGGAAATGGAATTCAATATTAACAATTTTCCTTCATCGCTAGATACTTTGGAATGCATCTTTTTCAAACATTCAAGGATAGCTGCTACCATTTTTCTGATAGGTAAAAAAAAAATTTCTCAATCTTCACTTCTAAATCATAATTGATAGCAGATATATATCCCCGACATCCACATAGCCTAGGAAGTGTTTTTATATTAGCACCTAACATCAAATTAACCAATTCCATTCAATGAAAAAAATCATTAAAAAATCATAAAAGACCTATCTTTCTCCTTTGATTCTTTCAATCTTTCAGTCCCTCTCAATGTGAAATGTTAGACTCATTAGTTACACATGTGGTATTTCCTAAAGGCCAAATCTCGCTTACCGGGAGGGGAAAATAACAAAAACAAAAAGCCCCGCAAGCCTCAAATTCCCCCACCTGTAGGTATATAAAGCCTCCAGATGTCACTCATATGCAACTCTCTAACAAGGATTTAGTAATGAATGACTGCCAATACTGAATATACCCACAGCCACAAATCCTTCAGCCTCTGTGACGTCAAGACCTCAAACATGTGGGAAAAATCCAGGTCATTCATTACTGGAGCGTAAATGTTAACAATCAATGTCTCCAAGCCATAGACATTAGCCTGAGCTAAGACCCATCTGTCATCAACATCTGAATCAGTGAACATTATTTTCAGACTTGTTTTTGCTAGAATAAAGCGACCTACTCTATAGGTGAGAGAAGAATTAGAATTAAGTACAAATGTTAAATAAATACTATATTTTATGATGACATATAATTTTACATATAACAGCTGAGTTAAACATTAATATATTTAGGTGCAAATCATTTCCCTTCACCTATAAGGATTGGTAGAGAGCTACATATTGACTTACCAAACTTTCATATAATTATATGGAGTATACATAGGACAAAACAAATGATTGCCGTATTTTCATGTCTATAGTAGTTTACTTGTGCCCCATACAACATTTTTGGATCAAGATGGTGATAAGTCTCTGGCACAAGGATGGCCATCATTTTTCATGCCCACATGGAGGCTTGCTCACACTGTGAGGGGCTGACTGCCAAGCTTGCTCAGACTCGCTAAGTTACAGCTTTAGCTTTTTTTCAGTAAAAATTTTTTATAATTTCTCAAAAGGACAAAAATGAATACATTTTTCTTTTCCCTGGGCACTCAAATGAAAATGATACACAAAAATCCTTAATAAAGGAAAGAAATGACCAAAAGAAATCATCTGTTCTTAGGGCAAACAGAAAATGAGTTCATTTTTAGATAGCCACATTCAGATTCAGAGTATGTAACTGAATTTAGAATACTGTATTTGGAAAAGAATTCTTCAATGGTTCCCAAAGAACTGATTCGTTCTGGAAGAATTAGTAGTTAAAACCATTTACTAAAATATAAACTGTCATATCACCTTGACTTTAGATACTTTGTACAAAATAATGTGATTAAGCACTGGGAATAACCCTTCGCACTCGATGCTAAAGAAGCTATTTCTCTTAAAAGTCTGCTCTTTTAAAAAGAGATATAGCTCATGGAAATAACAATTAGGATGAATTTTTCAAAAGGTGAGCAAAGATCAGACTGCTTTGGCATCGCTCTTTAGTAGTTAAATAGAGGCTTTAAAGGAAAATGTTAAGAATTCTTGTGTGCCAACACTCAATAACATTCTTGCATGCATTACTCAGATGGTATAACTGGCATCACCAACTGAAGCAAGAAAAACTCCAAGCTCCAGAATCAGGAGTGAACTGACCAGGTTGTATGTGTGTATATGTGTGTCGGCAGGGGAAGGGAAGCGGAGTATATGAAAGAGGGAACGGGTGACAGAAGAAGAGTGAAGCAGTAATATTTTTGCCCCCTTCCAGAGTAAAGAGAACAAAAGGTAGGAGTGTTTTTATTTTTGCTTCCCTGTTTTTATGCACTTCATAATGCTCACAGATAACTGTGTGGAGAGTAACAGTGTCAGTTATATTCATTTTGGGTAGAAAAAATGTAAAAGTACAATTACAATTGATGAAAGTAAAATATAAGCATTAACATAAGCTACACAGAAAATTTGTGAAAGACTAAAATGGGCAAAAACAACACAGGCTACATTCGTGGGTGTCCTGACCCGCTCATGCTTTCTAGTTTTCTCTGGTTTTCAAAGTCATTGAGCCATTTTACAAATCCATAAGTAACCGAAAACTGATAGCAATGCAAATTATTGTCAAAACTCTGATCATCATAAATATATGCCATGTCCACTGGAATGCAATTGATTCTTGCCCTGTGGATACTGAGCAGTTTTGCATCTTCTTAAAATTCATTTTATCATTCCCTATCTGACTATAAATGTGTAATGCTTTGATTTCTCCTTTGAATCAGATGTAACATCTTATCAGTTCCCTTGTTAGTCAGCTAATTAAATATTTATATTCATTTTATTTTTGTATGAGTCATGACTTACTTTCCTAACAAAAATTATCCTTCAGATCTACACATAGGCATGTGCACATACACACACTCATAGACACATAACATAAATCAGTAAGATTTAAAATTACATTGTGGTTGGATTTCAAGTCCTTCTTCCCATATACTTTTTGATATTTTCTGAAATTTATTTAATAATAATGAGTTACTTCAGTAATTAGAAAGAATATCATAAAAAAAAAGAAAAAACAGCTAAAGTAATCCTCTGAGAGTTTCTACACACATATTTACTCCCAAACACATGTTTTTAAAAGCTGTCATCAGGTGACCCACTCAAAAGGAACCAGTATTTATTTATTTGTTTGTTTGTTTGTTTATTTATTTTAGAGAGAGAGAGAAAACACGAGTGGGGGGGGGGGGTGGGCAGGCAGAAGGAGAAGGAGAGAATCTTAAGCAGATTCCATGCTGAGGACAGAGCCCAACTTGGGACTCAATCTCACTACCTGTGACCTGGGCCAAAATCAAGAATTAGATGTTTAACAGTCTGAGCCACCCAGGCGCCCCGAAGAGCCAGTTTCTAAAACACTATGCCAATCATTTTTTCATTTATAAATTGATGAATTAACAATGAAATATCAATAAAACTGCCAGTAGTCATGCCCGAGCATTAGTGAGGTAGGACTCAATCTGGTCATTAAAGCCACAATCTCCTCAGCTCTTCCAAGGGTTCATATTAATTTCTTCAAAGTGTTTTTACTAACTTAGAAAAAAATAAATCTTTGCACTCTGTCGTCTGCCATAAGGTAACACAACAGTACTGAAATTACTATAGTAATAGGTAATAATACTTAAAGGCAAAGTAAGTGCACAAAGGGAAGTAAATATCATAGGTTTTAAAAACACTCATTCCTTTGCAAATGCAGACAGGTGAGTCCTCACAATTCTTTGGTTTTCATTGCTGATACCAATATCAGCACATAAGGGACAAAAAGATTAGCAATTCCACTATGTATCATTAGGAAATATCTGTCCATTTTCCACTAAATAAATCTACATATTTGAGTGGACTTTTTGTCGCATCCTGTTCAGAATAAAAGTAAAATATACTCTGAAAATTTATTAAAAATTAATCACCAAGGAACAAGCCAATGTTCCTTGTAAGAACTGTCATGGGTTGAATTGTGCGCCCCTCCCCCAAAAGCTATTGAAGTGTTAAACCCCCAGATCCTGTGAATGTGACATTATTTGCAAAGAGGGTCTTTGCAGATGACCAGTTTAAGACATGATCATCAGTATAGGCCCTAATCCAGTATGAATACATATTTATAAGGAAAGGGAAATCTGGACACAGGGACAGACATGTACAGAGTGAAGATGATGTGAAGACACAAGGAGAATGCTATCCTCACGCCAAGGAATGTCAGAGACCACCAGAAGTTAGGAGAGCAGCACAGAACAGATGCTTCCTTGAACTGTCAGAAGGGGACCAACCCTGCTGATACCTTCATCTTGGACTTCTACCCTCCAGAACTGTGAGACAGGGGCACTGGGTGGCTCAGACAGTTGGGCAACCAACTCTTTTGGTTTTGACTCTGGTTATGATCTCTGGATCCAGCTCCAGAGATCAAGCCCTGTGTTGGGCTCTGCGCTCAGGGGGGGAATCTGCTGGAATTCCTCTCCTCTGCCCCGCCTCAATAGTGCACACATGAGTGTGCTCTCTAATAAATAAATTATTTAAAGAAGAAAGAAAAGAAGAACTATGAAAGAATACATTTCTGTTCTTTAAGCCATTCAGTCGGTGTTTTGTGACAGCAGTCCCACCAAATTAATCCAAGAATTGACATTTCATTGTCTAACTTCACATGCTACTTATTATCTCAATATAAAATGCTGAATCTTTGCTCTTCCTTAAACCCATTAATAACAATTGACCAAAGGATTTTCTTGACCCATTCCCTTCTCTTCAACTCACCCTCTATTAACACACACACACACACACACAGCAGGAAAAAGGAAAAATTAAGAACTCTCTGAGGGCAGTTCACAGTCATTTTTAAAATATAAATTGCAATTAACTGTTTTGGTCATTGTACATTAATTATTAACAATGTTCCATTAACATTAGTTGTTTCACATTTTACTGCCTTATGTTTAAATATCAAAAATATTTCAAAATTTATGTTTTATCTTAGACATAAAAAATTAAAATGGGACAATGGAATAAGGAACAAAAGGTTCAAGACAAGGCAAGGAGTTAAAACAAAATTAAATCATAAGGTTTCTGAAATGTTTATTAAACTTAATGGAATTCATTATCCATTAACAGATAATAATATTAAAGTGAGAAAGAACAAGCACATTGAATTATACAGAGAAACCACTTTCTTGCAGAGGTCAGAAGAGGTAAAGCTAAAAAGTTTTCCCTTACCCCAGAAGATTGGAAACTATAAAGAAAACTTTCATTGATTTGGGGGAATGTACAAGGCTCTACCTCAGTTTCTCAAGACCAGGTGATGGTTTAACAAGGAAAACTTAAAATGCTAAACAAAATATTTTATAAAAATTAGAACAGACTCTACTACTGAGTTACATAGTCTGCCACTTGCACTAATCACAGGATACTTCTGAGTGATACAAAGCCTGGAGGTAATCATAGGAACTAGCCAGTCGTTGCTTTAGGTCTGGGCAATAACTAGATAACTATGAGTGTGGGGTGGGGGAGTATAAATTCACATTTATTGCAGAATTCTGGCTGCATTGCTTACTGTATAAAGAAATTAAGAAGCATCTAGGCGACCTTTTACAAGACTCTAACACACAAAAAGATCTTTGAAAACACTCTATAAAGAAAGCATAACTTAGACTCAGAGCTAAACTTGGAGTCAAGTGGGTATGTGAAGAGTAAAGACACAGATACCCAAGGAGGTTTAATTCAGCAGACCTATACATTCAGAGCTCTCTACATAAGACTTGTATGAAAATTCAGTGTCACACATTTTGGAAATCGAGTTATTTTCCTATCTATCCAATATTCTGCACTCAGAGTCCTATTTGGAAGATGAAAGGCCTTGAGAAGTGAAAGATGTTGAAACTCATATAATAGACACTGTACCATTAATACCTTTCCTCTGACCTTTTTTCTAAGTTTGAAAAGAAACTGAACTGCAAGGCATGCAAAAGGATGAATTCTCCATAGCAACTGAATCAGAATGATTTTTCAATATTATAGTAGAAACAAAAAAGTAATCGAAGGAAATAGGAGAGGACATATGCTTCCCATTTTAATCCCATCAAACACTTCAAGATGCAAGTATCTTTATATATTGAAAAGTCACATTTCTAATTCAAGCAACGAATACATGATACTGGGTTATTCTCCAAGCAGATAACTTTCAAAATTAATGGGTGTCATTTTCCCCCTCATGTTCAGGTCATTCGCCAGAATCTGTTTTAACTTACAGGGTTTGAGGAGTTTTGAGATAAAGACCAATGACCAGGCATGAAATCTTTGTGAATGTGATCTGAAAAGGATGTCTATGGAAAGCAGCGCTATAAAGATAAGAAATAGCAGTTTCATATTGGGGGGAAAAAAAAAAACCTTAAGCAGAAACTCTTACTTGCCTAATTCCTACTTCATACTGTACTTTGCACTTTCTAGGAAAAATAAATCAAGCCTTCCCCTTCCACAGAATATGAAGCATTGCTTTTGAAAGACTGGAAGCAACGGACTAAAAATTAAGCAATTGTTGCCAATTAAATCTGTAGTACAGCTGCACCCATTTAAAAAGAACAGCTGTTGAAGAAATAAAAGTACATTCTCTGCATCAAACTACAAAACATTAAAAAACATAGTGACATTTGATTAAATGGATATTTATTAGCAACAGCTCCATATGGCTTTTACACAGATTCTTTTACATAAACAGCAGCTTCTCCTTTTACACTCAAAGTTGAGAAGCGCTTATCTCTGAAACAGTCAGACACTCTTAGCTCCAATTTTGTCCTTTGAGAAACAACTTTTATTTTAATGTGCATTATATCCAGGCCAGCCTGATTATGTATTACTGGTTCTAGTGCTTTGCATTTATCAACTTGGGGTGCCAGAATGGGCTTTGCTTCTCCTAGAAGTTTTTTTGTCCTCAAGTTGTACTTGGTTACTTCTTTCCCACATGCTCCTGAGTAACTGCTCTTTCAAGAAAATACATTCCTATAGAAATAGAATCTCTCTATGCCACAGCTTTCTGGTTATTTTGGAACAAAAATATTTGTTTCTGTATAAATTAAGAACATTTTTCTACACCAGGTTTTTTTTTTTCTTTTTAGAGTGCAGAGAAAAGATCGTAGGTGTGTAATGTATATTTTTAGTCATGAAATTAACAAAATATTTTTCATCTTCCAGTTAAGTATTCAATTATGTAGCCTTAAGAGTCAAAGCAAAAAAAAAAGAAATAACATTGTGCTTTTCATGCTTGCCAGAGAAAAGTCATTTTGAGAGCTTGTTAAAAATATATATTTACCAGGTCACTTCCCTGGAGATTCTGAGTGAATTTTGTAAGCCAAGAAGCTGGGTAGAGTTTGGGTGATTTAAGAAGAGATGCTGCAAGCAGTAAGTGGGATTTATTTTAATGTCTCAATATGATACAAGTAATGATTAAAATGCTTCTTGTATGTATGCATGTATTTGGGGGTGAATGAGGGAGGCTGCTTCATTGTGTTTCTTTACATACAATTCACAGATTAGGTCCCAGGATGTCCCAGATTTGGTGACACTTAGATTTATTATGGCAAAAGTCCTATCCAGGTGATCCAGGTGACCAGGACTGGTAGTGGGTTAACAAAAATTCAGTAAATGCAGTTGAGGCATATAGAGCAGAGAATCATTTAAATAAATTAAATGTACTTATCATAAGCATTTGATTTTAACTTGAAATATTCATCATCCACACATTCATTCACCAATCTACCTGTGAAGGACAAAACCTTACAAGGTATCCTACGTGGTACTCCATGTCAGTTTTAAAGGGAAGATAACCTAAACATCCGTAATATAGCCAAGTTGTTTGATCTTGACAGTTTTCCAAATATTTCATAATTCTATTACCTACAAGTAACAACATATGTTAAATATACTTGGCCTTCATCAAGTCTTCCAAAGAAAGCATTTAACCAAGTTTCCATAAAAACAAAAACAATTGTTTTCTGTTTATGTTTAAATAGCAGATATTTAAATATATCTAAATACGTTTTAACTAATTTATGTAATTACTACACTAGTAAGTAAAAGTGAAAACAAATACAATTGATGGAGCAGTATGTGTAAGTTTGGGATCAAATACAATTGACAAACACGAATTGGTATTTTCAACAGAGCCTGGGCAGCGCTACTCAGTTGGTAAGCTAGTTAAGATGAAGTCAGTGAACATCAGCCATAAAAACTTTTTTCTAGCTATGTCTCCTCTGGCATGGGAAACAAAAGCAAAGATAAACTATTAGGACTATACCCAAAAAAAACCTTTTTCACAGCAAAAGAAACATCAAAAAAAACAAAAAGGCAACCTACTGAATGGGAGAAGTTTGCAAATGATACATCTAATAAGGAGTTGATATCTAAAATTTATAAACCACAAATTCAACACAAAAAAAACCCACAAATAATCTAATTTAAAAATGGGGAGAGCACTTGAATAGACAGTTTTTCAAAGAAGACATACATATGGCCAAGAGACACACAAAAATATGATCAATATCACTCATTATCAGGGAAATGCAAGTAAACCCTACAGTGAGATACCACCTCACATGTGTCAAAATGTCTAAAATCAAAACCACAAGAAATGACAAATGTGGTGATGATGTAGAGAAGAAGGAACACTCATGCACTGTTAGTAGGAAGGCAAATAGATGCAGCCACTGTGGAAAACACAATGGAGTTCCTCAAAAAAATTAAAAATAGAATTGCCATTATGATCTTCCACTCAGTATTTACCCAAAGAAAATGCAAACACTAATTCAAACACCCCTAGATATTGCACATTATTTTCAATAGCCAAGATACAGAAGCGATCCCAGTATTCATTCTGATGAAGAAGTTTAGTGTGTATATATAAATATTACTCAGCCACCAAAAAAAAAAAAGAAAAAAGAAAAGAAAAGAAAGGAAAAGAAAAAGAAGTTTCCACTGTACCAAAATGGATAGACCTAGAGGGTATTATGCTAAGTGAAATAAGTTACAGAAAGACAAATGCCAAATGATTTCACTCTCAAGTGGACTTTAAGAAACAAAACAAACAAAAGAAAAAAGACAAAACATAGACTCATAAGTACCGGGAACAAACTGGTGTTGCGAGAAGGGAAGTGGGTGGGGAGATAGGTAAAACAGATAATGGGGATTAAGAGTACACTTATCATGATGAGCAATAAGTAACATATAGAATTGCTGAATCACTATATTGTACATCTTAAATTAATATAACACTTCATGTTAACTATACTTCAATTAAAAAAAATAGAGGAAGTCAGTGAAGAGAATTTCTCCTATGGTTTCATTTCAGAATTTTAATGGTGTTCTGTCTTCATTGTCAGTGCTAGTTTTGTTTGGTTAGTTTTGTTTATTTAGCTTCTCCCTCTATAATTTATCTTTATGAGAACATGGTCGAAATGTTATTCACATATATTTTTCTCTTTACTGTCCTCCTATGGTTTTAAGCTAAATGAAATAGCTTCTGGGCAAATGATTGCTTTAAAAAGGGGGAGGAGGGGGAAGTTATTTAATCCAAAGCAAACATTAAAGGAAAACTTTTTCCATGAAATGAAAATCATCAATAGACCAAGTCAAAGAAATTTATTTCTAATAAACTTGCAATTAGTCAAGGTATTTAATAAGATTATTAATTTTGCAAATACTCTTATTTCTTTAAGAAATAACACTTTCAGAAGATGTAACTGATCGTGTTAAGTTGTAAAATGCCTAGTGCATATAGTGGCTCATCCAATAATGAGAATAATTTTTTTTAAGTCCCGGATGCTATTCTATGTGACTGATTAAGAAGAAAATAATGATAAACACCTTGAAGGCAGATGGCCTCTGTTACAGAGCTAACAAACATCATATAAGCAAGAAGATATTCTATTGCTTTGACTTGGCATTTTACTCTCTAATTTTTTATAATTAACTGTGGCATTTTGTAGCAGTAACACTAATTGCCAAATCCCTCCTATTCCTTGGCATGACACATCCTCATGACGACTCAAACTCTGCACATTCTCCTCAGAGATAGTGGGGAACTTGGCCTCACTGCTGTTAAATGAGGCCAGAAGGAAAGAGCAAAAACTTTATGGGCAGATGAATTCCTCTTCATTGCCATCCTCATAGCAAAAAAGACAGATTTTCCTGAGACATTCGCTTTTGTCAACAGTGATGAAAAGGACTAAGGAAATGATGAAGAAATCTTGACAGACTAAGCCTTGTGATCATTTAGGGACTTCAGGTTTAGATAGTCTACCTTTCTCCATTTTGATCTCTTGTATATCTGCCAGCTTCTTGGCTACATCAGCACTGGTCCACTGGAAATTAACTGAAGATTTTATTATACAATGTCCAACATGCAAAAAGATTTCAAGCAATGGTGAGAAACTTCTAAGTAATTCCAGCTGCAGAAGTCTCTGATCCAAGTGTCCTCAGTGTAATCTGAATCACTTTCCAACAACAGTTGTTGCCATCCTGGCCCCAGGAAAACACTTTATAAATGTGTTCATGCTTGATCATAAGCTCAAAGGACCAAGATTTGGATAATATTATGAACAACTAAACTATTTTTCTGCAGTGAGACTCTTTTTTCCTTAACTTCCTTTTAACTCCAAACCCAGGGTAACTTTACGATTCTGGCCCTCAGCAGCAGAGATGCAAGATGTGTCATGGTATATATATCACAGGAGAATAAACTGAAAGGAATTTATGTAGAAAGGTATACGAACTTTGGCACTGGTCAATAAGGAAGAGTGGTGAAAAGGTCTCTTGGCGACAGTATGATCACGTTATACCCATAAAAAGAGAGGAGTCCATCAGTACCCATTTGATATACTTCATATAAAGGACAAGCAATTTATTCACTGTTTCTCAACTTCTATTAACTATATCAGTTACCTTTTAAGAGAATGACTAAAAACATTGTGAGAGGCAAGAGTATTTAGAAGTAACAGACACCCTATGTCAGCTGTTACTCCTGAGAAGTATCAAAGCACTACCCGAAAAATCCTAAGTCAGTCCCAACAAAGTGCCACTTTTCTAAGAAAAGGTATAGATACGGGCCATGAGAAATTTGTTTAATAAAGGCTGAAGATGTCACATGTAAACATTTTTAAATTAGGCATAATCACTTCAGTTCTTTTATTAAGATGGGGAGGAAAATGCATGAGAAAATTCAGAAGGCTGGAAGACTTTTCAACTGTCCAAAAACCTAGGCAAAAATGCATATGCCAAAATACTGACCTGAAAATGATTTGAGATTCATAACAAAAGAGGAACTTTTTACATTAGTATTGAAAATCTTGCAATATATTCCATAAAATACTAGCATTTTCCTAATGTTTATAAGGATTTTGAAGTATGTAATTATTCCATTAATATTTGTTGTGATTACAAAGGAGGAATATCATTTAAACCCTATTTCAAAATAGGTAGTATATTTCATGAAAAGTACTACTTCCTGGAAATTATTCAATTACAATAAATATTTAGATAATTACATTTACAGACAATTCTTAATTTTGTGGATTACATTCAATGTTTACTGAGCTTGTACTGAATGTCAAGCATCATGCTAGGTACTAAAGACACACACACACAAATAATAGTCATGGGGGCTCAATGAAGGCAATATGTATAGTGGGTAGAGTTAGGGGCTCTGTATCCAGCACTTCTTAATTATGTGATACAACTTAGGTATTTCCAGCTTTATCTAATGAAGGTATATAAAACACAAATGGTCGGTCCCTGGGGTGTTGCTATGATCAGTCATAGCTACCACTCTATTTATTTTCAAAGTATCCTCTTTGGAATCCTTGCTTCGTTTAATTTAGCAGGGTGCCTTCCAACATAGCTCCCCTGTTTATTCCACATGGACCAAGCTGTCAATGGGAATAAACCATCCTTATTCCTAAGAGCACTTTAAAATAAAAATTTACATGAACAATTCCTAAAGTTAATCATCCCTCTCTTACAATTATTATTATTAATATTACAATTGTTGACAGACTATTTTAGAAGAGTATGAGTCATCTGCAGAACCCTAAAGCTTTACACATTTTATTTATTTGTTTTTAATTAATTATTTGAGAAACAAGTACTTCCGAGATTTCAAGAAGCCAAATTTGTGGCTTCTGGCAGAAGATCAGATCTGGAGAGAACTGCTTACTCCAGTGACAAAAGAGAAAGGCAAGCTGTTGGAGCCTATGAATCATGAAGAGACTTTTCAAGCTCCATTTTTGGTGGTTATAAAGGAAGGGGGGGGGCACTAAAGTGTTTTTCAGCAAAGATTCAGTTGCTATTTAAGGGTCTCACTCCCAACACTAACATACCCAATGACAGAGAAAAAGAAATATTACCAGGTTTCTTCCTCTTACATATAATGGTGTTTCTTTAGATCAAGAATATTTTAATTACTTTAAAATATACAAATCTTTCACTCTCTTTACAACTTTAGCTTGCTGAGTTACATATGGAAGGATACATAATTCTCTAAAGGATTATAAATCATGATAAGCACATAGGCTTGAAGGCAGAGAAGGGTTGAGAATGAAGGAATATGTGTTCCCTACAAATGCACTAAAAATATTATACATGTCGGTCTGTTCTTGGCAAAATATTTTTAAATGAGGCTTTTGGGTTACTCAATGGTGTATGGGATCAGTAGGATTTAGTTGCTATTACTCTATTTGGCACCTTAATTCATAACATGCTCAAGAAACATTAGCTCAATAATCATAATTATATATTCATGTGTTAAGAACTAGACAAAAAAAGGGCTACAGTTTCAGAAGCCTCTTTGCTAGAATTCAATGAAACAAAGCTACTTGCTTACATATGAAATGAATTCTCTCAGTGGAAATTACATTGTTCCTCCTCTGCTTTAACCTCAGTGTCAAATAAAGGAAGTGCTGGCAACAAAACTTAATGATCTAAAAAAGAGGCATTATTTTTTTTTCCAGTTTTATGAGTAGTGTTTCCCTTAGGAGTATTTATGGCTAGAAAGGGGGATATTAAATTAATAGTTATGATAATTTAACTCATCAATCCTAACCTCAAATTTTGAATATTTTTTCAAAGCAGTCATAGTATTTTTACTCACTGGTATCTATACCAACTCAAGAGGGAACATTAAGATATTAGAAATTGAGTATAATTCTGAACAATAAATTTTATACTAGAAATAACCCCTCTAAGAGATGATCAAGTTTTAAAATTAATACAAGCTTTTACTTAATATCAAATGCTTTAATATCATCTACAAATAAAAGAAATGGATGTGCAACTTGAGAATAGTGCTATTTCTACATTTTAAAAGTACCCACACGTTGGGATGCCTGGGTGGCTCAGCAGTTGAGCATCTATCTCCAGCTCAGGGCGTGCTTCCAGGGTCCTGGGATCGAGTCCCACATCAGGCTCCTTGCAGGGAGCCTGCTTCTCCCTCTGCCTGTGTCTCTGCCTCTGTGTGTCTCTCATTAATAAATAAGTAAAATCTTTAAAAAAAAAAAAACACACACACATTAAAGTTCAACACACATGGATATGAATTCCAGCCTTGCCGTACACCTGAGACAAATGACTTAATCTCTACAAAACTACATTTCCTTATGAGGAGCACGAAGATAGCAACACAAATTTATAGGGTTGTTGCATCAAAATAAATAGTATTCCTAAAGCGCTTAGCATGGTAGGAATAATTGAAAGCTCTGATTGATCCAAGATAAAAACTGCTGCTTTCTGGCCAAATCTCAACTGGTTTTTTTTTTTTTTTTTTTTTTTGGTGTTTTGTTTTGTTTTGTTTTTTGACAGCTTCTTCTCCCTTAAGTACTCTTTTAACCAAACAGCTTGGGCACTAGTTAAGACATAACTAGTTAAGACATAACTAGCTGTAAATACACACTGAATCCTACTTAATGATACACATGCTGATAGATTTCAGGGAAATGCACCCCTGTCTGCAAATACTTTGAAATGCATCAAAAAATTTAGATGCCCTGGTAAATTGATAAATTGTTGGAGAGATGGACAAATATGTGATTAAGAAAATAGTATAAAATGTTAATGATAGAATCTAGCTGGTATGCACATGGGTGTTCAATGTAAATTTCTTGCAACTTTTCTGTATGTTTAACATTTTCTGAATACAAAGTTGGGGGAAAAAATACCCAGCATGCCTCACTGAAGCTTCTGAATCTTAATATGCTCAAAAGTTCAATTCCAGATAAGGGAATTGGTGGGGGAAAAACTTAACTGCCTTCTATTCAAGTCAAAAATAGTGCTTGGAAGGATACATGAATTTTAACCAAAAGATAGGAGGCCTCTGTTGTCTGGCTAACGTATGAATCACACACATGAAATCAATGATTTTTCTTTTCTTCCTGTTTTTCCATAAACTCAGTCATGAGATTTCCTCTGTCTTAAACTTAATTCTGTTGAAGAACATACCAATAAACTGATAGCCCTGGAGAGAATGTGTTATCAAGGGAGTCTCTGTATTTTCTGATTTTTAGGAATCAGATATGTGTCTGTAATTCTCAAAATCATGCTTCCACTGCCTTCTGCTCTACTTCTCTACCTCCATGCTCAAGTCAGCAGGAAGACACCCTTGCTTGTTTTACGTTTGAGATTTTAGCAGAAACTCAGAGTTCTTTTCATCTCTCCTTTATCTAGCTAATAAATTCTTCTTTTTGACTTGTAGCCTTCATTTGCACATCAGCTCACAGTGCTGTTCCTTATGACTTGGTAAAAATAAAGCATTTGTTTAACAATGGAGCATGAGTACATTATTTCTGATCAGAAGCTGGAAGACTGTAATAACTTACTTGCAAACTGTGTGATAATCAGGGGCATAAATCTGCTAGCACATAGTTTTGTTGTTTTGCGGGGGTGGGGGGAAGTTGTGTGCTTGGGGATTTTTGCTATTTTTTTTTTAAACTGGAGGAAAGAGGTATGTATTGATGGTGAAATATTTAACTTAGAATTTTATTATAGCAGCTCCAGATTTCACAGGCTATCCCTAATCAAAAGTGTAGTGTTTTTTTTTTTTTGCTCCAAAAGATTTCCCCTGGACTTTGAAATCCTTGAAAATGTCAAGAGAATGACTTTCCTTTTTTGAATTCTACTGGTGATTAATACTAAGTGTACACTGGAGAAAGGAATATCCTCAAAATGTAGCTTAGCAGTGAGTATATGAATGAAGGTCTGACTCACCTGCACTAAATTCTCGGACAGTATTATTTGGAAACAAAGCAATTTTCTTTATTTTTATTTTTATTTTTTTTACTCATAACTAATGATGACCCTGTTACACCAAAAAAAAAAAAAAAAAAAAAAACAGTTCAGCTGTCACTTTATTGCTAATGGCAGAAAGGAATATGTGGGACATTCAGCAATTATAGTCTTGATAATTTTCAGTGTGTAGTTTAATAAGTACTGACAATTTTAGCCCACAGATTCAAAACAATTTGATGGAATTTGCCAAGGGTTATAATCTTGTTGACATATCTTTCTGCTCTTTGGGGAAGGACTTTTCATCTAAACCCCAAGGCGTTGGTTTGAATCCCCACAGACCAAGCATATGTTCAAGAGATTCATAGTCTATCCTTCTTGGATAATTTAGATAATCACATAGACTGAATTATCCTTCAATACCAACTATATTCTGCTATAGTAGGTTCACAGGATATATGATGCCACAAGGTGGAACAGCGCAGGCAGTGATCAAGACAGACTAGTGCCAGGAAATCTGCTTTAAGTTCTCATTGTTCTCAGGGCAGAGATATTGAATGACTCCCCACACTCCGTCAAGTTTCTTTGAATGCTTTTTGAAAGTTTCATATGATTATTTGTTTTTTTACCCAAGCCCCTAAAAACACATATAGGGTCAAAAGTAGTTTCTCCTCAGTCATCAGTATGCTTTCATTTAATAAACATTATGAATCAATCATCTGTGGGCTCTTGTTTCTCATAGTTGCTACCAAGAAGTTTAGAGCAAATTTAAGCTACCCACAGAAAATTAAGACTCGGATAGTATTTGTTAATGTTCTTATTATTGTTACAAGTCTCACTTCTGGCCCCATTTTTATACCTTTTCTTTTCCTTTAACACATATTTTTTAACTTATACATTGCCTCATTATATATATTTTATCTATTTATATAAGCAGTAATATGGTTGCAAATGTTTTAAGCATGGGATCTCCGGAGGGAAGGTGTGTTTGGTATAACACAATATAAGGATTATGGTACATAATTCGTAAGTAATAACATTACTGGTATATATAAATATACAAACTTGGGGCACCTAGGTGGCTCAGTCAGTTAAGCATCTGCCTTTAGCTCAGGTCAAGATCCTGGGATCGAGGCCTGCATTGGGCTCCCTGCTCAGTGGGAAGTCTGCTTCTCTTGCCCTCTGCTCTTGTGCTCTCACTCTATTTCCCTCTCAAATAAATAAAATCTTGATTTATAAATAAATAAATAAATAAATAAATAAATAAATAAATAAATAAATAAATAAATAAACAAACCAACTTTGTGTTTTAAATACTGTAGGGCCAGTTGATTCCTAAAGACTATTTTCCCCTAACTTTAATATCCTTAGCCAACTTATGATTGCTTTTCTTTATTTCTTTATATTTTTTATTAACATACATCTTCCCTAGCCCAACACTGTAAGATTTGGCCTTCTTCATTGTTCTTCAATACTGTACAGTGCTTAGCTCACTACTGGGAACCTCCTAGGTAGATCTTCAAAACTTACAATGAATACAAATAAATAAATACAAGCTTTATACAGATACACACATACATGATAAAAAAATACAGCTAGATTGCATTTTTTCCCCTTAATTTTATTTGTCCCACTTCTCCACCCCTTGCTTCTGTCAACCAACAATTTGTTCCATGAGTCTCTTTTTTCCCTTTGGATTCCACATATGAGATCATATGGTATTTGTCTTTTTCCTTCACTTGGCATAAACCCTCTAAGTCCACCCATGTTGTCAAAAATAGCAAGATTTAATTCTCTTTATGGCTGAATAATATCCCGTTGTACATATACACCACAACTTCTTTATCCATTCATCTACTGATGGACGCTTGAGTTGTTTCCATATCTTGGCTATTATAAATAGTGCTGCTGAACACTGGGTACAGATATCTTTTTGAGTTAGTGTTTTTGTTAACTTCAGATAAATAACCAGAAGTAGAACTGCTCGATCCTGTGGTACTGATAAAATTTTTAGTTTTGTGAGAAAACTCCCTACTATTTTCCATAGTAGTTGTACCAGTCTACATTCCAACCAACAGCACACAAAGGTTTCCTTTTGTCTACATCTTCGTCAACACTTATTTCATGCCTTTTCTAGAATAGTCATTCTAACAGGTGTGAGGTACTATCTCTAGTAGTTTCTTCATTTCCCTGATAATTAATGATGACCATCTTTTCATGTACCTGTTGGCCATCTGTAAATCTTCCTTGGAAAAAAAAATGTCCATCAGATCTTCTGCTCATTTTTTAATTGAATTGTGTTTTTGTTGAGTTATATCAGTTCTTTATATATTATGAATATTAACCCCTTATTAGATTTAGTTTGTAAATATTTTCTGCCCTTCAGTACATTGCCTTTTCATTTTGTTGGCTGTTTCTTTTGCTGTGCAGCTTTTTGGTATGATGGAGTCCCCATTTATGTTTGCTTTTGTTGCTCTTTCTTTAATGTCATATTAAAAATAATCATCACCAAGATTTATATAAAGAAACTTATTTCCTATGTTTTCTTATAGTTTAATGGTTTCAGGTCTTATATTTAAGTCTTTAATCCACTTTGAGTTAATTTTGGTTTATGGTATAAGATAATGGTTAAGTCTCTTTTTTTGCATGTGGCTGTTCAGTTTTCCCAAAAAAATTTATCAAAGACACTGTCCTTTCCCCATTATGTAATCTTTGTTCCTTTATTGTAAATTAATTGATCATATATGCATACGTTTGTTTTGAGCTTTCTATTCTGTTCCATTGATCCATGTTTCTGTTTTCATGCCAATACCATACAGTTTTAATTACAATAGCATTGTAATGTAATCTGAGATCAGAGAGCATGATGGCTCCAGTTTTGTTCTTCTTTCTCAAGGTTACTTTGGCTATTTGCGTGTGTCTGTGGTTCCATATATATTTTAGAATTCCTCATTCTATTTCTTCGAAAAACTCCTTTGGAGTATTTTAGAGAGATAATACTGAATGTATAGATTGCTTTGGGTGTTTGGATATTTTAACAACATTGATTCTTCTAAAATATAAGCAGAGAACATATTTCCATCTGTGTCTTCTTCAATTTCATTAATGTCTGGCAGTTTTCAAAATACAGATCTTTACCTCCTGTGTTAAAATTATTCCTAGGTATTTTATTATTTTTGATGCAACTGTAAATGCATTTTTGAACTATTAATACATAGTTCATTGATAGTGTAAAGATATGCAACAGATTTTTGGGTACTGATTTTGTATCGTGCAACTTTACTGAATTTATTAGTCCTAACAGTTTTTTTAATGGGCTCTTTAGAATTTTCTATATTTAACATGATGCCACCTGCAAATAGTGATGGCTTCAGTTCTTCCTTTCCAATTTGGATGTCTTTTATTTTTTTCTTACCTAATTGCTGTGGCTAACACTTCCAATACTATGTTAAATAAAAGTGACAAGAGTGGACATCCTTGTCTTATTCCTCATCTTAGAGGAAAGCTTTCAGCTTTTCACCACTCTGTCTAATGTTATCTATGGGCTTGTTATATGTGACTTTGAGTATGTTGAGGTATGTTTCCTCATTTCTACTTTATTAAGAGTTTTTATCACAGATATTCAGTTTTGTCAAATGCTTTTTCTGCTCTTCACATATTGAGATGATTATATGATTTTTATTCATTTTAATGTGTTGTGTCATATGGAGGATTTGCAGATGTTGAACCATCCTTGCATGCTTGAATTATTTTTATATTCCAAACACAGATGAGTTGACAATCTCCACTTATTAGGATCACAATATCAAATCCATCTCACAAAACTCAAATACCATTAAATTAAATATTATGTAACATGAAATACATGTACCTTGTTTCCCCTTTACCATGTGACATAGATATTATCAAGGTATTTATTTTTTTCTCAGCCTAAGGACATTATTATAGATTAATATTAAATTTGTGACATCAGTATTTTACTTGATAATGGCAATGCTGTCCTAGTATTTTTCTAAATATTGCCACAATCCTCAAAATAAGAATAAAAATTAGAAGAACAAAATCTTTATTTTATATCTCAAAGGAAAGAATACATTATATAAAATAAAAGTGATTAAGGCAAAAAGATTTAAGAAAGCCACCTGATTTTAAGCTCTAGGTCATCTACCATAAACTAAAATACAAACTAAAGCATTCAAACAGTTCTTGTGCCTATGGTTTCTTGGCTTTGACTCACTCCATTCCTGTTTCTACTTCCATGATTATCTAGCACCAGCCTCTTGTATCCCCAGGAATAGTTCAAAAGCATCTGTTTTTCAGTTTATTCATTAGGAGTTGAGCCTGTATAGCCTGTGTCTTCAGCCCATTGAAATCCCCATTTCCAAATACACAAAAGCAAAGCATTTCTTTTGTTCATTACATACCAAGCATGCAGAAAGAGAATATATTATTTAATTAGGCACAGAGGTTGCAACCTTTTTCTTACTCTTGATATTTTACCATAGAACAGAACTCACTGAGAAAAAATAAGTGTGATCTCACTGAGGATACTGAGCCAAGAATTTGGACATTTACTGATTTCAATGTAGGAGAGAGTAGAGGAGCCCAGGAATTTGAAAAGATATACAGCCATACCTCATTGTACTATGTACTTTGCCTTACTGTGCTACATAGATATTACATTTTTAACAAACTGGAGGTTGGTGGTAGCCCTGCATCAAGCAAGTCTATCTGTACCATGTTTTTTACCAGGATTTGCTCACTTTGAGTCTCTGTATCATGTCTTAGTAATTCTCACAATATTTCAAACTTCTTTACTATTAATATATTTGTTATGGTGATCTGTGATCAGTGATTACAACTCACTGAAAGCTCAGATAACATTTTTTAGCAATAAAATATTTTTAAATTAAGGTATGTACTTTTTTAGACATAATGGTATGTCTATTTAGACAAACTTAATGGGCTATACTATAGCATAAACACAACTTTTATATGTACTAGAAATCCAAAAAAAAAAAAAAATCATTGGACTTGCTTTACTGCAGTGGTCTGGAACTGAACCTTCAATACCTCTGAATTAGGCCTGTGTAGTATATATACATTATATATTTTTCCCTATATTTAACATAAAAGGTAGATAGGAAAGGGAAACTTTCATCATTAAAGAACAGACTGCTTTCATCCATTTTTGATCAAAGGGATCTAAAGAGATTGATTAACAAATCATTCATCTATTCTGGTCTGTAAAGATTCAATAATCACAGCACCCTCCTATCTACACCAAAAAAAAGAAAGGAAGAAAAGGGGAAAGAGAAAGAAAGAGAAAAAGAAAAAAGAGAGAAAGAGAAGGAGGAAGGGAAGGAAGGAAGAAGAGAAGAGGAGAAAAAAAAAAAAAACGTTTATCTGCTGTGAATAATGGCCCAAAACTATCACTTCCCAATCGCTGGAACCTGTGAATGCTACCCTATATGGCAATAGGGAACCATGCAGATGTGATTAAGGATGTTGAGAAGGTGACATTATCTGGATTATCTGGGTAGCCTTAATGTCATCACAAAGATCCTTTTAAGAGGGAGTCAGAGAAAAATCTAAAAACAACAGAGGCAGAAGGCAATATGAGGTCTAAAACAAGACACTAAGCTGCTGGCTTTGTTGAGGGAGGAAGAGGCCAAAAGCCAAGGAATGCAAAGAATGCAACTCTAGACAATAGAAAAGGAAAGAAAAATAATTTTCTCCTAGAATCTCTGGAGGGATCAAGGCCTACTGAAACCTTGACTTTCCACCAGTGAAACTGACTTCATACTTCTGACCCCCAGTATAATAGAAGAATAAATATGTGTTGTTTTATGCCTCTGAGTTTGTGGCAATTTGTTTTAGAAGCCACAGGAAATTAGTATACCTATATTAAACTCTAAAAAATTTTGTCACCAAAATAATTGTAAGGAGAATGACAATTCAAGAAAATACTAAGAAAAAAAATAGCTACAACATACAAATTGGCAAAAGATATGTATCCAAAATCTATAAAGAAATCTTATGATATAATCCAAAAACAAACCATTTATAATAAAGTGGGCAAAAAAACACAAAAGGCCACTTCATGGATGCCTCCTAAATATATGAGAAGAGATACAACTTCACTAGTAATGATTAACATGACAATAAAAAAACACCATACATTTCATTTCATTCCCATCAGATTTGTTAGTGTGCAGAACTAAAATACTTTTAGACAGTAATATTCTAAAAATACTGCAAACAATCCAAAAGCCCATCAACACTACAATGGATAAATATGTTATGTCACCATACCTTCATACAATGAATGAATATACAGTGGGGAAATGAATGAACTATAGAGAAAGAGATCAACATTGTTGAATCAAAGAGATGGGATGAAAAAAAGCAAATCAGAAAAATACTGTGTGTTTCTACTGTTATAACATTCAAAAATAGACAAACAAAAACATATTTTTAAAGGATTAATATAATAAAGAAAAGCAGGACAATTATTTTTACAAAACTCACAATATGGATTAACTAAGGAAAAGAGTAATATGGGATCAGGGTTGGGCTTCCAGTGAGCTATAAAGTAATGATCTATTTCTTAAGCTGACCAGTGAAATATGTGTTTATTATTCTTCAAACTGTACTTATAGCACATAGATTCATTCCATATGCACAATATTCGTAATTAAAAGTTTTTAATCTACAAAAGTTCAATGATACAACTCACCAGGACTGTTTAATAACAGATTAGATACCATTTATAAGATCCACCTTCCTATTTGGATTGTTCATTATTGATTGCTGAAAAAGTTATAGATCTCACATGTAAGATCACACATAACAAGCTCGCACTGAGTGTCATTTATAATATGTTAACTGCAACACATTTAAAAGATGTACCATGTTGGTAAGTACTCAATTTATTTAAAATGTAAATCTGAAAATATACACTCTAATATCTTTAGATAGTAAGATGCTTATGTGCCCCTAAACTCTGTTTAATCCAAGCCAAATTTAAAAATTTCCTCAAAAAAGACTAAAAGCTAGACATTCCAAAGATTTCAGAAGAAACCCTGATAAGACTTATACTTTAAACTGTTCTTTATTCTTCTTCGGATGAAGAGTCACTAGCTATTTACTGGTTGGCTTTTTTTTGTTTGGTTTTGGTTTTTTGTTTTTGTTTTTTGTTTTTGTTTTTTTTTTTTTTTTGAGATCTAGTTCTTAAGAGGAGTTGGAGCTGTGATAATGTGGTCATTTTCATTAATCAAATCCCAGAGAGATGGCTAAATTGAGAGTGAGGTTAAGCAACTGAAGAGTGTAGGATCTTATATCTAAATGAATAGTTAGTTGTGTCTTGAGAAGAAATGAAAAAAAATTGGTGTCTCTCTCTCTCTTCCAGTTTCCAGAATTTCATACTGATTGGGATTGCAGTGGGTATGAAGGGAAGAGCAGAAGTTTCAAGAATCTACAGAAACTATAACCCCCCTTAAAACTGATCCCAAAGAGGTCAACTATCAGGTGGCAGAGATTTTCCACTAAAGACCCTGAAAGACACAGAAGAAAAAAAGAGGGCTGACTGCAGTTTGTTACACTGAATTACTTAATGCAACAACTGAAGAATCCCTTCCTAGTTGTCTGTTCTTATCCATTCTCCCAGGAAATATGTTAAAAATGCAGAGTCCTAAACCCCGATTCTGGTCAGTGAATGAGAATCTCTGGGGTGGTACCCAAACATCACCTAAGTTATACTGGCACACATTCTAATGTAACCCTATAAAAAACAATGCTCTCTTAATGTGGGAGAGATGTATCTTTTCTTTCAGTTTTACATTTGGGTCAATATTCCCCAGTTTGAATATAAATACTGTTTATGGTTCCCATCCTTTCCAACTAACTGTGCCAGTGCCACACTGGTTAATATATACTTAATATATGTATAATACATATTTAATATATATATTTATTCTAAATATCACCTTTTCCATTTCAAGTGCCAAATATAGCAGCTGACAGACATGTAAAAGATATCCCATGAATATTTTTTGAATAAAAAGATCAGAAAAATGGACTTGAACAAGATCATATAGCAAATATTATTTTGGTATAAAATCTAAAATTCATTCTTTCTTTGAAATATGCGCTTTTGGATAAATAATACTAATTTACCCAGAATCCATAAAACTAGAAAATGCATGTGCTTTTTATTTGTTCAGTCCTGATACTGGAATTTTACTTTTTCTTTAAGATTTTATTCATTTGAGAAGGAGCGACCAAGCAAGAGTTTGAGGGAGAGGCAGAGGGGGAAGCAGGCTCCCCAATGAGCAGGGAGCCCGACAAAGGGCTCCATCCCAAGACCCCGGGATCATGACCTGAGCTAAAGGCAGATGCCCAACTGACTGAGCCACCCAGGTGTCCCTGGCTCTGAGATTTTAAGTGGTCAAGAACTTGAGGCAATAGAAAAAAGATGGGTTTTGAAACTGGATATGCCACTTACCAAATAATAGCAATGAAGCTCTGAATGTGGAAAGGCAAAACCCAGTGAGAAGAGACGGTATCATCAGACTCTAGCCCCAGAAACTAGGATTTACAGAACGAAAGCACAAAGGAAAAGGGCATTCATTTAAGCCAATGATTCTCTCCTTTAGCTACACATTTGTTTAAGCTGCCATTATAAAATATTATAGACTGGGTGGCCTACATAATGGAAATTCACTGTCTCATAGTTCTGGAGACTAGAAATCCAACACCAAGATGTCAGCATGGTTGATTTCCAGTGAGAGGTTTTTCCTTGGGCCGCAGATGGCTGCCTTGTCATTGTGTCCCTACATTGTAGGGGGAGGGAGGTGCCCTCATTGTACTCTCTAACCCTACTTTCTAAAGGCCTCATTTGGGGGTTAGGGCTTCAACATGTGAATTTTGGGGAACACAATTCAGTCTACAGAACTGCATTTCAAAAGTTTCAGAATGATTGTGATGACCAGCTAAGGCTCATGCCTACAAATTCAGGTAACAGAGGTTACTGGTTTGACTTAAGGAGAAGACTCTCCTCTCTACCTCTTCCATGAGAACATACCAACATTGCCCACAACTCCTATCACAAAATACTTTAAGTGAAAGATATCTTGTAAATTATACCATACTTTCCTGCTTACTTATATACTGTTATAAGAGGCAATACATATTAGCTATTTAATAATTTGAGGCTTGTCATCAGATGACTCTAGGTTCAAATCACTAATAACAGTGGTCATACCTAATATCAGAGAAAGCATGTATGACACCATTCTCTCCCTAAACGTGTGGCAGGCAACTCATTCTTCATTCATTCTTCCCTCTTTTCCACTGAGCTAAGATACAGCCTCAGAGCCATTCTTAACCTTGCATTCAACTCAAGTAGAAACACTCAGAATGAAACCTGTTTTCTATCTCTAATCTAAAAACTTCCATTTCGTGCCTTAAGGTCCATGAACAAACTTATTTCCTTCATTAGACAAAGCTTTGGTATATTTCATTTTCTAAAAAAGGCTAAGCCAAAAGTTAAGAAAAATAATGGAAGATCCTGATTACTACTATGCAAGAAACCTAAGTTTTCTTAACATGCGTAGAACAAATAAAACCAGGAAAGAGATTTTTCTCCAGGGTTGATATATAACTGACATAAAATATTTTGTGAGTTTAAGATATACATGTTGATTTGATACAGATATATTGTGAAATGATTAACATTATTTAATACCTCCATTACCCCATATAAATACTATTTCCTTTTTGTGTTGAGAACATATAAATCTACCCTCTTAGCAACTTTCATGTATTTAATATAGTATGCTGTTAACTATAATCACCATGATGTGCATTACATCTCCAGAACTTATTTATCTTATAACTGGAACTTTGTATTATTTGATGGACATCTCCCCATTTCTCCCATTCCCCAGGCACTGGCAACCCCTATGCTATTCTCTTTCCATGAGTTAGACTTTTTTAGATTATACATATAAATGATATCACATAGCATTTGTACCTCTCTGTATGACTTATTTCACTGACCATAAGACTCTCACATCCAACCATGTTGTCACAAATGGCAGGATGCCCTTCTTTCTCATGGCTGAATAATATTCCATTGTATGTATGTGTACACAAACACACACACACACACACACACACAGACACCTTCGTTATCCATTCATCTATAGACAGATACACAGGTTGTTTCCATATCTTGGATATTGGGAATAACGCTTCAATTGCAATGAACACAGGAGTACAGATCTCTCTTCAAGATCCTGATTTCATTTCCTTGGGATAGACATAAAAATGTGATTGGTAAATCAGATGGCAGTTCTATTTTTATACTAATCTGAAAAACTTCTGTACCATTTTCCCTGGTAGCTGTACTAATTTAGATTCCCAACAGTAAACTGTGCCCTTTTCCCCACATTTTTGCCAACATTTATTTCTTTCCCTTTGGGGACAGCCATTCTAATAGTATGAAGTTGCTATCTCATTGTGGTTTTGATTGCATTTCCCTGATGATTAGGTAAGGTTGCATACCTTTTTCATATGTCTGTTCAGCATCTACATGTCTCCTTTGGAAAAATTGTCTACTCAGTCCCCCTGCCACTTTTTTAAATTGTAATGTTTGGGGGGTTTTCAGCTTTTTTTTTTTTTTTTTTTGCTATGAAAGCTGTTTATCTATTTTGGATATAACCCCATATCAGATCTATAATTTGCAAACATTTTCTCCAATTCCATACAATGACTTTTCATTTTCTTTCACTGCATAGAAGTGTTTTTTGTTTAATGTAATTCTGCTTTTTTATTTTTGCTTTTGTTTCTTGTGCTTTTGGTGTCATACCCAAAAACTTGCTGCCAAGACAAAGAGTTTAAACTCAAGATAGGATTTCCAAGAAGTGGAAATGGAAGCAAATTTAGAAAAGAACACAACACAACTTTCCAGTCATGTCTAACAGAGAATGCCATTTAGAGTTCCCTGAAAATCCATAGAAGAGCAGTTCCACCATGGGAGTTTCTTTCTTGTCTGCCCTCATTCTCCACACTGCCCTTTAACCTAGGATTTACTTGTTACTTACAACTACAATTTAACCTGTGTTAAATAATTTACTGTTTTTACTTCCTAAACTTACAATTTCCCTACTTCCCTCATATATTATTTCAGATGTCATCAAAAATGTGTTGTGCCAAAAAACATTATGCTTCTCCAGATTTTATTCAATATGTAACATCCTATAAAGACATACAGAAGCACCTGTGTTTGCTGAAAGGCAATTGGAGGTGTTTTTAAACTAATGTAGTTCCTAAATAATTATCATCAATGACATAGCACTTGATTTAATTTATCAAATTCAGAAAGAGTCCATCGGTTTCTGTGTTGAGTAAGAACACTGCAGACGTATGCTTCAGGAAAGTGTAAAGGCAATGTGTAAAACAGACTTTCGGTGGGGAGAAGCTAGAAACCGAAGACTGTGACAGACAGTCAGTGGGAGATAATGAAGATCAGCCAAGGTTGCCGGAATGGAGAAGAGTTGGCACTTACAAAATGGACAGGACATTACAATATACTGAAAGTAAGAAATGAAGTTTGGAGGGCAGGCAACAAAATGAAGCCTGGATGCCACACCCAGGCAACTAGAAGGATACTGATTACTAGAGTTGCTAGGAAAATCTGAAAATTTCAGTCACTTCGGGGCTTAAAGAATGGCTTGGAAGTCTCTCAAGGTTAAATATGAACAAACAGATCTCCAAATATGCCAAAAAAAATAAATCAATAACAATGAGAACGGTATGCCGTGATCTCTGCCTTCTCATACTTCATGATTAATCATTTTCAAGGTTGCCATCACCAGGTTCTGAAAGGCAGAGAAGAGCCCAAGAGCTCCAGGGCTTTGGACTTTACTTCCCAGTTCAGTGTGGAATTATGAGGGCTCAAATAATTAGACCACATTAACCATACAGTTAGTGACAAAGTGGCAGCCTAACAGTGTACAAAATAAGCTTAGGTAACCTCTTCCCTAAGGTCATGAAACAAAACAACTCCTGCCAGAAAAGACATCTGAAGCTCTGAAAGAGTACTTGTGGTTAGTCCATCCTTTGTGTAAAGAAGTTCTACAAAATCTAATGACGGTGCTTGCCAATCCACCACTAACATACAGTGAACAAACACTCCTTAAGTGTTAGTTTCTAATTCCTCTCAACAGTAGTAGGGTTAAAAGTCATAACAACAACAGTGAAATAATTATCTTAAATCTGGCATACTTGAAGCTGCATAATGATGCAAGGGGAAAGACAGGACGAGATTATCAATGCAACCTGAAACATCAGGTGACTTTGCTGTTGGTATAGTTGGACTTTGCTCTTGCTCCTTTACATTAACTACTATTAGCACAAATTTACTAAGTTTCTTATGCCACACCAGGCATTTCACTCCATATTTGCAATCAATATTGTAGGTCCACACTATCAGGGCAACTTTACAGATGACAAAATTAGATCCAAAAATTATGTAACTTGCTCAGACCAGAGGTTAATACAGAACTTAAACACCTGCCTTTTTCACCTGCAATCAAAATACTAATGATAATAAGCAACAAATATAAATGCAAAACACATAATATGCAAAATGTCACCAAAATAAAATAAAGCAGGCAGCGCAGGTGGCTCAGAGGTTTAGGGTCACCTTCAGCTCAGGCCCTGATCCTGGAGACTTGGGATCGAGTCCCACATCAGGCTCCCTGCATGGAGCCTGCTTCTCCCTCTGCCTATGTCTCTGCCTCTCTCTGCCTCTCCTGAATAAATAAATAAAATCTTTAAAAATAATAAAAAATAAAATAAAATAAAATAAAGCAACAATTCTGTAACAGCCCAGAGTATAAAGGGGAATACTCACAAAACCACTTGCAAATGGAAAAATAAATACCATAATGAATTTATGAACAGAGTTCCATTCTGGTAGAACAATGCTGCTATTTTAAAATCAAAAACAAGAGAGGAACCTGGGTGGCTCAGTGGTTGAGCATCTGCCTTCGATTTGTGATCCCAGAGTCCTAGGATCGAATCGCACATCAGGCTCCCTGAAAGGAGTCTGTTTCTTTCTCCCTTTGCCTATGTCTCTGCCTTGCTCTCTGTGTCTCTCAAAAATAAATAAATAAAATCTTTTTTAAAAATTAAAAAATACTAAGATCTAAATAAAATTTATTTTGCTTGAGCTTAAAGAATAAAATCACAAAGTTGGCCATAAAAAGGGAGTCCTGTTATTAATTTAAATGAGTGTTTGAAGAAAAGTTCATATCTATCAACTAATATTTCATTGTTTAATTGGCTCAAACATTCCAATTAAAGTGGATGCCCTAATAATAATAGGAATAAAGTCCAAAACCTAGTACAAAATGCCAGAAAATGTATTTTCAATGTTCTTTGAAAAATATACACACAGAAAAGGTAATTTTAAAGAGAGAGATTTAAATTTTTTTCACATAATCAAGAGTAATAATTCTTTTTTTATAAAATATTTCGTGCTATAGCATCTAGGGTTACAGGGTAATGGAAAAATACCAGGCAAAAACACATGAAATTATCATGCAAAGCTTTGCGGGCCTGTGTGTCCTCACTGATTTAAAAAGGGACTGGACTAACCTACCTTTATAATGTTTCTTTTTTTTTTTTTTTAAGACTTTATTTAGGGATCCCTGGGTGGCGCAGCGGTTTAGCGCCTGCCTTTGGCCCAGGGCGCGATCCTGGAGACCCGGGATCGAATCCCACATCAGGCTCCCGGTGCGTGGAGCCTGCTTCTCCCTCTGCCTGTGTCTCTGCCTCTCTCTCTCTCTCTCTCTCTCTCACGGTGTGCCTATCATAAATAAATAAAAAATTAAAAAAAAAAAAAAAACACATATTTAAAAAAAAAAAAAAAGACTTTATTTATTTATTTGAGAAAGAGTGAGAAAGAAAGAGAAAAGGAGCAGAGAGAGGGGCAGAGGGAGAGAGAGGAGGAGAAGCAAACTTCCCACCTACCAGGGAGCCCCTATGTGGGGTTCAATCCCATGACTCCAGGATTATGACCTGCTCCAAAGGCCGACACTTTACCCACTAAGCCGCCCAGGCACCCCTTTATAATTAACTTCAAAATTAAAGACTCCTAGATACACAAACAAGAGTGGCATTACACAAATCTCTTTCCTGAAAGAATCTCCAGATATTTCACATATTTATAATTGACTGTTTTAATTAAGTCTATCCACTATTTCTCAAATCAAATTTTCTAGAAGATGAAAACAACCAATAACTTAGAATTTATGTTTCACAGCTGTCTTCTTTTACTACTAATTAGATAAAAATTGAGTGTACTTATTAAAATAATACACAGACCAAGTAGTTCCACAACAAAGAAAAAACTTTGGAAGGCCTATTTAACAAAGGCCACCCAACAATGAGAAAAAAAAAAAGTCTCCAAAAAGCTATTAAAATTTGTGCTATTTCTGCAAATTTTGAACTCAACTCTATAGAGTTCCAGGACTGTTTTTTTTCCCCTCATAACCATAAGATGGGAAGCACATGTATAAGATTTCATTTTACCATTCAAACTAAAAACAGGTAATAAAGAAAGACAAGTTCCCTTTAGGAACTCAAGCAGGTAGCAATGGTTAAAAGAAGAAGAAATATCCTATCTTGAAACTCAAACTTCATCAGTCGCACATGCAGCCACAATCAGGCAATTGTTAGTAGATTAAGTAATTTCTATATTCAGATTGGATTTGTCTAGAACATTAACTACACAAAAACAAAGCTAGAAACACAAAAACTGAGTAAATGTCTTACTGTGAGACATTTTAAAATAATGTACCAGTCATAATTTCATCTTAAAATATTTCAAGGCTACCCTGAAATTTTTTAAAAAGCATTCAGATTCCAAGTCTTACCCATGGCCATTTATTATATCACACTATAGTCACATAAATGCAACTCACGGCACCCTAGATGGGTCATCAGTTGGCACCTGTTCCTCTCTTCCACCACCCTGTTCATCTTATTAAACACATGAGAATTTTGCTACCTGTTTATCAAGAATTCTTAATTATTAGAGTTTGCGGGGGGGGGGGGAGAAGGACATTGATATGCTTTATAAAATTTAAATGAAAATAAAAACTCACTTGTTCATCTAATAAAAAATAGTTTCATTCATAGATCCTACACGTCAATGAAAAGTGTTCATGCCTCACAGAGCATCCTGTTTCTTTGCAAACTTCTAAGAGTTTGGCTGTCAGGCATTGGAATGGGAACAACGTCCACGTTGCATAACAAGGTTCAGTGTACTGGACAAAGGGTGGGGCCTCAGGACTCCCAGTGACTATTTCGATAGATCTCTAGGGAGCATGCTTTTCAAGAGACAGAAAAGAGAAAAATAAATGGGCCAGAGGGTCAGGTTTTAACCTGCTGACTTAGTTCATTGGCTCTTCACACTCAGCAATGGCCTCTACACAACTTCCATTTAAACACAATTTCCTATTGATTCAAAACCTCAAAAAGAGAGGCCTAAAATGAGTAATATTTTTGGCACATATTTATGTTATTTATAATACTTTCTTCTTCTGGAACATTCCTTTAGATATAGCCTCTCAAATTCTAAGAAGAACCATTTGTCCCTATCTGCTTTCCCCATTTTATCCATCTCCAGAACTTTCAACTTCTTTTTTTTTTTTATTTTATGCAGGACATGTTGCCATTTTAAAAAATTATAAATAAAAGTACTTAAAATATTTAACATTCTAGAACCTGTGAGTTACTTCACTTGGAGAGCTCGTTCTATCAGAGAATCAACAACGCAATCACGTGACAGGTGTAAGCATGTGTAATGCTACAACTTAATGACCTTGCATAAGGGCTATTCTGTTCTTGGAACACACTGCAGAAATGGAAAATGTCACACCAATAAAGAGAAGGAGCCATGTAGAGCAATTTCTAATTTCACTGACTTTTATCCATAGAAAGGAAGGTTTGATGAAGAAAAATGCCCAGAATTTTAACAAGCTATATGTAACTTCAAATTTCTAAAATATAAAAATAAATAGGGTATCATGAACCTAAAAACACAAAAGTAACAGTTATGCACAACAAACCTGTATGTCGTGGCTATGCTTCTGCTTTCCTTTTAGGGTTGTTTTATATGTCTCATATGTTATTATCTGCTTCTTAATTCATAACAATGAGATTTGCTTAGTGATATAGAGTACCTAATATGTTCAGAACATGGTGAGAGCGTTTTCCCTAAAATATAGTATTTCCTCTCTGTAAGATAAGGTTTGATAGTGATTAGTTAAGCATGTCTGGAAGGCTTTGATAAACCTTTCAGAGACTGGAACTTATTCATACATGAGAAACTAATTTCTCTGTCCATGAGCCTCATTTCATTCAACTGATCATTCATTTCTAGCCCTGCTGTCATTGTTCAAGGAGAAAGAAAATTTGCATCACACACTATCCTGCCATGGCCCTAAGCCTGTACAGGCCCTAAGCCCAGGACAAAAACAAATGAGCTTTGAAAGTAATTATGATTCAACTCAGTGTGAAACATCTTACCAGTGTAAACATCCAAAATAAAATCTTACTTATACATAGTATGTCTTACGGGCCCAGAACTATCCTGTCCCTATAATGAAGGACAGAAGGGAAAATTAGTCTAAAAATTAGCTGATGAGTAGATGAAACGATGATATACTCAATATTATACAGATTTAAAAAGCAAAACCTGGAAAAACATTTCATGTATTGGTTTATCAGTTGGCAGTGAACCTCATTAAGTGAATACATTGCTGTCCAAGTACCTATAATCTCTATTTGAAGTATATTACATATAATATACCATATATGTAATATACTATATTATTACAAATATAATATATATTTGTATATTAAAATATACAAATATATATATATTTGAGGAGCTACCAAAAAACCATTTAAAATATCACAAGCCTTACTTCAACAAATTATTATGCAATTATATTTGTGTATTTTTAATATAGTGCCAAGAAAGTCAATAAAATTTTTCATCATTTACACATAATTAATACAGGGCTGGCTTTTAGGAAATAGTCACTCCAGGACTAGAGCCATCTAGTGGCAAGTACAGAATGATAACAATGACATCAAATAACCAATGAACATAACAATAGCAGGGGTAATACCACTGACATCTAAACTAGGCAGAAACAAATTTAAAATAGTTCTGCTTTTCAGAAAAAAAAGGAAAACTGATATAAAAATGTGTATACTCTTTATACAGTATGGCCTGCATTTTATAAAATCAAAAGAGCCTCAAATGAAAATTACACATATTCACACATACACAAATAGACATACAACACACAAGATGAAAGGAATTAAGACAGAATATTAACCGTGTCCAGCCTTGAAGAGTGGAATGAAACATGATGCTTTGTCCCCTTCATGATGCCTTTCTGCATTTTCCTCAGTGAATACATATTACTTTTGTAATTAGAAATTACAATATTCCACAATACTCTGGGTGAGTACCAAAACAACTCTCACGTAAAAGCAAGAGGAAAGCTAGTAATCTTTCAGAAT
This sequence comes from Vulpes lagopus, assembly GCF_018345385.1. Taxonomy (NCBI): domain Eukaryota; kingdom Metazoa; phylum Chordata; class Mammalia; order Carnivora; family Canidae; genus Vulpes; species Vulpes lagopus. The sequence goes on along the minus strand of NC_054844.1, from coordinate 18,962,158 downwards.
ATGTGATGTTTCCAATTCCCTAATTGTTTATCTTTGTAGTGCAGATATAAGGCATATAGCATTAAGAAAAGATTTGATTGAGCAAAAGATATATTTACGTAGAGTTTAAAAATATGTACAGATTACTTATCAACATAATTAGTATGACACTGTAAGTAGCACACCAACATAAAAAAGGAAAAAACAATTCTTTTCATTATGCAGATGAAGAAATGGAAACATGGAGAGATCAGACATGTATCTCCAGTTCCGCCACTGACAATCTAAAATTCTTTCGACTCCTGGTCTATTGTTCTTTGTACTGTAACAATTTAATGCCTGCAACTTAAATTACCTGCAAAATATTTTCATATTTAGTCTCAAAAGGTCTGGCTGAAGACAAGAGCAAGTCGTACTTTATTTCCAGACGCCACCAGCAATGCTACAACAGCTCAGGAAGTGACCTTGGGCATCATCACAGTATAGAATGTATTCTCTTAAAGTGTGTTGATATCTTACTAGGGCTTTTTAACTAAATAATACCTAATTGCAAGCTTGAAACTTGGAGTAAATGTTCTAATAATGTAAACTGAAAGTAAAAGGAAATTAGAATACTGATAGTACTAACAATTTTTAAAAATCCAAAGAAATCAAACTAAATTTAATAATGAACCAGACTGATCAGAGTGTTACGTAGGGCATTCCGGAGGAGAAGGTAAAATTGTGGTTAGAGAGCTAATCAATCCTAACCTCAATCTTCATAAACTACATTGTAATTTAATTTTTCATCTTCCTTATATTCAAAATTGACTTGGAAATTCTGGGGTTAAGTCCTTGTCAAAGATAATACAGCCTATTTTTTACCTAGAATTACAAGTTACAGGTGAGATCCAGGACCAGTAATAACCCTTGTTCAGTAATGGTATGAACTGTCTACATATAGGTAGAACCCACTGAAGAGAAAAGCAGCAGTGAAGGGGCAAAAGAAGTACTTCCTCTCTTTTCTTGACTCTGACATTCTTTTTTTTTTTTTTTTTTTAAGATTTATTTATTTAAGTAAGGGAGAGAGAGAGCGCACCTGCATGCATGCTTGGGAGCAGGGAGAGAAGCAGGAGAAGGCGCAGGGGGAGAGGGAGGAGAGCCCCACTGAAGGTGGAGCTCCATGCAGGGCTCCATCCCATAACCCTCAGGTAATAATCGGGGCCAAAATCAAGACTCAGATGCTTCACTGGCTGAGCCACCCAGGTGCCTCAACTCTACCTTTCTTTTTATTCCTATTCTAATTGCTATTTTTAAAATTTTTTCTGATACTATCTATACCTTGATATTTTATACTGTAGGTAGATAAACCCTTTTGGGAATAGGACAGGATATTATAAACTTATAAATTGACATTTTGATATGTATCTGTCTCTTGTTCATCAACTGGTCAAAATATGTTAAAATTTGCTATAAACTTATTTTAATAGAATTGTGTTTTTAAAAAATCCAGTAAGCAATAATCACCATACCTTTTATTTTTTTTAAGATTTTATTTATCTATTCATGAGAGATGCAGAGAGAGAGAGAGAGAGAGAGAGAGAGGGGCAGAAACACAGGCAAAGGGAGAAGCAGGCTCCTTGCAGGGAACCTGATGTGGGACTCGATCCTGGGACTACAGGATCACACCAGGGGCTGAAGGCAGGTGCCAAACTGCTGAGCCACCCAGGGATCCCCCACTATCATACCTTTTAATTGCTGGGTTAAACTCAAAGTTTAATACAGATTACTTAGGGAAGAAAGTAGACAAATATGATAATTTTAATCTAACTCTTCTGGATAAATCTATCTCTTATGCTTAATTTCTTTGTTGCCAAAGTAACTAGAAAGAAGGAAAGATGGAAGTTAAGTGTACTTCCATTTATAAAATTTAAATTATTAACAGAGCTATCATCCTTTGTGACTTTACCATATTATGGACCAACCACCCATAATATGGTACACTTAAATTGTAATATTCTTCAATTAAGTTTATTTTTTAAAACTTTATATTGCTACTTAAATAAAAACCCAATAATACTTTATATAAGTGGAAAGTTGCCATAAAATTAAACCCAATGAGAAGCAATGTCATGCCATTACAATCTAACAAGGTACTACTTTCTAACAAACAGTCTGAGACCAAGCCTTTTCTCTCTTTTTCACAAAGGGAGACCAGTTAAGTGTTGGAAGGATGCTGAAGGCATACTACCACCATGCTGAGAGCTGATCCTCTTTCTTTAATCAGAAATATTAGAGCAGAACTGAAAAGCAAATAAATGGATATTACACACATATGATCTACAAGCATTTCTGGTTACATACAAAAGAATCTTCACTACTACCACTAAGGAGGACTCCACATTTCAAGAAATACTATGGTATATACTAGGCACACATTAATTAAATGGAATGTTAAAGTTATATTTTATCAAGAATGATGGTGGTTATGGAGCATCTGGATGGCTCAGTCAGTTAAGCATCTGCCTTTGGCTCAGGCTGCGATCTTAGGATCCTGGGGTCAAGCCCAGTATTGGGCTCCCTGCTCAGTGGAGTCTACTTCTCCCTTTGCCTCTGCCCCTCCCCCTGACTCGTGCTCTTTTCTCTCCCCCTCTCAATTAAATAAAATCTAAAGAAGGAAAAGGAAAAGGAAAAGGAAAAGGAGGAGGGGGAGGAAGGAAGGAAGGGAGGGAGGGAGGGAGGGAGGGAGGAAGGAAGGAAGGAAGGAAGGAAGGAAGGAAGATGGTGGTTAAATAAAAACAAAATGTCAGGGGGCATCTGGGTGGCTCAGTGGTTGAGCATCTGCCTTTGGCTCAGGTTGTGATCCCAAGATCTTGAGATCAAGTCCCGCATCAGGCTCCCCACAAGGAGCCTACTTCCCCCTCAGCCTATGTCACTGACTCTCTCTCTCTCTCTCTGCCTACGTCTCTGCCTCTGTGTGTTTGTGTGTGTGTCGCTCATGAATAAATAAATAAAATCTTTTTTAAAAACGGCATTCATCTATGACCTACATGACAGGAAGGTAGTGGTGTCTGGCTGCCTACGTGAATGGGTGAGCTGAAATAAGGGGTAAAAGGTAAGGAGCACCTCCAAGATCACCTCCCATGTCCCTATTGAAAGTGATTAACAATTCAGCCTTCACAATAATTGGGCCAAAGCCATCTTTTCAAGTAGCAGATGTTTTAAAGAAGTATTGATAATCATCCTAAAAAGGCCATTAAAATTATATACATCCTGATAAAGTAGCATTCTTCGTTCTAACAAATCAATTATGTGAATTCTACCACAATATTACCATAAATGATTTTCATGTTACTCCAAAAGCTTAATGATCTCTCTCATTTACCACAATTTAGATTTTTGGTATAGCATTCTTCTTATAAACTATGTATGAGGTGCTTCAGAGAAGTGCATGTACCTTTCTTGCTAGCATCTCATGTCTCCAACTATTCATTTCCTAGCAACATTATGCTTTAATCAATTATTCTGCCCAATGGAGGCACTGGTTAGAAATTTACAGGTGGAAAAAGTTATTATTTTTTTGTTTGCTTCTAACAGAAGCAGCAGTTTCCTGAGAACCATGGCTGGTGACTGGCATCCAGCCTTGCCATTTCAGAAATATTAGCAGCGTTGGCCTCTGGGAGCCAACTACTCAGTATTTACCAGTAGCAACAGAAGCAGCACTCCCTCCCTCTAGCAACTCAGCAGCAAATGCACTTTGCTGGACTCCAACCCTGGGTGGTAACAGCTTTCTGATTTGGTGGAAGCAACTCTCTCCCTTTGGCACCTCCAATCCTTCTGTTACCTTCATAATTGCTTCCCTTCATTCAACCTCTTGCTGTTTATATTAAAATTAGTTCTGCCTTTCTGAATGGGTACTGCCACACAATAAAACTAATATAATTCAAAAACCGCTTCCCTTTCTGTCACTACTGGCATTAAATTGAAATTTCTGATGTACATATTTCAGATTAATGCTACAAAATCTTTGAATATATACAAATACAGATATAAGCAAATATACATCAACACACACTCAACAGAAATATAAACAAGAGACTTGTAAATGTTAATATCTTGAAGATCAAATTATACCTGTTTTTTCTTTATATATTACTTTACTAGTAAGAAAACATATGGAAAGCTACACAAGTTTTAAAAGATAGAAATTATTTCAAAATTGTCTTTAAATTTTTTACTCTATGAGCATCTGTTAGTAGTACTGTCTACCTTTGAAACTTTCTATCCAGATGATTTTGTTTGTAACAAGGTGTAATGTTAACAGCACACTGTTTGGGGTCAGACACATTGCACTATTACCTTAGTTTGACCATTTTTTTTTTCCTGAGCATTTCTTAATCACATAATGTTGATAAAAGCACACATCACAAGACTGTTGAGAATGTCACATGAAATTACATATGCTAAAAGCGGGACACCCTTATCCTTTCCACCTATTTGTCTTTTGTTTAAACAGCAACTTGGATCACCTGGGTGGTAAAGTACCTTAAGTGGCTGACTCTTGGTTTTGGCTCAGGTCATGATCTCAGGATTGTTGAGACTGAGCCCAGTGTAGGGCTCCACACTCCACAGGGAGTCTGCTTGAGATTCTTTCTCTTCCTCTCCCTCTGCCCCTTCCCCTGCTCGTTCATATTCACCCTCTCTCAAATAAATCTTTAAAAATAAATAAAAATAAAAATAAAAAAATAAAATAAAAATAAATAAATAAATAAAATAAATAAATAAAAATACATCTATTTAGCACTTTGATACATACTCAGTCAAAAAAATCACAAATAACAAATGCTTTCTATAAAATTTGATAAGTACAAAGAAACATTAAGTAGTGAAAAGTCACCCCTAATTCCTCCACTTGACGAGGAAGCACTGTTCACATCTGACATTTTTCTTTCACCATTTTAACTATGCACTTTTATTTCACATATTTTTTTATTTCCTTACACACTTATAAAAAAATCACCCTTTTTCTCTTAATTTCAGCATAAGCATTTTTCATACACTGTGAAACATTGTAAACACCATGCCATTAACTATATAATATAGTGGGAGACATTTTCATGGTCTCAAAAGGCTGCAACCCACACACAAAAATGGATAGCATCCCAACTTCTATACTTCTATCCTTCCTTTCATACTGCACAAATCTTGGGAAAGACAGCTTGCTTCCTTTTTAAGTGTAGCAAAGCCAGGGAATTGACTCTAAGTTTTATTCCAGTTCTAGCTTCCTTAAAATTAGTAAACACATCTCCCAGATTCAGCAAGTTGAATGTCAACCCATCCCCTGCACACGTTTCTAAGGGCACATCAGTAGAAAAGTGAGAGAGAGAGATACTGACTATGTGCACTTCGAAACTAAAACCCAGTCCACATATAAATCAATACAAAGAGAGTTTCCCAACATAACCTTATGCATTCCAGGGGTGGCTGAGTGGCCTAGTCGGTTAAGCATCTGACTCTTGGCTTGTGATCTCGTGGTTCTGAGATCAAGCACTGGGTCAAGCTCCCCACTTAGCTCAGAGTCTGTTTGGGATTCTCTCTCTCCCTCCTCTTGCTCCACTTACTCCTCCCCCAACTCATGCATTTTTGCTCTCTAATAAATAAATCTTAGAAAAACAAACGCATTCTGAAAAAGGGTTTTGAGTTAATATCTACACAAACTAATGAAATTCAGAATAAATATAAGTGACAAAAAATAAAATAAAAACAGTGACCACAAACTCAATACTACTTTGAACAGAAATGGACATAGTGAGTGGGATCTCTACATAAGAGTAACCAATAGAAGGGCAGTCAGGAAACCTATTAACAACCTCGAAACAAAGGTACAGAGGCACCAGGCACTGCTCTTCCTACTTTTGTGATACACAGCTAACTGGTTTATAAATAATGAATCCATGGGAAGATAAGCAGATACAGATGAAAATTTGCTAAAGTATCCAAGTTCCTGAAATCCAGAAGTAAAAAAGAATCTGGAAATATTTTTAAGAAAAAATGTCAAAGATCACATCCACTAGTGAGGAAAGTTAATATCTAATGGAATTATCAGAATAACCACAATAACTAATTAACCAAAGAACATTGTGAAAACTTATACAGAAGCTAGACTCAAGATGCAGCAATTTTAGGGAAAGGAGAGTAACTTTTCTAAATGGCAGTTTATCTGACATGTTTATTAATTTCATCAGGACACAGTTTACAAGTTTTTTTTTTTTAATTTTACAACATTGTCATAAACCAACATGACGAATTTAATTATATCGTGAGTTATTTTTTAACATATGTAATCACTCAAATAAGAAATACTCTAACTGGCCAAAAGTGGATTAACCCTTATAATACCTTTGAATAGAGACATTTTATCCTTTTCTAACAACTGACTTCAGAGTTTATGGAACAGTGCTCTGTTCTGGATCTATCACTTATTATAGAGGACAGTATTGTATAACAATTTATATGTAAAACATGTATATAGAATTCTTCATATATGGATAAGTAAAACACACATGAATTAAGGTGTATATATACATCCTTGATATGTCTTGTGTGTATTAATATACATATGCACACAAATTCATATTTATCTACATATGTACCCTTACTCATGTATGCCTTCTTTTATCCATAAAAGAATAGAAATATAATATTATTGGGAGTCCTATAAAAATTGAGTATAGCTATACAAATCTAAGGTCCAAATATATATTTATTAAAAACAGAACAAAAGGAATAAATAAAAATGTTCCCTGTCTAGAATTAGAAACTAGAATCCTTTCTTTTTAGGACTCTCCATATTAGGAGGGGGATTTCTTCTCCATTCAGGTTCTTTCTCAGAATTTGCCTGAGATTTTTATCTTCATGCAAATTTCCGGATTTGTTTTTTGTTTTATGTGGGGGTTTTTTGTTTTGGTTTAGTTTGGGTTTGTTTTTTTGTTTTTTTGTTTTGTTTTGTTTTGTTTTGGTCTTTTATTGGCAATAGATGCAACCCTGAGGAATGAAGTGATTGGTTAGTCTGGAATAAAAAGGGGATTAAAGGGATGTCCTGGAAAGGAGGCTTTGGCATAACTCAGGCTAAGGGAGGACAAAGCAAAAACGAAGGTAAATGGACAAAAGCATCTCCATGCTTCCTCAGAGTGAGAGTAGTTATTCTCAAAAATGTCCTCAGCTGGAAAATTCACCCCCAAACCCTAAGCCCTTCACTTGATTCTGGTGGCCAAGGTCATAGCCTTTGTTCTTTTTACCAGTGACTACGTGCTACTCTATAAAGAAAAAAGGGAACTATCAAAAGATTATTAAAACTTTATATTAAATAAACGGAAATAACCAAATTGCTAGTTATTCAACTACTGTGCAATGCCTGGCAACTCTACTACGAACACATATACGCTTGATGGGATCTCAAACAAAATTTTCTGGTGAGGATTCTTTGTTATCAGTGTATCAACAGTATTGTCCTGAGTCTGTCATGTTTTTAATTTATTTATAAGTTTAGCTTCAGGGACGCCTGGGTGGTTCAGTGGTTGAGCATCTGCCTTTGGCTCAGGGCATGATCCCAGTCCAGAGATCAAGTCCCACATCGGAGCTCCCTGTGGGGAGCCTGCTTCTCCTTCTGCCTATGTCTGACTATCTATTTCATGAATCAATAAATTAAAATCTTTAAAAATTAATTGATTAATTAATTTAGCTTCATAGCTATCACTTTAGGTTATATAGGGCTTGGGTTACCAACTAGCACAGAGAGATACATGTTTACATCAACACTTGTGGAAACATAACCTTCTAAGAAGTCAACGGTAAAATATAAACATGGTTCAAAGGCGAAATATTTCTACTCATTTTATTAAATCCTCTCCCAGATTTATATACTCCTCTTCTTTAGTGATGTGATGTTTCATGAGCAAACACACTGCCAGAGAACATAATACAAAATTCAGTGTTTTAAGATTCTGTTTCTGTGCTTCAGTAAACTTAAGTTACATTGCTCTTCATCACTTAGCCAATTCTTATGGGCAAAACACAATAAACGCCTTCAATTCTCCACAGTAAATGCCTCCAATTCTCCCTGTTCTGGAATGTGGTGTCTGTCTGTCTGTCTCTCTCTCTCTCGGAGTGCTGTAACAGAGGATAATGATCACTTCACATGGGAACCAAAACAGTCAAGAGGTCCTGGACATAACTGTTTACACAGGCAGTTAATTTTTAACCCATAATTTTCTGTATTTTCTGGCATGTATTTTTCATCATAGGAAAACTACTGTATTTTGTGGTCAAGTGTCAATTTTTTATCATTGAAAATGTTACATCACTAGAAATGTTAGGAGATCTTTGATGCTTTGATTTAGAAAAGCTTTAGATATAGTACCTAAAATGTGGTCAGGCAGATTCAAGAGGTATTATCTAAATGGATTATCCTACTTTCTATTGCATTGACCATTTTCCCAACACTGTCACAATTTTTAAATACCCGCCTGCCCCATATATGCCACAAAAGAAAAAGAGAAAAATAGGAGAGCAACAATCCATAAGATGTTTACCTGTATGTTTATAATTAGAAAACTTACCAATTTTAACATCAACACACAGGGATGACAGAGATATAATGAAAAGCTTACCATTTCTTGGTCAATGTTGACTGCTATAACACACAAGAAAGCTTGCTCACACATACTTTTACTTTCACATACTTAGCAAGCATCTGTCACATGCCTACTATGTGCTAGGATCTCTGTTACAAGCACTGTTCTTGGCAGTGAACAAGATAAACCAAGTCCTCGAGCTTGCACTCTAACCGGGGCAGATGAACAATAAGGAAACAACACATGTCGTGTGGTAATACAGACAACGCAGAAAAATACAGTCAGGTGAAGATAGAGTAAGGAGTGTTAGTGTATGAAGTGCTTTAATGATGGTAACCTTAAATGACACCATTGATGAGGAAACTGACCAGAGATCATAAGGAAATGAGAGAAGAAACCATGTAGGAATGGAACAAAAGTACATTCCAGCCAGAGGAAACAGTAAGTAGAAAATACTGAACCAAGGACATGCTCAGTAGGTTCACACAAGAGCAATGAGCTGACGTGACCAAAGGAATAATGGCTAAAATGTCAGAAGATGAAATCAAAGACATAGCAGGTGGACGGTGATAGCTGAGCTCACTGGTTAAGAATTTTAAATTTTATTACGAATGAGAGGTGATACAGTCACAAGGTTGCAGAGAACTGACAGGATCTGACTTAACTTTCAAAGGATTAGCTCTAGTGCTGCATGATGAACAAACTATATGGAAGCAAGGACAGATGGAAGCAGAACTCTTCCAGAAGGCTAGTGCAATCATACGGGCAACAGATGATGGTGACAAAGACCAGGACAGGAGCTGTGTAGGCAGGACAGCGGTGAGGTGCTGGATATATTTTGAAGCTGGTAGATAGGATGTGCTGACAGATCAAATGTGGGATGCAAGAGTCATAGATCTCAAAGGATAACCCCAAAATATGTGCCTTGAGCAACTGGAAAAGTATAACAGGATAATCAATATGTCAACAGCATGATTTCCTGAATATAATCTCTATTTAAATTCAAAAGAAGGGCAAAAAGTATACAACATTTTCCAGGCTTTCTTCTCTAGCCTCTTTAACCAAAAAGTTGAACTTTCTCTTTCATTAGTTCTTGGATACTCTGACAAATCATGATTTTCTCTTTCCATAGTTTTGCCACCAATACAGCTTTACCATTTCACACACACACACACACACACACACACACACACACACACCATCCACAAATGAGGAAAACAAAAGCCCATAAGCCTGCCACCAAATTTCTATGAAGCTGGCGATTACATCTCTTGAATCTATTGATTCAAACCATGCAGACAGGCATTAAATTAAGAGTACCGTGATATTTTTTCTGAAAGTGCCTGAAGACAGAGGCTATCAACTCTTTAAAATCTTATCTAGACAGCATAAAGGAGAGCAGGCAGTCTGCAGCAAGGTGAGAAGAAATAGTACAGTGTTTCTGGCACGTGAATTAGGTGTACATTTCCCCATGACTTCGTCAAAGTAAACTGGTGAAAGCTGCCAAAGGAGTATAGTCAGACGACATTCAGTGGCTAGGGTCTAGCATGCTTCCTTTCCACGTGTTGGCTGTCTATATTTTATATCTGTCATTAGGTTAAACCCAAAAGGTCTTCAGCCCATGAGGAGAGGGTGGTTGGCCCACAATCTCTGCCAGCATTTCCCCAGGTGAGTTCCATAGATCATTAACCACATCAGCTGCTCTGAGACCAAAAAGATTCTCTGATCAATAAAGGTACAGAATGTTCTAGCCTATATATCTCCTGTGGCTGTTTACAATTCTCCTTCTCTAAAGGTTTTGTTAAGTCCTATGGTAATCAAACCACTAACTGTTTAACCTGCATTTCCCAAATTTATTTCATGCACAGGCAAAGAAAACAAGGACGTCAATTAAGACAATGAGAAGAAGATGACCATTTGGTGACACACTGTAAAGCAAAACTGTCAAAACCTGGTGAATAATTTAATCAATGGATGAGGGAGAGGTAAATATCAAAAATGACTTCAGTTCTAAAACCAATGACCAGAAAGGGAGGAACTTATCTATTAAGATTATTGACTTCTAATTTTTTTTTAAAGATTTGAGAGAGAGAGAGCATAAGAGCAGGGAGAGGGGCAGAGGGAGTAGGAGGCAGGGGAGAAAAAGAGAGAGAGAGAGAGAGAGAAGAGAGAATATCCCAAGCAGACTCCAAGCTGAGCTCAGAAGACCAAGAGGGCGCTTGACCTCATGATCGCAAGAGTATGACCTGAGCTGAAACAGTTCGATGTTTAACTGACTGAGCCCCGCAGGCTCCCCTATTTCCCAATTTAAAAAATATATATATTTTGATTCAATTATACTCAGAGGCATTTATTGACCAGTATGTTCCACAGACTAATGCAGACACCAAGAATAACAAACAACAAAGAAATCGTTCTTGCCTTTGCACAACTTAGCCTAGGTAAGTCACTACAACTCAGTATCAGATATGAGAACAAGTCTGATGTGCACAGAGGGGAGCCACGGTTCAGGAGCACCAAAACTTGGAGTTTGGGAAAGTAGAAAGCACTCCAGGAGGAAATGACATCTGAGCTGACGCTTAAAGAAGTGCTTATAAACTGGGTGGATGAGAGAGAAGATTGTTCCCACACAGGAAATGAGGCATATTCAGTAGGCGGTGGTCCAGGTGAGTCAGATCAGGTCAGAACGCTATAACAAAAAGAAATTTAAAAGATGTAAGTATTGGGGCACCTGGGTGGCTCAGTGGTTGAGCATCTGCCTTTGGCTCAGGTCGTGATCCCAGAGTCCTGGGGTCAAGTCCTGCATCATGCTCCCCGCAGGAAGCCTGCTTTTCCCCCTGCCTATGTCTCTGCCTCTCTCTGTGTCTCTCATGAATGAATGAATAAATAAAAAGGTGTAAGTGTCACATACAAGATGAGGGGATGAAACAAACACAAAGTTAACTAGTTAATAAGCAACTGTGCATTATGCTCAACTGTCAATGCATTTTAGGCACAAATATTCCTAAATAAATTTAAAATCTGGCTATTTCCAAAAGAAGTCCCACAGTCCAGTCTCAAATATAAGAAAGTTTTTCTAGACAACAGTGTGCCATGTAATGTGGTGGAATTAAAGAGAGGGCAATAAATCCCCTTTTGTTTGGAGGCCTGCCGACATTCAAAAGGTTACTGGTCCTTCCTTTCAGAAGAACATTAAAAGCCAAATGTGAATTAGAGATCACTGACACATTAATACACTCAGGTATGAGACTTTCCTGGCCTGGGGGGTTTGAATCACATTCTTAAATACCTGATATTTTACCATTACACCTCAGTCTGCTATAGCCTTCCTCAAGTGATCCAGGTGTATTTCAAATACAAGACATTTTGCTGACATATTCAAAGGGTTTAAAAAAGTAAACACTAGGTTTAAACAGCATGCTTCGTAAAAGTAAAAAGTGACCTTTCTCCAGGGCACTGGGCTTTTCACCTGCTCATCCCTCAGATTCTAATTAAAAACTGTTTACTACCTTGAACATGTTCTCAGATACACACTTCCCACCCCCCATTTGACCTAATGAGCTCAAAATTTTGTCCTCTGAAAGAAAAGGACATTTGATCTATTCATCAAAATGTGAGTACTTGCCCACCTGGTCTCTATTCTGCATTACTCTTCTACAGATCAGAGCACATTATGCTACTCTTCTGAAATGTCCTAGTTTGGCCACAAAGGCTTCAGTATGGACCATAAGGGCCTTGTGATATGTCCCGCTGCTTCTTCTATGACCACTTGTCACCCCACTCTTACCTTTGTTCCTCCACTATGCCTTTATCTGTGAGATTTACACTTGCTCTTTTCTCTGCCTGGAATGTATTTCCCGACCCCCGACAATGCAAGTGGCTTGCTCCCCCAAAAGAAGCAGATGCCCCTTCATCAGTGCAATCTTCCTTGATCAACCTATATAAAACACAACACATGGCTCTATAGCTACCTACTGGTAACACTCAGCCTGCTTGATTTCTCCTGATGGCACTTACTGCACCTGAGATATTAGCAATTAGAATAAAATTTAAAGAGAACAAACGTACCTAATTGTTAAACTGGTATTCTAAGTGCTTAAAATAGTCTGGCACATAGTAGGCACTCAAATATTTACTCAGAGGATTAACAGTGCCTAAAAAGTACTGACAGACCAAGAAGAGAACAATGGGATGAATAAACTGGAGTCTGGGACACAGATTCAATGACTGCAAAGGCATTGCCTTACTCACAAACTGTGTTCTAGCCCTACCCGAATAGGAGATTATCTCTGGCCATTAACCCTCCGTGGATTTGAGATCACGGATTCCCAGCAAAGTGAAGAAGCTGGAGGAGAGCAAAGAATAATGTTCCTCCCTCACCCCATCTCAAAACACTTGATCCACTATTCTCACTCGGTAGGCACTCAATAATAAATGACTTGTCTGGAAGCAGGACCATTTTTATTTTACTAGAGAGGAGAGAGGAAAAAGGGAGATGACATTTTCTCATGATCTGGGCTTATATGATTGGACAAAGGGAGAAGGCAGATATTGTAGCAGGAGAGGCAGGCTCTTCAAATTCTCACAGAGCACAAATTCCTCCTTATGCCTTGGATGGGAAGAGCTTCATTTCAGGCATGTAGGGGAAAAAGGGTGGAGGGAAAAATGCTCAGACTATGCTATTTTTAAACTATTTGGTAAGAATGGCTATTTTTCCCTCTGATATTCTTGAACCACCCAAATGTCATGTTTCCATGCACTGCTGTCTGGATGCTATCAAAAGCACTGCTTCGAGGTGAGAGAAGAGGTCATATGCTCATCTTCTCACATGCCGCTACTGCTGCTGATTTTTTTAAAAGCTTTGTGACCTAGAAAGGAGATGTACGGTATGAATGATGCACAGACTGCAGAGAGCATAGGGCGTCATCAGTCTATTTATACCTCTAGGAAGGAAAAAATGAGCACAGGGCAATGACTCTACACTCCATGGACTAGGTATGCAAAGAGCATCTGGAAGAAACAATAAACAACACAGCAGGGGAATCATTTATGTCGTTAGTGAGAAATAAAAGGTGAGACCATATTCCCATTTTCCTTCTTCTTTCCAAAATCCTGACTGCTTTTAAAGAATTTCAAGTGGATCCCTGATGTTTCCTACTACTCTGTAAAGCATTCTGAGTTAAAGACACAGCCACCCACGTTTTAAAAACTAGCTTCACTCCATATGTGCATACATACTCACATTTGGCTATAATCTGCAGCCATTTGGACACGCTGTAAATTTGGGGGAAAAGTTTTTTAGGCTTAAAGTATTTGGAAAAGCCTTACAGATACTTGTGTGACTTAACTCTGAAAAGGGGGAAGAAATGAGAAAATTTACACGGCTTTGCACAATATGGTACAGAAACATTTTTCCAAAGGTATGTAGTCAGTTTCTCTTAAATGGTGATATATTTCCAGGAAAAAGCAGGGGAAAGCACCCAGGCACAGCTGTTAACACTTATTCCTGCATCATTGGAGAATTTAATGCCGGGCTTTACCTCTAGACTTCTACTTGTTTCTAATGTAAGCAGTACAGTGTGGAACGCAAAGGAAATGATGTTGTGAAACTTACCCATTCTGCTCTCCTGTCATCCATGTATGTGTGTGATTAGTGCCAGCTTGATTTGTTTTTGAGGTTATTTTGCCAGCCGTGGGAATGGGTTTGCTGACAACTGGTGCAAGTATGAGGTGTTTTCTAAGGCTTGAGATTAGGTGTTTCCTAGTGTAAAATCTACTGATCCAACATGGACTCCAACCTAGAGCCTTAGATTCCTTCATAGAACACAAATTGACTTACTTTGAATAAAGTATTATAAGGTTCATAATAGAAACACTTCCTGTTTCTTTTGCTATCCAAGTCTTCTCATTATTTCCAAGGCAAATAATTTAACGCACGCTTCACTCTTTCCCATCATTTGCTGTAATCACGTTTGGTTTTAATTCACCAAGCATGCATTGTCATGCTTCGTCCCATTCACTTCTTCCACAGCCTGATCTATAAGGGGATGAAGTACATCTGGAATTGTTCACAAAGAGAATCAATGTTCTAATTCTTTCATTTTGAAAACTCACAAGTAACTGTGTCCAGTGAATGGGATCCTTAAACCCATTGCTATATATATGAAACTGACTGATGGACAAGATCCAAGAATTCATACAGAATAATAAACTTGATCCGACTAGATTCGTCAGAATGCAAGTGATAGAAATCAATACAATCAACTGGTTTTCTTGGTTTTGTTTTTACATAAGCTTGTAAGTTTAAGAGGTACTGCAATCTGTTGTTCATGCATATTCAGTGCCAAGGAGGAAAGGCGGGCAGTGTGAAGGACTATTAGAGAACAGACAAAATTAATGCACATGAAAACCCAATATTCGGGATCCCTGGGTGGTGCAGCGGTTTGGCGCTTGCCTTTGGCCCAGGGCACGGTCCTGGAGACCTGGGATTGAATCCCACGTCGGGCTCCCGGTGCATGGAGCCTGCTTCTCCCTCTGCCTGTATCTCTGCCTCTCTCTCTGTGTGTGTGTGACTATCATAAATAAATAAAAAATTAAAAAAAATTAAAAAAAAATATTCATGACAGGCTGGGAGGGAGAGGACAGGAAAAGGAGGACAGAAATGAAAACTCAGCCACAATCTAATACCTTAAACTAAGAAAGACTTGGTAAACACCTGCCAGTCAATTATACGATAGAGAGGAAAGGAATAATGGGATGTATCATCTTTAAAACCTCACCTACATGCACCACAGAACTTAATGTTCCTGTGCTCCAAATTTTAAAGTTCTCTTGTCCTTTAACTTTCTGCTACATAAACCAATACTAGAAGCTTCTCCCTCCTCCTTTCCCTTCTCCCACACTGCCACAAAAAAGCTAACTGTATGGTCTTGCCTTTAAATGGAAGTAAACCTGGCATATGCAAATCAGCTGGTCTTTGGATAGGTCATGGAAATATAAACACTGGGGGGGAGGGGTAAATTCTGAGTGATTGGGCACTTTTTCTGAGAGGCAGGAGAATAACGTTCCATAAGAAAATACACTAAATTAAAAAAAGACCAGCAATTAATACTTATTTCTTTTTTAAAAAAATAATTTTCATGGAATAGTTATTGTATGATTTCCATATTTAATCTTTAATTTATGTTAATACATCTCTAGATGATTTTTAGTACAACTGCTGTGAGGCAAAAGAAAGCTAAGAGATCTATTCAGACACATTTAACTTACACATAAGAAATGGAAGATGTTCATTGTTGTGCAATAAAAACAAAACAGGAAAAAGCAATTACTGGTTAAGTTTTTTGGATCAAACAGATACTGCTTTTAGACTTCCTCTTTTTGTGTCTGTATACTTGATCAGACTGACAGACAATATTCATTCCAAAAAAATGAGGTGTTTCTTAAGAAGCTTTTATAGGCAAGTAATTCTAGTATAACTATTTTCTTAATTTCTCCTCTCCCCCATATACCCAGACATACCTATGTAGGTAGTCAAGTGTCTATATCCAAGTTAGGGGTGAGGACAATAGTGATATGGTTTAGCAATATCCATACATAGGACAGACTAAGATTTCTCTCCAATGCTACATTTATATTCAATGTCCCTGAAATCAATTTCTATTTAATTTCTTCTTGCAAAAGGCAATAAAAACATCAATTAGCGTTGACAAGTACTAGCTGTTAATCAGTACTGACAAATGAAAATGAACTAACAAATACATATTATGAAAACTATTATGGTTTTATAAAATTCGAAACACCTATAGAGAAGTACTTGAACATGGAATTTTGATTTACTGAAACTCTGCTCATCACTTTGATGAATTCTGAGTGATGACCATGGCCTCTGTTCCTGAATAAAAAAAGCATCCTTCAAGTATGATATATATGTAAGAACAACTCAACCAGTTTGCTATGACGCTCTTTTTCTCCTACATTAGTGAACATGATTTTAACACATTTTTGTGTCCCAGCGATTAAGTGCTTAAATTTACTGAGTCAAATTTAAGCATATATTGCAAATTCAGTGTTTTAAACTGAGATGATGATTTCAAAAGGCATGTAATCATGCCTTAAGGACTTTTCATTTTAGTTCCCAAACTGCTGGATTTGACTACATTTTTACAAATGGCTCATAAGCATAAATTTCAAAAGAACTGGCCTACAATTTCCAATCTTTCACACACTGCAGTGCTGTTGACTAAATATTTCCATTTGTCCTCCACTTTCCACCATTCGGTAGAACTGCTCTTCCCCATCTCCTTGACATTTAGTGAGGCCATGTGAAATCAGTGAAATGTATTCACAAGTGACATGCATCACTACCAGGCAGAAGTGCTAAGAGCCAGTGTGTGATTTACTGTGTTCTCTGTCCCTGCCCAGGTGATGAGGAAGCATATGTCAAGTGGAGCTTCCTTTGGAAGTGTGATAAGCACATTCTTCCTGCCAAAGCACATAGAAATAAGAGGGAAACACTTTTTGTTATAAGTCACTAGGATTCTTGTGGTGGTTGTTACTGCAACTAAACTTAGCCTATTCTGACTGTTACACATACCCATTTGTGACTATGTGGCACACACTGGAAACTTAGGGGAGGGGAACCCTACATTAAATATTAAAGGCCATTTTAATATGAAATATGTAGTGTCAAAGGTTAACTGACATTTCATTTCATGTATATTTCATTTTGATGTAGAACTGCACATATGGAAGTAAGTTTCAAATTCTATATGAGCTAAAGGGAGAAGTGGTTCAATATTTAACAATAAATGAGAACAGTAGAAAGGGATGGGGGAGATCCAGAGATGAGAAAGGGTCCTCTACATTGAGGTACAAATGGAAAATAATCCCAAATGAAGCTACAGAGATTGGTAGGGCACTGTATACGATAGGAAGGATCAGGAAACCTAAGGTACAGATGTAGGAAACACTATAGGATCAGATTTAGAATTCTGAAAGCTTTTTATTTGTAGCTCGAATGAAAGGTCGTAGAGAGGAACAGGTGGGATTAGGAGGGTGAGATGAGGCAAAAAGAGAATTGGGAGAAACACATTACTCATCTAGCTCAAACATATCCCAAGAGTGACTGGAGCTTACAGAATGAAATGCACATCATGTTCTGTGGTACCAAAGGTTCTCCAAAGTCAGGGAACAGAAGCTAGTGGTCAAGGCCCTAGTCTCTGACTTTAAATTCAACTCTGCCACATACTAGTTACATGATGTCCTGGTTTCATTATCCATAAATTTATACTTCAGAGGCTTATTGTAAAAATTTAAGTTAAATAAACTATGTAAAATGCTTATTTTAGCAAGTGCCTGGCTCTGAGTAAGAGTTAACTAATCTAGTGCATTTTATCACCCATAACATAAGCAGGCCATTATCCTCAATACCCTTTTTCTTTTTTTTCATTCTTCCTCTACTAATGATGTTGCCTTTGACTATGTCTTTTCTCAGTCTCCACTTGCCCAAATTCCACCCATCCTTCAGGATCCAGATCAAATACCATTTACTCCACAAAGACTGTTCTAAAAGTCCCCAGGAAATAATCTCTTCCCAATTCTGAACTTTAACATATTTTCGGGATCCCTGGGTGGCGCAGCGGTTTGGCGCCTGCCTTTGGCCCGGGGCGCGATCCTGGAGACCCGGGATCGAATCCCACATCAGGCTCCCGGTGCATGGAGCCTGCTTCTCCCTCTGCCTATGTCTCTGCTTCTCTCTCTCTCACTGCGTGCCTATCATAAATAAATAAATTAAAAAAAAAAAAAAAACATATTTTCTAACTGCTTCACATCAATTAATTACAAACTCTCTGCTGGATAAAAGATAAAATAGGGTTTGTTTGGTTTTTTTTTCTCAACTATATTAGATTTTCCTTTGGCCAGAATTACTTATCTATCCACATATATTTCCAAAAGTACTTAGTTGTCATGCCTTAAAAGTACTGATCTTCACTGTTGAATAATTTAAGGAATTAGATCTAATTCTAACATATAACCTGATTAAATTTCTTCAGATGATATATACAAGTTTTGTTCATAAAGCTCAGAAACAATAACTATTTCACAAAACTGATCATTTTCTCCTTGCTTTTATCTACAATCAAGGATTAGACAGGTTAAGCCTATTGCCAATGACAAGTCCTAAAAGAAAATTTATGGTCGCTGATGGAAAACCCCCAGGCTCTTATATTCCAGAGGCAAAAAAGGAAGAAGGCTGAACTTCCACAACTGGTCAGATAGCATTCTTCCCTCCCACAGCCAGCCATAAAGATGTCACCAGGCAGATAGGGATCCTTGTAAACAACCAGCTATTGAAAAACAGTTTTTCTGCCAGATTTCACCAAAAAATAAACCTAGTGTTCCTTGATACCCCTTTGTCTCCTCTGTAATAAACAAGCATTTAAGAAGCCTGTAAACAGTGGGACTTCTTGAGAAATAGATTTGCACTTGAAAAGCAACCAGCCCAGTAATCTCATCATTGCAACCTGAAAAACACATAAAACTCAAAGGGATTTAGGAACAGTTCTTGCTTCCCACCCTGATTACAATTCTCCTGAAACAGACTCTGACCTTTAATCTCTACCCTATGAACTACTATAGAGATAGCCCAGAGTAACCTGTAGAATTAATGGAGCTATCATACCAATTTCCTTCCCATGATAAATTACTTTGGCATTTAAGTCTTTGGGGGATAAAATTTAAAAACTAAATCCTAATGAATCCTTGTAAAACTTAAAAGACTGGGGAGTATCCTGACTTTCACACCTCACCACAAATATTAACTCTTCCAAATGTTCCTTGAACAGGTTTTTCTCTTCTACTCAGAGTCAAAGCTTAATTAGATTTCTTTGGATCTTACACTATACTATGATTATCAATTTTTTTCCTTATTTTTGTTGAGTGCCCAAATAAAAATAATCAGAAACAACACAGGCCAAAAAAAATTTGTCAATTTTGAAAGTTTATCCAAATAGATAGGAAAATTATAACTTACGTATGGTTTATTTAACAAAGACTGTTGTCACAAAGCAAAGCTCTATTAGATAGTGCTAACTGTCTGTCCCTATTTTTTCCAGACAGACTTATGCAACATCCTGATGTTTCAAACTATTCTGTCATGGAAAATCTGTCTCTAGGGTGGGGGGCAGGAAGAGAGTCCCATTTTCTTTTTAAAGTTATAATTTGAAACAGATAGTTAAACAATACAGTAAACTTGTACTTGTTAGTACTTTGCAAACACTTTGAATTATGTATTGCAAGTCGACAAGGTAAAGACAGAAATGAGCATCTGAAAGGAAACTTAGCAGATCTTTTTGCCCACAGCATTTACAATACTGTAAAGTCAAAATATTTCGCTTTGCAAAATAAGCAGTCAACAATACTCAGTGATCTGAACATTTTCAAGGGCAATACCTCATATATCAAATAGTTTTTATTGGATTTCGTTCCAGTGTTACAATATTTAATAATTAATAAGGGATGATGAAAATAATTTTTCCACTCATGAATGTAATGAATCAATACTTGGGGTATCATAAAACTTCATTCATGTTTCTCCTTTTTCAGTGGACTAGAAGATAAATTGATACAACCAGATGTAATTCATACTGGATGTCTTATATGTATGTTGACACAAAATAATTTCAGAGTATTTTTCAACTTTGTCTCTCCAACAATTAAATCCCCTTTCCTTCTTAAAAAAACCTGAGAAAGATGATAGATTTAAAGTCCTATTGTCATTCTATGGACGATTACAGAAAAGCTGTATTTCAAAACTAAGTGAAGATTTCAATTTTTCTAAACTTTTGAAGCTGACTTAAAGACAGGACATATTAAGTGACAAGAGAATTCAAGACTCAGGGGTCTGGCTCAGTGATTAAAAGCAGTTACTCGACTGGAAGCAAGGCATGCCATCTCTGGACGGCGGCTGCATTATAGGAAACACGCTAACTCAGAACACAGCACAGTTCATATCCTCTGTTTTGAAGATACTATGACAGAAAGCTAAATTACTCCAATATTTCTACATGACAGTATGTGCCTGAATGTACAGCATATTTATCTGTACTATATTTTGCATTGTTTTTTAGATGAATGACTTTTGAACCATATTTTCTTACATTACTAAAGCATTAAGTGCAATGTCAACATCTGAAAATAATTATTTCTGTGTATTCACATAACCCTGGAATGCTGAGAAATGTATTTGGCTTAAGACACAGCATAACAGCCATGACAACTCCGCCTTAACATTATATACACAGCAGACTTCTTTAAGGGAGGAATTACTATGTGGTTAAAGCCTTATAGTAAACACTCAAAAGCTGGATATGCTGAAGATAAATTGAAATTTTAGGAGGCTGAACACCTGTGGATAGTTAGGAGGTTCCTTAAAAGAGAAATAGGAGGAACTTGGTGAACTCTGGAGAAAATTGAAGTAATTCTTTCTAGCAACATTCTCTACATCCAAGAATAGGAAGCCTTCTTTACTAGATGGAATCAGCTGTAGGAGAACTCCATAAAAGTCTTAATGTCAGCAATACCCAGGCATGGGTCTGCTTTGAAAGACAGTTATAAGGAAAAAAGTACCTACTTTGAACAGTAGTCTTACAGCAAAAAGCAATTTCTTATTTCACATAAAAAGCTTAGCTAAAACTGAAGATGAAAGAAGAGAAGAGAAGAGAAGAGAAGAGAAGAGAAGAGAAGAGAAGGAAAGAAAAAAAAAAGAAAAGAAAAAAGAAAAAAGAAAAGAAAAGAGAAGAAAAAAGAAAAGAAAAGAAAAGAAAAGAAAAGAAAAGAAAAGAAAAGAAAAGAAAAGAAAAGAAAAGAAAAGAAAAGAAAAGAAAAGAGAAGAAAAGAGAAACGAATTCTAAGATGAGCAACATGGTGCTCATTTCAAACTTTGGAGCTAAGGGCTCCAGAGGGTATCCACCATGACAAACTGTAAACTGTGTGAGTGAGAATCCGGCTCTACTTCCTATTCTAGTCCTACCATCCTAGAATATTATTAGCACAAAATAGAGATTGTTGAATAAATAAATGGAGGCTGAGTCAGGTACAATACTATTGCCCAAATACTGGTATGAAACATTTCACTAATTTATAGCAAAAATGGAAAAATAAGGCCTGAAATTTTGGCATGGGCCAACTATCAATCTCTAGTATTAAAGCCGATTGACCCCATCTCACTCAACAATTTGTATTTATACATCTGGACTGAGCATGTGGCTCAGAACATATTTTAAATTTTACCAGGACCTCAGGCAGGAGGGAAAGAAAAGAGGGAAGAAGCAAAGTTGCAACTATTACAATTACAGAAGAGGAAAGATTTAAAAACGATTTTATCTATCCTGCAAAGAAAAGCGCTTTTCTAAGGGGGAAATTAGTTCAATTTTATTTAATCCTAACCCTTGTGAAGGCTGAAAGTGAGGGTTAATTTGCAATTATACAGAAAAGGTTTTAGGTATTAGACACAGAGTGTGAAGAAGTCATTCCAATTTTCAAATATGCATGTGGTCTTTATTGAGAATGGAAATGGAAGCCTCCCTTGGTTTTAACTGACTTCATTCTTCCCCTCTACAATAGAATAAGATATTTTTTTCCAATATACACTAAGCTCCTGAGAATGTATGCCTCATGAAACTTAGAACAGTCAGAGCAAAGCAGCGTTTACTCACCATCCTTAGAGAGCAAAGGTGACTAGAAACCGGAATCCTAGAGATGCAATCATACATACCTCCTGATAAATTCCCAGTTCCTCTAAGCATTTCCCTCCTTAATCCCAGACACTAGAACTGTCAGTCATTTTTTTGGTCTGTTATTCCAATATGAAAAGTCTGACTTAAGCACCATAAAAGTCTTGGGAAAAAGGCATTTTTGAACACTGGTAGGCTCAGGGGACTGATAATGGAATATGAACCTTTCACCCCTAAAACGGCTCCTTGGGAAGAGAAAGCAGCCTATGTTTTAGTACAACCCTCCTAAGTCCCCCCATTCTCCCAGGTGGTACTAAAACATCAGGCAGCTGCTATCAGGGTATCTGAAATATCCTCAAGAGTCTTTTGAATGATCTGGATAGATTTAGAAATCTGTCAACCCCCAGTGCTTAAGAAAATTTGCATATAATCCACCTGGGGATTTGGTGAAATGCAGATTTCAATTCAGTAATTTCTAGTGGGGCCTGAGAGTTTGCATTCTTAGCAGCTCCCAGGAAACACCGATGCTGCAGACCCATAAACCTTACTTAGAGGAATAAGGATCTATTCCCAATTTACCTGTGTCATTTAATTGAGGGGTACAACAAAAATTCCTCTGCATCAAAATCTCAAACTTGCCCAATACCAAACAACACACACACACACACACACACACACACAAGGGTAGGAGAAAATTGCCACTTTCCCTTATTAGCTTGTTTCACAGACCCAACACCAAATTGTACCAAGTGTGGTTAGACCAGAGTTGTAGTCTAAAGTCTAACCATTTTAGCTTTGTGCCTATACTACAATATAAAAGCATCTGTGCATTTCTCATATAATCCTTAATAATAACTGTCAGCCGAGCAGAGCAGATATAATTACTACTTTGGAAAAGGAGAAAACAGATTGGTCAAGTTAAACAACTTATGAGGTGTCCAGGTAGCTCAGTCAGTTAAGATTCTGACTCCGACTTTGGCTCAGCTTATGATCTCAGGGTCCTGAGATCCAATCCCTCACTGGGGTCCACCACCTCAGCGGGTAGTCTGCTTCTCTCCCTTTCCATCTGTCCCTCCCCCTGGCTCACACACCTCTCTCTCTCTCTAAAATAAATAAATAAATCTTAAAAAAAAAAAAAAGTTAAGCAACTTACTCATGGCATCTCATAATTATGGGAATCAGATTCAGGAATCATGCTCACATTTTGGGACATGACCCCCTAATTCCAGGTCTAGAGTCTACCCACTACAAGAGTGCCTTCCACATCCTCCTGTACCTCCTAGACCTGTTTTCTTTGATATTTATTATCCCATTGCCCTCACAGTTGTACAACAAACCAACCAAAAAAAAGAGTGTCAATGTCCTTATGGGGTGGTTTGGGTTTCACTTTCAGATTATGCTACATGCTAACTGAATGTTTTAATCTGGAAGAAAAATGTAAATTCTGCTGGATGATATACAGCTGAATAGAAGAAAAAAATTAGGATCCCCAAGACTTGATTCAACAGTGGAGATAGATTTTTGATCAACCTGAATACAAATGCTAGTCACAGATCATCAGTATCAGTAACTGAGGGAAAATGCTCCAGTCAAGAATATCACAGTGATGCCACAATAACAAGGAATGTAACTGGGACTCCCCACGGCAGAACGAGAATTGAGAAATATCACCTGCCTGTCCAAGTTATCCTTGGAGAGCAGCTCTTTCTGGAACGTAAGTCTAAGAGTCCCAGGCCATTTCTGCTTTATTTGCTGTACTTCAGCACCCAGAAAAATGCCTGGTATACAGAAGGTGCTCCCGAAATATTTTTCAACAAATGAAGAAATAAAGCTTTATTATAACAATACACAATGTAATAAATGTTAAAACCTGTGATACCAATCATTTTGGTTTAAAAGTGATAACCCTCATTTCTTTTGTTAAAAGTAAACAACGAGCTTGAAATGGAGTCCCTGATGTTAAGCCCCACCAAAGTTCCTAATTTAACTACAGCTCCAGCCTCTCCCAAGAGAGGCATTCTAAACCAGTCAGTCTAGAATTTCCTGATTAACAAGAGTGAGGCAATCTGCTTGAGAAGACCCTCCTGCTTGGTACCCCTAAGGGAAGATGTCCTTGCCTCAAACCATCCTTTCTTTTCTTTTGCTAATAACTTCCTTGTCCCACCCATATCTGCCTATAAAAACTTTCCATTTTGTACACCTCCACAGAGCACCTTCTCTGTGTTAGATGGGATGCTGCCTGGCAGCATTAAATAAATCACTAAATAAAAGCAATTAGATCTTCACATTCATTGGTTGCAATTTTGTTCTTAAACAGCTTTGGTGGCAGCAGCAGGATTGAAGGAGACTTCCCAGCAGCTTCAGGAATGAGAAATATAGATGTGGTGGCTTTAAACCCTCTGAGTTCTCTTTCTTACCATTTCCAAGGACCACAGGTAAGTTCTTCCCAGTTCTGAGCTCTGGTGCTCTCTTTGTGTTGAGCTCTTAGATCTGATTGGCTTTCCACAGCTTCCTCATCTGTTTAGAGACCCCAGCCCTTAGCTCCATACCCAATATTCCACCAGATGAGAACTGCTGGTAGTGGCTGCAGTTCCCCATTTGTTTGGAATCAGTCTGCAGGCCCCATTTTGGGGGTCTGCTGGTTCAAACTTTTCTCCAATCCTCAGATTCCACCATAAGGTCCAACTTAAAAGCCAGACTGGGTCTGGGATTAGAATGGGCTCTATAGGGTCCTGTGGGAGACCTCAGGTGAATATTAAATAATATTAGCTAGATGCTAATAGGAATGTTGGAAGTCAACAAAGCCACAAACATTGGTGGGTAGGAGTCAGGCATTTAAAGGTGGTTGAGTGCTCCTTATCTCAAGACGACTACTGTGTGATAGGCTCTCCTAGGAATCAGTTTGGCTCTGGGAAGCCCAAAGTTCTGGCAGAAAGAAATGAGATCTTTTCTACACAAAGGTTTGGTTGGGCCACCTTCTGGCATACCTGTTTATTTTATGTTCAAGAACCTTAGTCCCAGAAGCTGCAGATATCTGGCCATGTTAAATGGCAAAATTTTACTAAAAATAACCCACAATTACAAAGGACATTACAGAAGAATTTTCCAATTAGACAAAATAGCTCATTGAAGAAATGCACTGGAAAGCAAAGGATTCCAAGTTGAACAAACAAAAAGATGCCTATTTTAATTAGTACTCAGAAGCTTCCAAAAAGCTTCAAGATTCCAAAATAGCTCCATTAAAAGCACTGTTACAAAGAGCAAATGAGAAAGACACAAGAGGTACCTAAACAAAATACCACAGGATTGACGGAACTGCTATTGCTCCCCACAAGCCATCTTTACCTGATGACCCACACCTTACTAATTCTCAGTCTGAATTGCCTTCCCACTCTGAAGAGACTATTAGACAGTCACCTTTTAAAATAAAACTACCCCGTGTTGCGGACGAGCCTCCCCAGGTGTCCTTCACCCTTTGGTCAGACTGAAATCAGGGCCAGAGTTAAAAGAATTCCCTAAATCTAAGGAGGAACCAAAAACTGTTTGTGAAGAATTTAGTCATGATTGGGGCCTCTGACCCATGCTGTCAGATCTTTATCAGCTTGTACACACATGGGCAGGACCTGCGAGAGCCCCAAAATGGAAGCAAGAAGCAAGATGCAGGACCTTAAGGATGGTATTGGAGCTCCTCCGTTTTCAACATTTCAGGGACCAGAAAAAGGAAGCTTGCAAAAAAGCAGCTGAACTTTCATAAACCGTTCCTAGAGTATTTCCTGCTTGGACTGATTAGGGTTAGTTATTGTACAGACTTGCAAACAAACAGAAGATTAATCTGGCAAAATTTAAAGCTTGTTTGGAAGGCTATTTTCTATGGGCATTCGGGATTCTATACAATAAAGGAGGTCACCCAACCCGCTCTAGCTGCCTTCTTTGTAAATGGATTACCTTCAGAGATCAGTGAATTATTAAAAAGGCATAAAATAGGCTGGGAGGTCACCAGCTTGACTGGACTCCTGACTAGAGCTGAGCATTTTGTTTTTTGGGTTTTTTCAGATGTAAATACATCTTTATTTGACAGCAAGCAAGGGCAGAGGGAGAGTGAGAGAATTCTCAAGTAGACTCCACTGAGCATGGAGCCCAGCAAAGGGCTCAATCTCATGACCCTGAGATCATGACCTGAGCCAAAATCAAGAGTCAAGATGCTGGGCCAACTGAGCCACTCAGATGCCCCAACAGCAGAGCATTTTAAAAGGAATAAGACTGCAAACAAAAACTTGCCAAACTATTAGCTTTACAGCTACAATGGCTAACGGGCAGAGACTCCTTACACATTGCACCCCCCTAGGGGTGCAATCATCAAAATGGTGGTCCAAAAATAGATGTCTCAGCTGTAATCAACTGGGACACAGTAAAAAAAAAGAAAAAGAAAGAAAGAAGAAAAGAAAGAAAGAAAGAAAGAAAGAAAGAAAGAAAGAAAGAAAGAAAGAAGGAAAGGAAAAAGGAAAGGAAAAAGGAAAGGAAAGGAAAGGAAAGGAAAGGAAAAAGAGAGAGAAGAGAAGAGAAGAGAAGAGAAGAGAAGAGAAGAGAAGAGAAGAGAAGAGAAGAGAAGAGAAGAGAAGAGAAGAGAAGAGAAGAGAAGAGAAAAGAAAAGAAAAGAAAAGAAAAGAAAAGAAAAGAAAAGAAAAGAAAAGAAAAGAAAAGAAAAGAAAAGAAAAGAAAAGAAAGGCTGTCCTGAAAGGTCCTATGCAAATCCTTCTCAAATGCCCTCATTCCCTGTTCTCCTCCCACACAGAGTGGGCCTCTCTCACAGTTGACAGGACTCTGAGGTGTTCTTCAGTAAAAGGTTACCAATAATTTCTTAAACAGCTATGGGGAAACTAAAATTAAAATTAATGGGGAACCTTGCCAAATTTTACTGGAGCTATGCTTTCTATCTTAAACCTCACCCTCATAGGACAATAAATCCCTTGGAGCAGAAAGGAAGTTTCCATAGTAGGGGTATCTCTTAAGGCTTAGAGAATTTTTATCTTAACCAGTACAAATAACCCTGAGACCTTTGACAAAAACACATTCCTTTTTACTACGTGATTCAGCCCCAACCAGTCAGTTAGGTAAAGGTTGCCTTTCTAAATTAAAAGAGCTAAGACATTTTGCTCCAAAGGACACCTCATCTTAGTTTCCTGACCAACTCATATCTGATCCTGTATGTTTTTTATTGTCTATTCTTGACACAGAAGAGGAAAATTTTCAACAAAAGTGCCCTAATTTCATCAAGGTACCCAAAAATCGGTGGGTTCTAAAACTGACATTGGAAGAATGAGAAGTACAGAACCTGTAAAGATTCAAAACGGAGGGATGCCTGGGTGGCTCAATGGTTAGGCATCTGCCTTCAACTCAAGGCATGATCCTGGAGTCCCAGGATCGAGTCCCACATCAGGCTCCCTGCATGGACCCTGCTTCTCCCTCTGCCTATGTCTCTGCTCTCTCTGTGTGTCTCTCATGAATAAAATCTTAAAAAAAAAAAAAAAAAAAAAGATTCAAACAGATATAACTAAATCTAAATTATGTCAATATCCATTCAAGCCTGAGGCCATGCAATGCCTCAAGCCCTATGGAAAAGACCTCATTGCCTAGGGCAAATCATTCCCTGTTCTCCTCCCTAGGACAAGCCTATCTTGCCAGTCCAGAAACCTAATGGACTAGATAGTGATTTGTCCAGGATTTGAGAGCTATTAAGAAGATAGCTATTCCGGATTTCCCAACTGTTCTGAACCTGAACATGCTTCTATCACAGGTTCCATCCAATTCAAAAATGGTTCACTGTTACAGACCCTCGTTTGGCTTTTTCAATATCCCTGTAGGTTCCAACAGTCAATATCTATTTAACCTTTACTTGAACAAGTGACACCATACCTGGGGAGTCATGCCTCAGGGGTTCACTGGGGCCCCTTCTTATTTCTCTCCAGTAATTCACTGAGATTTAAAAACCCTCCAGTTTCCTAGCAAAGGACCCTTTTTCAATACATAGATGACCTTTCACTGTGTTCAGTTACCAAAGAGGCGTCCATAAAAGACTGCATTTATTTGCTACAACAGTTAGCTGAAAAGTGACACAAAGTCTCTAAGGAAAAAGTATCATGATCTCTAGACACTGTTAATTACCTAGGTCATGATCTAAGTGCTGATGAAATTCAGCTGTTTCCCAAAAAGAATTAAGCTAATCCAAGAATTTCCTAGACCTATAACTAAGTGATATCCTATGGATTTCTAGGCTTGACCGGTTATTGCAGACTATTGGTTCCCAATTTTTCTGTTAGCTGCCTTACTCTATGGACTTACGAAGATTTTAGTCTCTGAAGTCCTTTCTTGGATGACAAGCATACACACACTTTTTATAAGACTAAAACAAACATTGCAAGAACCACCTGCCCTAGAGCTAACAAACTGTTCAAAGCCTCTCACTTTATTGGTGTATGAGAAGGATAATCAAGCCCTGTAATCAAGCTCATGCCAGAACGTGGTAATAAGCATAGGCTTATAGCCCAGGATAGCCTACAACTTGATTCAGTTGCTTATGCCTGTCTTAAGGTTACAGGCTCAGATACAAAGTTAGTGGAAGCTTCAGCAGATCTGACCCTAGGAAATGACATTTATTTGCCAACTCCACACACTGTCCAAAGTCTCCTGAACTCTGAACTGACTCAACATTTCTCTGCAAGGAGACTAACTTCCTGTGAGATCCTTCTGCTCCATCACATAATTTTAATGTTGCAATGGCCTTAGTCTTAAATGTCACAATGTCCTTAGTTCTGCTAATTTACTACCCCTGCCCGACAAAGGCAGGCATGACTTTGAGGTAATAATGTTCCATTTTTGTGACACCAGTCCTGATTTACATGACACTCCTTTAACCAATTCTGATCTAATCTTGTTTGCTGATGGGTCATACTGTAGAAATGAAAAACAGAATATTCAAGCTGATTATGCTATTACCACCCCACCGTGACCTACTCAAAAGAAGAGACTTCCCAGAAGGTAAACTTGCCCAACAAGCAGAGTTCCATGCCATTACCTGAACATGCCAGCTTACTCAAAAGACGAATTGTTAATATTTATATCTGAGCATGTGGTTCTCAGAAAGACAAACTGTTGAAGTTTGTCTTTGGGGTCACCTATGATTCTGAGATGTTATGGAAACCAAAGAATTTTCTGATGTCCTTTGGGACCCCAATCAAAAATAGGCAACAGGTAAACAACCTTCTTGGTGCTATCCTCTTACCTTCTGCAACTATTGTCATCAGAATTGCGGCTCACACTGAAAGGACCGAACAAGGGTATCAGGGAAATGTCCCAGCTGCCGTTCATGCAAGGGTAGCAGCAAGAGAAATCTATAAAGCTTGTGGTGCATGTGTATGAAGTCCATTCAACATCTGCAAAAAATGACCCCTCATTGCCAGAATTCTGCCCTCCAGAGGTCCCTGTAACACTGTCTGCTCCTGAATTGGAGAAATGAAGATGGATAAACAGTGGCTATAAATTAAACAGTTAGGGCCACTTGGTTCTTCCTGGCAAACCCCATTTTTTCATTTTTGCATTCCTTCACTAACCACGGCATTTAAGATCACTCAAATTGGGGCTCCTGGGTAGCTCATGGGTTGAGCATCTGCCTTTGGCTCAGGGCAAGATCCCAGGGTCCAGGGATCAAGTTCTGCATCAGGCTCCCCTCAAGGAAGCCTGCTTCTCCCTCTACCTATGTCTCTGCTTCTCTCTGTGTGTCACTCATGAGTAAATAAATATTTTTTTAAATCATTCAAATTATGAATCGGCATTGGTGGGGAGACACCTGTAAAACTATGACAATAATCTATCAGACTTGTCTGACCTGCTTAAGTCCATAATCCTGGATAAACTACATTTGTCCCCAGAGGGATTCTTACCTCCTGACTCTGAACACCTCTAGCTGGACTTGACTGAATTGCCATTTCGTATAGGTAATCAATATGCTGTTGTATGTATGTTTTCTGAAGGGATTGAAGCCTTCCCCTGCTGTAAGGCTGATGTCCTCACAGTGGTATACATTGAGCATACCTTCCATAATCGCCAGTGACCAAGGTACCCACTTCATGAGGCTAATTAGATAAGCTTTAATGAAAATCTTGAAATTCTCTTGGAATTTTCTCTGTCCCTATCACACATAGTTACAAGGCATGGTCAAGAGAATCACTGAATAGGATCCTCAAACCTAAAATCTCTAAACTTGCTGAAACTACTGGACTCCCTGGCCCAAGCTATTGCCTTTGGTCTTGCTGACTGTTCACAGTACCCACTTTGGGAAACATACACTCACTCCACATGAAAAAGTCACCAGTAGACCAGTGTCTATTGGTATATAACCTTCTGTTGGTCCCTTGTTTGCTCATGCTAATATGATCAGCTACTATAAGTCCTTAATGTCTTACACTCAAACATATCATTAACAGATTAAATAAAGATGCTTCCTCAGATCCGAATTCAAGGATCCTGTTTGTCACTGTGTAGAGCCTGGTGACCAGGTATTCTGGAGGCATCATCAGAGAAAGGCACCACAGCCCCACTGGAAGGGATCTACCAAGTGCTCTTGACCTATTGACACTGCTGCTAAAGTAGAAGGTCTTGAGCCTTGGATACACATCTCACTACTCAAGAAGGCTCCACCTGACAGCTGGTGCTCTACAGACACCAGGGACCCCTGAATCACAGTGATGAGGAAGAGAAGAAGTATCTGAATTCAACTATACTGATTCCTCTCAAGATGCCAGATCAAGACTTCATTCTTTAATTCACCATGAAACCCTTTCTCTCCTTTTTCATTTCTTTATTCTCGCACTGGCCTAGAAAGATAAGGCCCTCATCTGTATCTCTCAGGCCATAGCTAAGGGAGATTACCTCTCAGATTGCTGTATCTGTCATATTGTAAGAGATCCCCTGGTCTTGTGACAAATTTCACTTTTTCCAATGTCACTGCAAATTATAATCAGATCCCCCCTCCTTTAGAATTATACACCCAATTAGACCCATTTACCTCTGTGAATCTTAGTACATTTGCACCCTCACATTGCCATGATTATCTAGACCAGATCTGCCCCCAGTCACTGAGATCTCACCAGCAGCACCCATCTCTGTAAGGCATTTTGAACAACTTTTATTTCAGGCTAGGAGATTCTCTTCCCATATGTGCTAAAAACTTGACTACCCTTGGCTTAGGAGTAAATAAAAATGACAACACGATCAGAAATCTCCCCTTAACTCTTGAAGTCATTAGAGATTCTGTTGCTAAGATGCTGACTGCCCATCAAAGATTCTTAGACATTCTGGATTTTTCACAATGACATAGAAAAAGGGAAGAAGAGAAAAATAATTGAACCTTTTTTTTTTCCTTAAGGAATTTCCAAGTACCACAAATAATCATAGTGAAACATAGTGAAAATTTGATAGATGTGTGGGAGTAAATTCTTCATTTTTTTTTTTTTTTGTCATAGAAAAGAGTAACCTAAGTATCTGATAAACTGGATAGAACCATGTCAGAGTGACTTTGGGCAAGTTATTTAACCATCTTATATCTTAGCTTGTTCACCTGCAAATGAAAACATCTTTTCGAATTCAAATGTTTCATCAACATTGGCATATTATCACCACTTTTTGTATAAGATTTTTGAGAAAAAAGGAAATCATGTTCCTTAACTGACTGTGCATTTCAAAAGTTCTTACAGATTCATACGTGAAGTCAGATAACCAGGCCAATCAATCTCATTTGTCTTAGAACTTTAACTCTTAGCAAACAAACCCAGGAACTTTACAACAGTTGTATGATGTATTATTGATTTAATATGTAAAATGAACACATTTTCTTTCAAAAGGTTTATAAACAACTGAAAAGATAAGGCACAAAGAAATCATAAAATCAAAAATAATCCATGAGTTTATTTTGTGCTCTTCCACTGAATTTCAAAGAATTGAAATAGAGGTGCCTAGATGGCTCGGTTGGTTAATAAGCACCTGCCTTTGGCTCAGGTCATGATCCCAGGGTCTTCCCCACCAAGTGAGGAGCCTGCTTCTCCCTCTGGCTGTGCCTGCTGTTCCTCCTGCTTGTACTTGAGTGCTCTGTCAAATAAAATAATTAAAAATCTAAAAAAACAACAAAGAATTGAAATATAATCTAATACAGAAAATCCAAACACATTATAGCTACATATATGTCTAAATAGCAGTGAGGTTTTCTTTTTCCCTTACTAGTCACTATTTGACAGGCACAGTGTCACTTAAACCATCTGATTTAAAATAATTCTCACGGTAATTCCAACGTCCTTATCTTAAACATAAAGAAATGGTCTCATAAAAGTTAAGTAAATTATTTTTCCTAAAGATTTATTTATTTGAGGAGAGGGGCAGAGGGAAAGAGAATCCTCAAGCAGATTGCCTGCTAAGCATGGAGTCCAATACGAGGCTCAATCCCAGGACCCCAAGATCATAACCTAAGTGAAATCAAGAATCAGTCACTTTACCGACTGAGCCACCCAGGCGCCCCATAAAAGGTAAGTAAATTATTTTAAGGTCATGAACCCAATAAAATCTTTCACCTCTGCATTATATACAGCATTCTCCTCTCAAATGGTGAGAACTTGTTCTTCTTTCACATGAACCAACATGACAGAACAGTTCTTTCAGTGAACAACAAAAAGTCATGTTATAAACCTTTATGAAGAAACTGTTTTCAGAAATGATAATAAAATTTTAGGCTCCCTCATTATTGCTTGTATGGACCTCATGCCATATAGGTGTGTAAAGAGCCAGACTTAGCTGTACAGAGGATTTCCCTCTACAGCCCAATCCCACTCTGCATCGTTTACCTTCAAAACAAAATCACAATCACAGAATGACAAATGTGCAAACTTTATATCAGGATGGTAATGAGGTTGGGTAGATAATGTTTCCTCCCACTGAGATAATCTGAGGGAGATATTATCACTGAGAACTAAAAGGACAGAATAGAGATGTTAAAAAAATTTTTTTCCAATGAACCCAGAGTATTGAAGTATTGTGGTAGTAACTGCAGCATAGAAAGTGCCTTGCTGGGAGCCACAGAGTAGCTGCCCTCCAGAGCAGTTCTGCACAAGAACACAGATTTCAGGTAATTTCCCCAGTAAACTTAGTCTCGCTCTCCAGAGAACAACAGAAAGACCATAAGTATTACCCTCAATAAAGCACAATTCTTTTAAAATCAGTGTAAGTTGTATTTATACGTATTAAAAGTAGGGAATGGAGGTGCCCAGTGACCCAGACAACAGCCAATGCTTATATACATGACAGGGGCCTATTTTATGTTCAAGTACCATACTTTTTTTTTTTTTTTAAGATTGTATTTCTTTATTCATGAGGGCTACAGAAAAAGAGGCAGAGACATAGGCAGAGGGAGAAGCAGGCCCCCCATGGGGAGCCTGATGCTGGACTCTATTGCAGGACTATGGGATCATGACCTAAGCCAAAGGCGGATGCTCAACCACGGAGTCACCCAGGTGCCCCAAGAATAAAACACTAAATCTCTATGCAGTCACCCATTTCAATTTTGCTCACTTCCATAGCTTCACAGATCTTCCTTTCAGTACAGCACCTTGCTTTCAATATAATGTATTAAAGTAATGCAGCCAGACCCCAAAACAATAAAAAAAAAATGGGTAACTGATCCCCCAAACAAAATGGACAAGTTTTCTTCAGACAAAAAAAAAAAAAAAAACTTGTAAAATACAGAAGTTCATCTAAGGTGTGATATTTACTAAGAACTAAGATGACTATATCAAATTATTGATATTAGCAAAAACTTCCTTGATGAAAAGAAAAATCTTCTGAAGAATATACAGTTTGTGAATTTGCTGCATCAAGAATCCTGAGGATTTCCTTCCTCCCTGGAAGAGGTACCTTCATGGCACAAAAGCATTCATTTGATGCATTCAAAGTTTAATTGAAAACAGACCTCTTTCTAGAGATCTCTGTGTATGTGTGCCAAAACTCTGATGTATTGAGAGGCAGCAAAAAACACAAAACATAAGAGAATATTTTCGCTGTAACACTTAAATTTTAGCCATAAAAGTTTTCAATTGTATTTTCTTTATTCACTAATAGTTGGTATAAACACCATTGTCTAAATCTTCAGCACAATTTTCCTCTTCATATCTTTTAAAGCAGTTTTTCTAAAATTTCTGCTCAAGGTAATAGACTGACCAAATTTTATCGGTATAGGGTTTCCCTTCAGCTTATTTTCACGAGCATTAGGACAGTGAAGAGTCCCAAAACACTCTCGTATTATTTTTTACATTCCCTTAAAATCTAGGTGTATTTTTTTTTAACTCCTTTTCGGATAATTTGCTCTTTTCATAAAGAAGAAACAGAAGCAGGTATGAAAAGTGGCTTGCCAGTTAAGCACCCTTCCAACAGACCCTTAGCGGGCCTAAGAGACTGCAATGTCTGCCAAGCCCATTAGAGGGAGCT
This sequence comes from Vulpes lagopus, assembly GCF_018345385.1. Classification (NCBI taxonomy): domain Eukaryota; kingdom Metazoa; phylum Chordata; class Mammalia; order Carnivora; family Canidae; genus Vulpes; species Vulpes lagopus. Next base: position 18,927,309 of record NC_054844.1, on the reverse strand, counting down.
CTACAGGGAACACTAGTTTCATGACCAACAGTATTTAGATGAAGCAGTATTTAGATGAATCACTGACCTAAAATTCAAGCAACCTAAGAATATTAATGTAAGGTATGGGATGCCTAGAGCTACCAGGATCTTGACTCCAAAGCACCTGCAGATCACCATACCCAAGCATGGTCACGAGCTATTTGTGCCCTTTACTCTGAGAGCTTAGACACAGAGACTATTGGTGCATTTGCTTCTAAGAAAGCAGTGCTGTCAATCACTCACCAGGATTCAGAAGACCTAGGTGTTCACTGACAGACTCCTGGCGGCTTTTGTTGCTTTTCAAACTATGCAGGATGATCCTGCCAAATGCGTGAACTTCTACAAGTATGCACAGAAGAAATCCAGAGTGATGCTGGAGCGGGCAGCATGAATAACCAAAATCTTGACATACAGGAATTACTAATTCTCTCCTCTATTGTTCAGTATAGTCCACCCTGAGCAATGCTTAAGCATCTAGAAAGCAAATCTCCTAAAGCAGCTTTTTAAAAGATTTTCGTATTTGAAATGATTTAACCAGGTTCTAATTCCCAAGCCTCAAAATCAGCCCTTGTGTTAAAGATTAAAGGCTCACACCATCTTCCAAAGCAATCAGTATCTCCCTTTACTGAAGACATTGAACTGGTATTTAAGTAAAATACCATCTTCCTAAACAGCACGTAAACTTTTCCATGTAGGAGGAAAAAAAAAAAAAAAACCCAGGTTCTTGGTAATAGCTGAGGAATTGTACTAAAAATTTCAAAATGAATCATGCTACCACTTCTCCAAATGTTCTAGTAATCTTTATTTTTCTGTTCCTTTGATTTTCTTGAAGATGAAAGCAGCCCTACTTAATAAATAGCTGGAAGACTAATAAATTATCTATCGAGTTCTATCTTATTTGCCTTTGCTAAAATTATCTCACAATTTTAGAACTAACAAATAAAATATCAAGATGAGTTAAATAGTCACTTACTTTTACCCTTTCAGAAGTTGGCGTGTGTGCGTATAATAAGCACCATGCACGGTGCTTTATGTACAGCATCTCTAACTTATCAAAACATTGCAGTAAGGCTATTTTAACCATTTTACATTCTGTAGATGAAGAAACCAGAGCTTTGGTAGTTTAAATGTCTTACCCAAGGCCACAGTCCTAGTAACTTGTAGAGCCAAAATTGAGTCCAGCCCTGTCTCAATCTAAAACCCACATGAAAACACACACTAGCCATACTACCATTTGCTACTTATCTTGTAAGCACAAATGCAAACATTACCCTTGAGTATTTTAGTCAATAAACTGGAGTCCTAGATACTACTGCGATGACTACTACTACCTCCTTCCTCAAGTTTTGACATTTTAAACATATAGACTTATTATTGATGAAAAGATCAAAGTTGGGGCATCTGAGTGGCTCAGTCGGTTAAGCATGACTCTTGGTTTCAGCTCAGGTCATAATCCCAGGTCATGAGACACAGCCCTCGTTAGGCTTATCCCTATCACATCAGGCTCCATGTTCAGTATGGAGTCCGCCTCAGATTCTTTCCCCCCTCTAGAAAAGCTGGGCTATGATCATGATCTGGCCACTGATTATCTGTATAATGTGGAGCAAGTCTCCAAATTATTCTGTGACGCACATCTCTGATTTACAAATGGCATCAATAATCACCCTGTCGCTGTCTGCAGCTGTGTTTATGATTCAGCTAACTTGCCTAACACTTGCCACCAGGGCACTCTCAGAAGCCACAATCAGAATAGTGAATGTGCATTCCAATCTTAGTATTGTTGCAGGGCTGACAGAATTGAAAAAGGCTAAAGGCCTTTCTCTGCGAGAATCTGGACAAGGTAAAAAATGGGAAAATTCAGTGAATGATTTTTCAAAGTAAAAAAGGCACTCAGGTCAGAATCTATGGCAAGCAATGTATACTCTATTGGGTCAGAAAATTCCTAATCCTAGCTTCATGTTTGATTATATTTTCAAACTACCTGGGTTTTAAAGTACAGGGTCAATACCAGTTGGCCACAATGTCAACTAATTTGATTCTCTTCTGTTTGGGGCAAATATCTCAGGATGAAATAGGAGAGATTATTTTGGCTTCAAAACTTTTAAATGCTTATTCTTTCCCAAAGATCAGATATAGGGAACTTTGAAAGACAATGAAATAGTGTACTAAGCCACATATATTTTCAGTTTTAAACCCATGTTTAAGCAGTGGGGTCACCTTAGAGAAGGTTCTTGTATTAAGTGTACTGCTCTCTTGAAATACTTTTGTACAAATATGTTTATTTGAGAAAGTGACAGTAGCAAACAGTTAAATACCATATCCTACAAGTCATGGAAAAAAAGAGTTTAACTGCAGTTCACATAAAACTGAGACCTCAAAGGAAGGTTATTTTGAAAATGTACACAAATAAATTTTAAAAACATTGGGGGCATTCTGGAGTTCAAGCCTACAACTATAGGGCACAATGCATTAAATGTTGGCATTTGGGCACTGGGTGGATGCTCGAAAAACAAAGATTCCACTTCTAGGATAGATGCAACATGAATCAGATGATGCTTCAGTATTTGAAACAAAATGAGACTGAAATGATAGAGATAGACAAAACATCAACAGTAACTATAAAAAAAAAAAAGTAAATATATTCTAACGGCCAAATCTAAATATATCAACTTTGTCTTTTACAATTCCTGTCTCCCAAAGCGTTTTGCATGTAGTAGGTGCTCAGGGAAGTATTCATCCAGCAACACCTATTTCCTCATTTAAGGTGAGCCCATTACATTACTTAGGATAGTTTTCCCACCCCACATGGTTAGCTGGCTGAAAACTCCTCATAACTTGGGAAAAACTTCACAGACACAGATGTGACCAATACAGTGTTTACAACCCAATGGTCTTACACTCCAAACGCTCTTCATCTCAGAAGGCCCAGAGCTGTATCATCTTCCCAAACTTTTAACCATTAAAAAAAAAGGGCTGTGAATTGCAACATTCTACCAGGGAATAATTTCAGACAAGAATTAGAAATAAGGGCAGCCTGGGTGGCTCAGTGGTTTAGTGCCGCCTTCAGCCCAGAGCCTGATCCTGAAGACCCTGGATTGAGTCCCGCGTCGGGCTCCCTGCATGGAGCCTGCTTCTCTCTCTGCCTGTGTCTCTGCCTCTCTATCTCTGTGTGTCTCTCATGAATTAATAAATAAAATCTTTAAAAAAAAGTTAAAAAAAAAAGAATTAGAAATAAGATAAAACAGCCCCAAAAAGTCATAATTTGAAGGAGAAAAGGAAAGAAATCAGAAGTCAAACCCATGTATGCTCTTTTTTCTGGCCTATATTCATCAAAGGCAATATTAAGCAATAGAACTTAGTTATACCCAAAACCATTACTTAATGAAATGCTCATTCATACTATCAACTCAAGTCTTTTTTCTCAGAGGTCCTAAAGGAGGATTTAGATGGCAGAATTATAACAAAAGGATAGAACAGACTAACGCTCATAACATTAGTGTTATTTAGAGTTGACATATACCACAAATCCCAGTTACACATAATTTGCTTCACAGATGACATAATGTTAATATAGGTTTGTTTTTTTTTTAAAGAAAATATTCCAGCAATTAAACCCCTTTTGATGGCATTCGTTTGACTACTTTTGAAGTAGAGGAACAATGGAAACAATTTGCAACCTAAACACTTGGATGCTTGGATCCTTTTCCTTGAGACTCAGGAGGGCCGAAGCAACAGCCTTTTGCTTTTTCTCTCTCCCCTACCAAGGGGTGAGGGAAGGGATCCATCCTATTGTTCAGAGGCACCAGCTCCCTCCCCTAAATCAGGCTGAGAAGGAACCAGCCAGCTCTTACCTCCTCCTGGTTGTTTTCTTTCCCATCCCAGTTTATTTTTTGTCTCCTCCCCCACCCCAACCCCAGCCCCTACCTCTGAAGCCATTTTATGAACTGTCATGTGCCACCTGAGCCTCCAGTAAAAACAAAAAACAGGCTTTAAAAAAAAAAAAAAAAAGAAACAATAACTTCCCTACTTTTGCACACACCCTGTCCCATGCTCAGGAACTTAAAAAAAAAAAAAAACTCCAAAATTCATGAATTACAATTAACAAATGTTACAATTATATCTACCTTTCATGTTCTCATCTATATTTTTTAATGTATCAAAAATTGAAATATACATTCAAATGAGGTGGTTTAATTTGCAATGTTATTTCACAATTGAACAGGTTATAACAGGAAGCAAAATTCTACATGGAAGATATGGACTAGATGGTCCTTCACCAAGTTCTAGTCATTCACATTTTAGCTTAAAAATCAATGTGACCAGCACCACCTAAAAGATGTAGCAACAATTCCTCAGGTGTATCCATTTTAGTTTTGAAGGAGAGTTAAATTCTTTATTAATTTGAATAGTTGGCGAGGATGATAGTATATTCTAGATTATAACAAACTCATGTTATCTAGTGCCACAAAAGGAAAAAATATGAATGTGCCTTTTAATTGTTTATTTAGATAATTTTTATTATTCCATCCTATGTGGAAATGCATACATTATAAAGTTAATTTTATTATACAAAATTTTAAAATGTCTATCTTCTGTGAGAAAAACAAAAAATTACTAAATCTATTTTATTACTTTTTCAAAGAAATTATAAACAAGTCACCAAAACTGAACATAATCTAATATCTGAAAATTGGCACTACTAATACAATAAAGGCAACTATTTTATCGAGATAACTCATCTTGTCTAAGATCTAGCACATACTTAACCCTAGGAAGAGCATATATCTGAAGACACAAGAATGAAATACCAAAAGACAAACATGACTACAAAACATAAAGTCAGTTCCCTAGGCCATATGGTAGATATCCTCTATTAATTTTCGAGGAATGTACTTTCATCATACTCAATCCTTAAACAGAATCTTTAGTGTACTGGTATGAGTCTCAAATACTGTTCATATATGAAATTCAAAGGTACACAACGTTTCCACTTTTAACATTTCCACCCAATTAGAGATTAGGGACAAGATCTCTGGTCAGACCCCACATCATACAATACTCAATTAGTCCTTTATCAAACTACTTCTGTTGTCACACATAGGATGAATTCTTAATAATTTATTAAACCTATGTCAGAAAAATTTGTGAAATTTAAGAAAACACTGTATCATCAAGGTTCCTTGATCCAGCCTTAAATAAGGTTTAAAACCAGCCTGAATATAAGTGAACTGATTATATATTTTCCTACCTTCATTATGAGAAATACAGGCAATAGCACCATCAAGTCTGATCTTAATCATCCATGCTGTTATATAACAGCCTTAAAATCTTAATGAATTTTCCAGAGACCTTCACTAGCCAATCCCAGCAAGGATATGAATACATAAATTTGATTTTGGTAAATGTGAGTAATTGAATCTAATCTTTGACCATATACAGGAATTCTTACAGCACCCCTGCAAGATCCAGCATCAGTACCCGTTATTAAGGACAACAAACCACTCCCATTACTGGACTCTCTGATGGTTATAAAAATTTCCCTCTTAATCCTGAGTTAAAATATGCAAGTTACTTTCATTGTGTTGATTCTACTTTTGCTCTCTAGAGCAGAATAAAAGTGTGCCCCCCCCCCTTGTTTTTTAATGGCAACCTTGTAAATAATTGGAGACAGGTGTTTTAGTTATCATTTGTCTTCTCTGGGCTACAAAGCCCTACTTCCTCTGTTTTCGACATGATTTCCAGACTCCTGGCACTCCAGTTTGTCAATGCCTTGCCTAAAATTATGGTGTCTTGGACATAACACAGTACTCCAACTGTGATCTAGCTAGTGTTAAGTACGTCAAAGATATTACTTCCCATGATGTGAACACTATTTCTATTTCTATGTATACTGCCTAGGGAAGTCTTAAGGGTTGTTTTTTTTTTTTCTTCTTTTTCTTTTTCTACCCTTCTCTTTAAGCAGCTGCATCATACAGTTGGCTCATATTAAGTTTGTAGTCAAGTAAAACCTCCAGATGTTTTTCACAAATTGAAAATGTTCATATTCAGTTCACACTTGGAGGCAGCAACCACTTACTCCAGGAACAGACAATTCACATCTGTAGCCGCCTAAGGCAGAGATGAATGTCTGGGATAACCCACTATATTTTGTTACAAAATCCCTTCTGGTTCCCATTCTTATTTCTTAAAATTTCAACAACAAAATTAAGAATTTTTCCTTCGGGGAAGTCTTGAATATTCAAATACACATGTATGTATACCATTACTTCTACTTAATATGTGTTGGTCACTGTTCTGAGGGACTTGAAGAATATTAACTTTTTTTTTCTTTTCTTAGAGAACAGAACAAGTGTGTGGGGTAAGGGGTAGAGAGAAGGAGAGAGAGAGAGAGAGAATCTTAAGAAGGTTCAATGCTCAGTGCAGAGCCCCACACAGGGCTCAATCCCACAACCCCGAGATCATAACCTGAGCTGAAATCAAGAGTCTGACCCTTAATAGACTGAGCCATCCAGGTGCCCCATAATATTAAAATCATTTTATGTCAATAACTATGAAGTAGGTACCATTATTATACCTATTTAACAAATGAAGAAACTAAAGTGCAGACATTCTAAGTAACTTGCCTTAAATCACACAGCCAGTAAGAAGCAGAGCCAGGATTCAAAATCAGGTAGCCTAAGACCAGTTTGGGGCTCATAATCACTGTATTATGTCGTCTCTTGATCTTAACTAAATACAAAGAAAAATAAGCACTGTGCCAGAGACTTGGAAAACAAACAAAATACAACCTCCTCATTATATTTCTATATGCTTGTCTTAGTTCTATTAAATAAATAACAGGAAATAAATACAACCATGATAAGCAACACAGAAACAAACAGGTCATAGACATATTAAATTCAAAATATGAAGGTTACTTTTAGGGCCATTGAAGTGATTATATAAATTAGTGTCTGTAAAGTACTTAGATTAATGTGTGGCTCAATGCAGGTGCTAGCTGTATTTAAATATTAATATTATAAATGTATTTATTCATATAAATATGCATATATGTAAACTCATTTATAAATTACACAGTTCCTTAGGGCAAAAAAATAAACTTTTAATTAAATCCCAATGAGGCTTTATTTTAAAAGGTGAAATATTTCCTTAAACATAAAAGAGAAGCACAGTGAGAACTGAAGTGGGTAGGATGATCAGAAACACTGCATGATGAAAAAAAAAAAATCACTCAACTTCATTAGCACTCATCTTCTAATGGAAAGAACTCCGTAACTTCATGCATGTCACCAACTTGTTCAGGAGTTAAGAATAAAAACTACTCTCAAAAACACGCATTGTGACCACCCACTACAGGTTACCAAAACAATCCAAGAACTGGCCTCTTTAAGTACTCAAAATTAATATTTTTGGCTACTCATGTGTGGACCTGCTAATATACGGTTATCTAGAACATGTTCTTTTGTTAGTTCTTTCTCTTTTTTTTAATAAATTTTTTTTTATTGGTGTTCAATTTGCCAACATACAGAATAACACCCAGTGCTCATCCCGTCAAGTGCCCCCCTCAGTGCCCGTCACCCATTCACCCCCGCCCTCCTCCCTTTCCACCACCCCTAGTTCATTTCCCAGAGTTAGGAGTCTTTATGTTCTGTCTCCCTTTCTGATATTTCCTACCCACTTCTTCTCCCCTTCTTTCAAATGAATGACACAGGGACTTCACAAAGCACCATTTTACCTAAAACAGAGTTCCATTCCAGTAAAACTAGCAACATCTCGTTACTAGAATTTACTGGGCACATTGAGTCCTCATTTGGCTTAGAAGTCTGGTTGTGGTACTTTGCAAGCAGAGCAGAACATGAAGGCCACAATGGATAGAATTCAGTCATTACATACTAATCCACTGTCTTTAGATAGCTGTTCTATTGTTGATACTGGAGGGTTTTTCTTTTTTAATTATAACAATATTTATCAAAGTTTGTGGTTGGCTGTTTTGCTCTACAGTGTGAGTGATGGAAACTTGATTTTTTCTATGATTTTCCAATAGATATTTTGACATGTATGCATAGCAGTTTTAATGTAAGTTATCCATAAGGTAGCTATAAACATTATTCCACACCACTTCCCAATTTTTGTTTTGTATGGACAAAAGCACCTCACTGTTGATGCATGTGTGAATTTATATTAATAATTTGCAGTAAAAGGATTTTTAATAAACTCATAAGCATATGTCCAAATCCCTATCTTAGAGAATCAATTCATATATGCCCCTCTACATCTAGTTGTATTTACTGAATTATTTTTCTACTGAAATAAAAACTTTTAATTCAGGAGAACTAAAAGGGAAAGGAGAAAAGGAGAAAAAGTGAGAAGCCTACTGTACTGATATAGAGTCCCCCCCATCCCCAACCCAAATGTAAAAGGGACAAGATGCTTTGTTCCAGCTCATGGCTCTATTAATCACTATCTTCTCCTTTCCCCTCTCTACACTTCCAAACAAGGAACTGACCACCTGATTTTACTGCCATTCTCTAACAGCAATCAAAAACCAATATGATTACTATAAAAGTACTAATAAGAATTTCAAGCAAAAAATTATCCTTTAAAAGTTTTACTTCAGGGTCACCTGGATGCCTCAGCGATTGAGCGGCTGCCTCTGGCTCAGGGTGTGATCCTGGGGTCCTGGGATGGAGTCCCGCATTAGGCCTCCCTGCAGCAAGCCTGCTTCTTCCCTGCCTATGTTTCTGCCTCTGTCTCTCATGAATAAATAAAATTTTTAAAAAATATTTTTTAAAAAGTTTTATTTCAGTTCATACTTCCTTTCTCTTCATTTTGAACTTATTATTATGTTTTTACAAAAGGATGGGAATCCAATACTTTCTCCTTCCGGTCTTCTTGCCCCGACTTTCACCTCAATGAAGGACACTAGACAGTGACACCACGCACCCTACTGATTCCTCACTTGGTCATTGCTATACGTACTCTGTTCTTTCTACATCTTTAGCACCCAAATGAATAAACACCCCTCCCAACTCCACCTTTAGGGTCACTAGCCTCACATCAGGATGTGTCTAAGTAGTGCTTATTGTCTCAGCAAGTGGGCCCCGCATCCCACCCAGAGGCTACAGGAGAGCGGGCTGGGTCTTTGGCCAGTTCGCTACCAAGGGAATCAAACTTTGAAGAGGAGACAACAGTGTAGGTAGCATAGGTAAGATGTAAACAAGGGAGAAGCAAAACCCAATCAGCCACTCGCTGGCAATAATGCTTTACGCATGAGAGTCCACTTAACCTTTCTAATTATTTCTAAACCAGATTTAATGATTCTGGAAGTCTGTTTTTGAAGGAACACCTTTGTTTGTCCAGGTGCATGAGGTTGTTTCTCTCGGCCACAGAAAATCATGTTCAAGGTATTATGAAAAGTATGCACTTAAAAAGAACACTTTAATCTTAGTTGTATGTACACTGTATAACATGTCAGGATTAAAGTCTCAAGAATGAAGTCAACCAAGGCAGATGCGAGCTCATGAGTGCAAATGTACAAGCATACATACATTGTGTTTATGGGAGGGAGAGAGGAAGGGAGGAAGGGATACTTTGGGGAAAAAACTAATTTCCTAATAGGGATGTTTTATCTAATTGCCATTGTTCTTTGTAATTTTCATATCTGTGATGATACCAATATTTACTGTGCTCTATTTTAGAACGTGTATTTCCTCTGTATATTCTGTAAGTACATATACTTTACTATAAATATAACAAAACGTACAAATATATTTTGATAAATGAAAGGCCACATCTTTTTCAGAGACCTGAATATAAATAGAGAGAACGGCACTATAATCTGCTACTGTATAAAACCAAACATAACTAGAATCAACCCAGGCTATTCATTCTGGTGATTTCTAGTATTCCAAGTCTAATTATCATGCAACTGAAATGTGAAACTATTACTGTGACATAATTATTATAACAAATTAGAAAAAGTTATCAGTACTACAAATTTATGTTCTCTAAAAATACATGTTATATTTTGACAGTCACAACAAAAAAAAGAAAAATTTTAAAAGGTAAACAATAGAATGCTAAATCAGATTTCCAAAGTCTATGGTAATTGGAACTGAATAATCTTCACAGTTCTAAGAACTATCTCCAAGGCAAGAGATAAATATGCTAATAACTCAGATTGCCTTTTAAAATTAATATATTCCTAAATATATAAAAATATTCATATAGGTCTTCTGATTTAGGACCATTTAGCAAAACCTGCCCGTTTTGATTTTCTCAGAGAGAGGAAGAGACAATATAGTATTCGTAAATAGGATATTCTCTAGTATTTACCTAAGCCTCAATGAAGCCCCTGTCATGTCCCTCTGAAAAATGTATATTTTTAGAACATGACTTTGGTGGAAGTAAGTCTTTATTAAATTGCATGAGCTTTTTTCCTGACAGAGAATATTTTCTAAAACAGGACACTGTATATATTATAATTAAAGGTTAACTTTTATTCAAAGCTATTAGTTTAGTATATAACCAAAATTTTATATTAGAATTCCTTCTTCTGATTCTACTTCTAACTACAAAAATAGGCAATTCAGAGGCTAGATTTTCATTTTAATACATGAAACAGCAAGTTAATGCTATCCTAAAATTTAAAAATAAATATACAATAGCTCTATCTAAAAACACAAATGAAGTTGAGACTTTTCAAGTATTGTTATTTGGGAAATTTATACTATTATGTTAGAAAATTTTCATAATATAGTTGGGAGAGGAAAATTATAACTATAATCCAGTCTAAGCCAAATCATCCTAGACTGTCTATTCTCAGAGCTGGGATTCTCCAAATATTTGCCCACTCCTGACTTTATGTTGCTCATTACCAATCTATGTTTTCAGGACTTCAAAGGCCAGCTATTCCAAGGAGCAAGAAGCTAGACAGACATGAAACCTGAATGCCACTCTTAGGAACACACAGTGCTCTGGCCCAGCCACAAAACCAGGCCTCATTTCACCTCTCCCACTTCCTGTTAATAGCAAAGGTTAGAAACAGATTCTGTTCCCAAGCACAAAAGTCAGCATGTCTTTTTTTTTTTTTTATTACCAATAAAACTCAGCAGTGCACACAGGTACAAGTGTTTTACGCTATTTGCTTATTCTATACCAGCATTATAAACCCTTAAGATAGATGGCAGTATAATTGTTAAATTCTACAGATTAACTTGGCTGCAATTAAAGCAAAAAATCTCATAGCCAACAGAATATTCTCACAGTCTTGAGTTGTTATCTAGTGTGAACACAGGATTAAATCTGATAAGACATGCATAAAAACATTAACTAATTTGATCAAAGTTAGATCTACTATTATTATGTTTCCTGAAGAGTACAACATTAAAATTGTATTTACACATAGGCAAAATAAATAGAAAAGTCAACTTCTGAAAGAAAGAAAAATATACAAATATACAAATATATGGGCCTAAAAATCAAGGCCAGAATGTTTTAAGGTAGGTAATTCACCACTTTGACAATCTCTGGTCTAGAAGCACATACAAATTTATCTAAGTATTCTGTTTCATTTTTCATCACTATTATTACTTTACCATTTCAACATCCTCTATTTTATCTCCACCAAACTATATCTCCACTCAAACACCTTTCATGATCAGAAAAAAAAAAATTTTTTTTTTTGCCCTAGTTCTACTATGTGGGACAATACTGAAGTCTGTCACTCATACCTGCCCTTCTCCTACTCCTGTTAAAGTACAGTCCAAAGGCTTGTCACATTTAGGACATATGAATGAATGGCAAGACATCCCTATTATTGCCTGATAACTTACCTGGAATCTGTCAGCAAAGTGGAATGACCAAACCTTAACCCTGATGTATCCAGAAGTTTATATTTCTAGTGATAGACCTGAGGTGTATCCAGTGTGGGGACTTGGTTTAGCATTGTGTAACCAATTCGATGTATGGATTCTGCTCCATACAACATGAAAAGTGGGGCTTATGCTATTTACCTCTGCAGAGCTCTTGAAAACTCCTATAACCAAGCCCTCAACCTCAGGCCTCCTTGACCTTGGAATACAAGAAAAATCGAACCCCCGCAAATTCCACGGTTGGTTAAGGCTCCTAATCCAACCTTTATTCTTGGCCAAGATTCCTGCCACTTGGAATCATCACTGAGTTTTCACTCTTCTTGGATGCTAGTTTATTTCAGGGTTGCCTCAGTCCACATCCTGTCAACCTCAGCATGAAACCCAGACCATTCTCACATGTTAGGAATAATGTAAAACTTGCAAGCAAGCATTCATCAATTGATGAGACTTTAGAGTTTGGAGGATGGAGATATGGAGCATTTACAATCATATTGTAGTTTACTGTCAATAACTGGTGCCCCAGACTTTCTCTTTCCCATTCTCTTCCAAAAGTGGCAAGAAAATTCTAAAATATTCTGTGTTACACAGATATTTTCTCTCCTCTCAAAAGCCCTGGCTCCATCTGCCACCCAAACCCTTGGGAATGGGTAAAATAAGCAGGGTGTTATGTTCTCTTCATACTTGTAACAATACCTAAATATTTTTCCATATTTTTTTCTAACAGAAATTTTAGTGATAGCTGTAAAGTCAGTAAAATATTCTTCACCTGACTAAAAAAAAAGTTCCGAAAGCCACCCTCATCCTACTATCTTTGTTCATTAATATTAAATTTTACCAGATGACTATAATTTAATTTTAAGCAAATTACTTATTAAACATAGTATCTAGTATGAGTGCTCAAAATATAGATATAATAATTATATCTCATTAAATGAAATGAGAACACGTGACTTTATTTTTTTCAAACATTTTCAAATGCATCCTTGTTATTAAATAACAAATTTCACTTGCTATCAGAAAGATAGGGACATAAAAAAGGTTACCTTCAATGTATAGCTCCTCCCTTTCAATAGCTACCCCAAAGAAGAGGTCAGAGAGCACTTTAAAAACCACTGCTCCAGAATTTTTAAAAGAAATTCTCTTCCAATTTTAATTATTGGATTGTAAACCAACCAAGTACAGAATGCTTAGTTTCTTAATCCATAATCACATATACAGAAATGCATCTGGAAGAAATCATCAGAAATGCAAACAAGGGTTTATATAAATATTTACTTCAGTATTATTTATACTGCCAAAACCCAGAGATAATTGAAAGTCCAACAACAGAGAAATGCTTTAAAAAAAGACACTCATACACAGATTAATATAAAATAATGATATACAGCAATAAAAGCATATGTGATAAAAGTTTTCATATTTCTAATGTTGTAGAAAATGGTTAGAAAATACTGCTAATTAGAAAAAAAAGGAAACAAATCAATATATACACTATGGTTCTAATAGTTTTATAAACTATAAAAGCATTGAAAAAATAATGGGATAAATGGGTAAAATATTATGATGATTATTGCCATTTATTTTTTTCCTTATTGCAGAAAGAATTTAAGCAAATGAATCCTTTTAAAATGTAATTGAATTAAGTAAAATTTAAAGGAAATGGATGGGACAAGCGAATGGTCAGAAAGTAAGAAGAGGAATGCCAAAGTATGACAAGAGATGAGGTTAGTTCTCAAAGCAGACCATCAAAATTTGGGACAAAGGATTGAGTTATACCTGAGTATTAACAGTCAATGCAATCAGTCATATGATGCACAGTCCTTAATGCAACAATAACAGTTAACCTTTACTGAGTGCCTGTTATATGCCAAGCTTTGCGCTCAGAAATTAAATGCCATTATATTACTTTATCCTCCCAACAAATCTGGTCTTGGTATTGCCATCATTCCCATTTTAGAGAAGAAATTGAGAAAGTTTGCTGTAAACTCAATGACCAGTGAGAGGAAGTCTGACAGTGGTCATAAGCCAATTTATATTCCAAAGGTCTGTTGTGGGGTTTTTGTTTTGTTTTTTTTTTTTTTTTTGGGGACATGAACAGACATTTCTCTAAAGAAGACAGATGGCCAAGACACATGAAAAGATGCTCAACATTATTGATCATTAGGGAAATGCAAATCAACACTACCATGAAATATGACCTCACACCTGTCAGAACAGCTAAAATCAAAAACTTGAGAAGCAACAAGTGTTAACGAGGATGTGGATGAAAAGGAACTCTTGTGCACTGTTGGTGGGAATGCAAATTAGTACAGCCACTGTGGAAAATACTATGGAGGTTCCTCAAAAAGTTAAAAATAGAAATATCATATGATACAGTAATTCCACTGCAAGATATTTACCCAAAAGAATACAGAAACACTAATTCGAAAGCATATATGCACCCCTAGGTTTACAGCAGCATTTATTTACAATAGTCAAATTATGGAAGCAGCCCAAAGGCCCATCAATAGATGAATGGATAAAGATGATGTGGTAAGTATACACACACATACACACAACAGAATATTATTCAGCCATAAAAAATGGAATTTTGCCATTTGCAATGACATGGATAGAGCTACAGAGTATTAATGCTAAGCAAAATAAGTCAGAGAAAGACAAATATCATGCAATTTCACTCATATGTGAAATTTAAGATACAAAACAAATGAACAAAGGAAAAAAAAAAAAGACAAACCAAGAAAAAAGACTTACAGAGAACAAACTAGTGATTGCCGGAGGAGAGGCAGGTGATGGGTACATGAAACAGGTGAAGGAGATACGAGTATGATGAGCACTGAGTAAAGTGTAGAACTGTTGAATCACTATATCAGACACCTGAAGCTAATATTCAACACAACTATACTGGAAGTAAAATTTACAACTTTTTTTTTTTAAGATGTATTTATTTATTTATTTATGATAGACAGAGAGAGAGAGAGGCAGAGACACAGGCAGAGGAATAAGCAGGCTCTATGCCGGGGGCCCGATGTGGGATTCGATCCCGAGACTCCAGGATCGCGCCCTGGGCCAAAGGCAGGCGCTAAACCACTGAGCCACCAGGGATCCCCAAATTTACAACTTTAAAAAGTAAATAAAAATAAAAACCATAAAAAAGGTCTATTGAGAAAGATCACTTACAGAAAGGCCCTGGGGACCTTTTTGGACTGTCCTGATTCTTTACACGTGAAAACTAGAGAAGCTCAAAAAGCAGAATGGACATAGAGGTCAGGCAGGAATTCAAATTCAAATAGAATTCAACTCAAGGCTCAGCCACCTATTACCTTTTTATAATTTATAATTATTATATTAATAAGTGACAGCATAATTATAGATAACACTTATATTGAAAAGCATGTATGTATTTTCTGTTAAATCATTTAATGTTTATAACAAAAATATAAGATGATATACGTAAATTGCCTGGAATATATAATAAGCATCCTACAAATGTCAGCTTTTATTATCCTACATTTTTCATGTTAAATTGTTTCATAAATCTTTACTATTATTCCTCTTTATAACACCTGTGAGGTAAATGCATACTTCCAGACCTTTAGTAGGGCAATTACAGTGTTTTCATTGCCTAAATGAGCCATAGGACAATCTGAAAGCAGTTCTGGCTGGAACTGGGTGGATGAATGCAGAACCTGCTGGATGTCTCTTCAAATTTAAACAACCCTTGCAAGACAAAGGCCATACTCTTTTAACACTTAATGCCAGAATCTTTATTTATGAATTGCTATCACAGGAAATTAAAAATAAGAGCAGGTTTTTATTTCTCAAACCTAATTCTATACCATAATTTTGCTAATATTCTTAAATATATCAGTATCTGAAGATATAATTTGTGGCTTTTTAGTTTCCAAAAAAATCAATTTTAAAAATTTAAAGTAAAACAAAAAATAAATATTTTAATATCACACTTAAAAATGTCCTTTTTATATAACAGTACTTTTGTGTACTGCCAATTTATTTTTTGAAAAAATAAACTGGTTCTAAAAGCTAAAGACTGCCTGTAAATGTCACATAAATAACTGTTAGCTAATGACATATCAAGTACAAAGGAAAGGTTAAATTTAATGTATTTACTCCTAAAGTATCACTGTCCATTTCTGGCATGAATTCTAGTTGCAGAAACAAAGTTTCTCATCTTGTATCCATATTATGTATACTTTGCTTAAGGTTTCCACTATCATTTGTAAAATTTGTATTTTCTTTAATAAAAATAACCAAACTCCTTAATACAGTACATTTATAAGGGAAAAAAATCACAATAGTTTATACTTTGAATATAAAATTAAGAGGGTATATATGTGAATTTAAACAATCTCATAGCTATAAAATATATCTATTCCTAAAGGGAGCTTTCCAAAATAAAAGCGCCTAAGAATTGCCCACAGTTGTATATTCATACCCATATATGTATGAGGTACTGGAGAAAAGAGTTTTCACATGATCTAAAGAAACTGTCTAAAAAATTTAGATTTAGCTATCAGACATCTCTTGTGATTCTTTCATCATTTCTTAAGGGCTTTAAGAAGCAATGAAGGCATTTGGAGGCTAATAAAGATGCAACTGAAAGACACACCAAGAGAGAATTAAGTTGTTTTATACATTGTGTGCAAGAGGACTCCTAAATTTGGAGGAAAAGCTGTGACTTCAGAAAATTTTATTTATTCTACCATTCCTGGTACACAGTGGCTGCTTAATAAATGTTCTTTTGAATGTTTAATACTGCCCTTAAATTGTGACCATTGAGTCACACATACACATGATAAGTGCACTCACACATGCAAATAAGGGTTGCTTGCATTTGTGTTTTAAATTTCTGAATTTAATGGAAGTCTGAAGGTCTTTTATTTTTTTTAAGATTTTATTTATTTATTCATGACAGACAGACAGAGACAGAGACATAGGCAGAGGGAGAAGCAGGCTCCCTGCGAGAAGCCAGACACAGGATTCCATCCCAGGACCCCAGGCCCACAACCTGAGCGAAAGGCAGATGCTCAACCACTGAACCACCCAGATGTCCCTATTATTTATTGATGCATTACTTACTCTTCCTTTAACGTTTAAAATGTATTAAATAGCTCTCAGGAACAAGGACCTTAAAGAGAGTTCCTAAGAAAGCAGCTAATTTAGTTGCCAATTATTCAGCATAGAAAAATAGACCCGAAAAGTAGCTTTTTTTTTAACATAATTTACACCCCTGATTACCAGATCCTTTAATTCAATGGTGCTAATGTTCACAAGTGAGAATTTTAGTCTTAAAAAAAAAAAAAAAGAGAGAGAGAGAGAGAATTTTAGTCTGTTTTAAGTTATTTTTTTTTTTTCTGGTCTACCCACGATTTCATGTACACCCACACATCAACTTGGGAAATGTCCCTGCCACTAAAGTTCATAATGCATTATGGATATCATTGAGCCATGGACGCATTCCTTAGAATTAGCAACCTTGTTTTCATTGCTCTGAATAAAACAGCAATAGGGCCCATCATGTGTTAGCTTCAAATCTACCAAACTGACACCATTTGGATCAGAGTTGCCAGAAACAGGTAGATATTACATAATATTACACATGAGGAGGTTAAAACCCACAGAAATTAAATATCACACATGCCAGGTTACAAGCTAGTTGAGTTTGGACTAATACCCCCTTCTGCCTAAACTGACGCCCATATTGCCTTTTTGTGTTCTCAACACTAATATCCCATGAGCTTCACTCACACTGAATTACTAAATCTAAGAGTAATCTGTCAGAATGAGGAATTAAATAAGGAGCCTGAAGACTTATTCAGAGTAGAATGAGTACTTTATCATAAAATGATCACCCAGTTTTGAAGTAAACTAGGCATAATTACCCCTATGGGAAATTCAATGGATTGTAGTATGGCCATAACTACAATTCAGACACGTTTAATCTGGCAAATTAAGTATCAATGCCAAATGAGAGCCCAAAAAAGAGCGTGGGAAAGCCTGTGGGTTGGGGTAAGGGTTAGGGAAACAGCTGCTATAGGCATGATACAAAAAGAAAGGAAAAAATAGCAAGGGAGAAATTAGCAATAAATAGAACATAACTATCTCTACATTCTGTGGTTTAGAAAGAAGGTCCTTAAATAAAAGATATTTTAGAGTTTTAAAAAATATATATGCTATTAACCTTATCAGCAATACTGTACAATTTGATCTTTAGATCAAAAGGTAATGAATATTTTATAATCAGGATTTTATTAGACTTGACCTACTTTTTACATCTAATAATGGTTCATATTTCTTGTGAGACTCATTTTTTTTAAAAAAAATCCACCTTTTACTCTTAAAACTATCAATTACTACCTTCAGTTCAAACCAGAGGAAAAGACAGCTACTAGAAATAGCAATAAGTCAACATAATTGTGTTTCTATTATGTGCAAATATCTGTCCTTGCCTGGAAGAAAAAAGATAAGTGAGTCTCTACCTTTAAAGAATTTATAATCTCAGAAATGTGCACGTTTCATTCATTCAGCAAATATCATCCCTATTTTTTTTCCAGGCACTCAGTTTCTCTGGATTGAATGAATCATTTAACATAAAACAGAAGCTGCCCACAGGTAACCTAGAGTCTAGCCAGAGAGATCAATAAAGACTATGAGATGAAGTACATGATATTCTAAGCACACAGAAATGACAGGTTGAGCAACCAAAGAAAACAACCTAGAGGCAATGTCCAAGGAATTGTCTTATTTGTTAATTTTTTATAAGCAGGGACAATGCAGATATTTAAATTTGATTACATGAGAGAGATTTTAAATTTTGCAAGCACCAAAGGATGTTAAGGATAAACACAGGGGGGAAAAACTCTTACACTCCCACAATTTATAGTTCAATGCAGTTAAAATACTAGTAAAAGGCTGAATTAGATTAAAATAAAACCCAGAGTAGAAAAGTAAACTTTGAGGACTTTCTGTGCCCTGTCTTATTGACTCTAACAGGACCTCATTTGACTCCTCTTTATTCTGACTAAATCAGATTAGATGATATACAGGATATTACTAGTTATATGATTTTATATCTAGTTGTCAGCCCTTAATGCACCTCTGCTCTCTTGCTAGATACTTGTGTTCTCAAGAGTGCTTCTTTTCTACAAACTCCCAAGAAATTGTGTCTACTCCCAAGACCTTATTGGCCTTACTGGCCATCTGTAGACAGAGGATTCTAAAAGGTGTACCTCTACCCCAGGTTTCTGGTCTCATCTACAGTCTCTACCTCAGTTATTTCCTAAACCCTTCCTCGGAGATCTTGTAGACTTCCATGATACATAATAAATATTGTACATACATTAAGGAACACTTTATCAAAGGCTTTCCCCAAACCCATAAGATATAATTCTCTTACTATTCCCTCCCATTACCAATCAATATTCTACATCCCTTTAATCATATTCATATACTTGTAATTACTTAATATAATCCTACTACAGTATAATCCACAAGGGCAGAATGAGTCCCTTATTCATCATTTTATGCCTGGCAGAGGATGTTACTGGTGTTTCAATATATTATTACTGTACTAAATTGTATCATAACTGCTTTATACCACATATGTGATATGAACTAATGTATCTACAGATTTTAATCATGTACTCCCCCTCACTCTAATTACAATTTTATTTTTATAGTCAGTATGATATTAGTCAGTGTTACCAGAAAGAAAAGAAATCAGGGCCAAACTGATAAATCCATCCACCTAAGTTGGGGGAAAAAAGATAGGTAAGAATCATTTCCACCCAGTAATGACCTTGAGCTTAAGCCTCAGAATAGGGCTGGGGGAATTAAGGAAAACCAAGTAGTTCAAAAGAAACAAAAAGCAAAGAGACTGAACAACACCCTTAAAGAGCACCCACATTCCACCTGTGCATGAAGGGTAGCATTCCAAAAGCTATAATAGCAATCTTTGTCCTATTGCCAATATTATGGATTCATGGATGAGGCTTTCTTCCCCTTTTGTGGATATGTATCTAATGACAATTACCTATAGATAATTCAAATACTTCTCATTTTGGAATGATGCTAGGTTAAATACAGATCAAATCAAATAAGATGCCTGTGTGCTTCACAGAAGGTGAAGGAATGCCACCAATAATTTTAAGTGTTTTCAAATTTAAAAGCACTTGCAAGTAGATTAAGGGTGGGTGGTTTAGAAATAACAGTGAAATAGAAAATGACAATCAGGGCAGCCCAGGTGGCTCATCGGTTTAGCGCCACCTTCAGCCCAGGGCGTGATCCTGGAGACCCGGGATCGAGTCCCATGTCGGGCTCCCTGCATGGAGCCTACTTCTCCCTCTGCCTATGTCTCTGCCTCTCTCTCTGTGTCTCTCTCATGAATAAATAAATAAAATATTTAAAAAAAAGAAAAAAGAAAATGACAATCATGTCATGAAAGCTTTTAAAGCATACCCATTATTCATTCTTTTATTACACTATTAACATAAAAATGTTACTAACACAAGTATTTATTGCCCACTGAATGCATATTTGCTCAACGCTTGCTAACATGGAGCTATAAAAAACAAGCATAAGTTTTCAAAAAACTGAAATCTAGGTAGGAAACTACTAACCAGTACCAGTATGATATAGTCTATTACTATAGGGCTTAAGAGTAAGACTGTAACTAAGTGAACCATATATATGTATGTGTGTGTATATATGGATTGTAGTAGTTGTGAAATTTTCATGAAAAAGGTGAGCTACGCTTAATATGTGGTATTTGGACAGATCATGAGAAGTTAAAATTTTCATCTGAGAGGAACTAAAGGCAAAAAGAGGAAGAAACAAGTATAAGCAATGGATTTTGCAGAGAAAGTGAAAGGACTATCTGATTGAAATGAAACCATTTGGCTAATAATGGGAGTATACAAATAAAAGCACACAGTAATGGGATAATTAAAAGAAAATCTACCTATATTATTAAGAGCTCAAAAATGAGGTACGAAATCAGGTGGGAATATCAGGTGGGAAAGTGTATTGTTTTTAGCAAGAGGTGGCTATTCAGAGCATCCTGTGGCCCAACCACCCATGGAGCTCCATGCACAGTAGTCCTCTGGTCTACAGTTAGATGAAAGCTATGTTTTTAAAGATCACTCATGCATTACAGACTATGGTTAGAATCAAGGAGAGAATCTTCAGAGACTTATGAAGACATTATTTCAGGAACTCAGGCACAGTGATAAAGGCTTAGAACCTTGAATATCAAAGAGGGGATAAAGAAAAAAAGTTACAGAATAATGTAAACATAAGAAATGTCAAAATTCTGACACATGCTGCAACACCGATAGACTTGAGGACATTATGCTAAATGAAATATGCCAGTCATAAAAAGTATATGATTCCACTTATATGAGGTACTTAGAGCAGTCAGTTTCATAAATTCAGAAAATAGAATGGTGGCTACCTGGGGCTGGGGCAAGGGGGACTTTGCCCAGGGTGGTGGTGGGAGGTAGGGGGCGTCTTGTTTAATGTGTTTAATGTATCAGTTTCCAAAGTGAAAAGAGTTCTGGAGATGAGATGGTGGTGATGGTTGCCCAACAACATGAATACACTCAATATCACTAAAGTGTGCATCCAAACATGGTTAAGATGATACGTTTTATATTCCACTATACCACAATTGTAAATAATAATTCTTTTTAAATGCCAACACGTCATGTCAAAATGGGATTAAAGGAAGAATGAGAAAAGAATTTCAAACTACTCTTACTTAGACCACTAGCTAAGAAGAGGAAGGAAAGTTGAAATAAAGGAGATCCAGCCTGACAGAGAAGAGTGTCAATTGTCAAATATGTTTGATAGGAACATCTAAATGGAAATGTTTCACAGGCAGCTGGTGACAACAGATAAGGGTTCTATGGATAGAACAGGAAATATGCTGGTTTTTATTTTATTTTAGTGTTACCACTGGCAGGGGGTGTGGGGGTGGGGATTGGAGTCCACCATCATGCACAATTCTGAGGCCTAGATTTCAACAGAGGTTTTCAAAATATATTGTTATGTTTACCATATTTTTCCCCACATTTTGACATCTCTAAATTGGTTTGGTCAAAAGAGGAGAGCATCTTTTGATGGAAAAAAAAGTGGTTGTAAAAACAGAAACTCACTCAATACAGCTTAGTGCAGGCTTATTCATAGAATGAGGGACAGGAACACAGTGCAGCCCCAGGGAATAAATAGAACCAAAGTCATGTAAGCCCTGAGGCTATTAAGATCCCACCCCCTTTTCCCCCATTCCCCATAGCTGCTTCATTTTTTCTGCAAATTGACTTTCTCTGCTCCTTAGCACCACATAGTTTGGAAAAGTGCTTTATGCCTTTTGGAAAAAAGCTGATTTAAACTCACACTTGGTCCCAATACCAAATTCTGGATCAGAACTGCACTGCTCATCTTGAGTTCAATCTAGAACAGTCAGATAACAGGATTGAGCCAAGCAAGTGTGGCTACAGTAAGTAGAGCCCAATATCCCAAAGGATCACAACTGCATGGTAGGCAAGAGGCAACTTGTTAAGATGTGAAAATCAAGTCAAACAAAGAACAACTAAACTAAAGGGACATCTCTAACCAGGGAAGAAGACCTAAGAGTCCTAAGAGGCAAATGAGAATGGTCACTATCAGGACGCCTGGGTGGCTCAGTGGTTGAGTGTCTGCCTTCAGCTCAGGTAGTGACCCCAGGGTCCTGGGATCCAGTCCTGCCTCCGGCTCCCCAGAGGGAGTCTGCTTCTCCCTCTGCCTGTGTCTGCCTCTCTTTCTCTCGGTCGTTCATGAATAAATAAATAAAATCTTTTTAAAAAAAGAATGTTCACTATCTACCTTTATTACATAAAGAGAAAATAAATATTAAGAGAAAGGGGTCAGAGTTACAACAGAACACTTTGTGACTCAACCTAACAACCTTCCTGTAGCAATTTTTTTTCAAGATTTTATTTATTTATTTATGAGAGACAGAGAGAGAGAGAGAGAGAGAGAGAGGCAGAGACACAGGCAGAGGGAGAAGCAGGCTCCACACAGGGAGCCCGACCCGGGACTCAATCCAGGGTCTCCAGGATCAGGCCCTGGGCTGAAGCCAGCGCCAAACCACTGAGCCACCGGGACTGCCCCTATAGCAATGTTTTATTAAATATCTTGTAAATGAGATAACCAGTTCATATTATCTCTCAACAAACCTCCAGAGTTGGGGTTTAAATTTTCATTTAATAGAAAACCAAAGCTAAGAAATTCAGTGACTTGTCCCACTTCACACAGTTAATAAGTAGCAGAAGCAGAATTTGCACCAATGTTCATTTGGATCCAAAGCCCTTCTCTTTTTTTCTTCCCTACCTTTACTGATGATTGGCAAATAAAAGTTATATATATTTAAAATATGCAGCATGTTTTGGTATGTGTATATATTGTGAAATGATTACCATAATCTAATTAATATACCACCTCACACTTGCCATTTCTTTCCCTCCTTCTTTAAAAAAAAAAAAAATTATTTTAGAGAGAGAACACATGTGACCTGGGGGAGGGAAAGAGGGAAAGCAGAGAGAGAATCTCAAGCAGACTCAGAGCTCAGTGCAGAGCCCAACATGGCACTCCATCTCACAACCCTGAGATCATGACCTGACCCTAACCCAAGAGCTAGACACTCAACCCACTGAGCCACTCAGGTGCCTCTCCCTTCTATTTCTAATACACCACTGTTTTGTATTGGTTTGAATGCGGTGTGCTAGATTTCATTTGAGGTATTCAAGTAGTGGCTAAATAAACATTTGTCATAGAAATAATATAGGAATAATTACTGGGATGGGATGGGAACCTTATCTCACCTCTCTGATGCCCAAATGTAATATTTAACTATATGTTGGTTCAGTAACTTCAGTTTCAAAGTATTCATTACAAGCAAAGATGAATATTCTTCCCATCTATTAAAAATTATTAAAAGTTTTATAATCCTGATAAAGTGTTTTGGGGTTGTTTTCTTGTGGGGTTTTTGTCTTTGTTTTTGTTTTTTAGAATTTATGTATTTGAGAGAGAGGGAATGAACACACAGAGTGGTGGGAGGGGCAGAGGGAGAAGGAGAGAATCTAAAACAGACTCCCCATTGAGCACAGAGCCAGACCAGGGCTCCATCCCAGTACCCTCAAGATATCATGACCTGAGCTGAAACCAAGAATCAGACACTTAACTGAGCCACCTAGGCACCCCAATCCTGATGACTTCTAAAAAGAAAATGATGTCTATCACATTAAAATTGTTTGGTTTATTTTTTTAAGGAAAAGAAATCTCTTTATCTTTAAAAAAAAATAGAAATAAGAAAAGTAAAGATTTTATTTATTTATTCATGAGAGACACACAGAGAGAGAGAGAGAGACAGAGACACAGGCAGAGGGAGAAGCAGGCTTCCTGCAAGGAGCCCCACGTGGGACTCAATCCCAGATCCTGGGATCACACCCTGAGCTGAAGGCAGATACTCAACCTCTGAGCCACCCATGCGTCCCTCATTCATCTTTATTATTTAAGATTTTATTTATTTATTTATTCATGATAGACATAGAGAGATAGAGAGGCAGAGATACAGGCAGAGGGAGAAGCAGGTTCCATGCCAGGAGCCCGATACGGGACTTGATCCTGGGACTCCAGGATCATGCCCTAGGCCAAAGGCAGGCGCTAAACCATTGAGCCACCCAGGGATCCCCCCTCGTTCATCTTTAAAGAAGAAAGCTAGCAATAGTAAATATATTAAAGTCTATGAAACATTGTTTTCTAGAAAAAGTTGGAGAAGTGACCACAGTTCGTGAAATAGCTAAAATATTTTTTAAAAGTACAAACTAGGGACACCTGGGTGGCCCAGTATTTTGAGCAACAGACTCTTGATTTCAACTCAGGTCATGACCTTGGGGTCCTAGGATGGAGCCCTGACACGGAGCTCCATGCTCAGCAAACAGTTTCTCTCTTCCTCTCACCCCTGCTCCTGCATGCACTCACTCTCTCTAAAGAAATCTTTTTTAAAAAATTTTTAAAAACTAAAGTACAAACTATTCAAAGAAGAATGTTGCTCGTAGCTTCAAACTGGGTCACTGACTTATAAAACATAACAACCATTAGGACTTCAAATGATGTGGTAAATATTACTTTTAAGCTGTAGATTTCAGGCACATTAGCTGAAGAACCTAGGGAGGGGAGGGGAGGAAGAATTCAGGTGGAGATGATGGGGGAAAGGCTGGTGCTCTAGGCTCACCCACATTGCCTTCAAAGCTTCATATTAAGTTGGTTTTCATGTAACCATTCATTAGATTTGCATAGGATTTCACAAGAAACCAATGTTCCATTTGAGAAGGAGGGAAAGGGAGGAATAAGGAAGGGAGAAGGAAGGAAAATATATCCCACTTTTCTAGAACTTTCTAGACCCTTCACTCTCAATGGATTGACATTACACTGAGAAACTATGCAGCAGAAATAATACATATGCACACATAATTAGTGTCATATAGATTTAAATATTTCACGGCATTTAGAGAAGTCTTTTGAAAGACTTGAGAAATGTGTTTAATAAAATGAAAATTATGATAAGAAAATGGCAATAAATTACATAATAATTCAGAATTATATTTTTTCTTTAAAATTCATTTGTATAGCTTACTGAATACAAACATGGAATATTTGAGAAGAAAAATGTGAATAGGGAAAAATAAGAACAGATGTTACATTAAAATATTTATAAATTCATTTAATCTTTGAAATAAGAAGAATGACCCTTATGAAAAGAAACTCTTTAATGAAAGCTATCTGCAAATTAATGTCATCTTGAGTCAATTTTCTACAAAGAAAAATGTTGCCCTTAATAATGAGTGTTTTCTCACATCTATAGAGCCAAACAGCAGACCAGAATAACATTATTAAGAATAAAATTTGTTAACCATAATATCAGTTTTTATTTAAGGCAAGTAGGCCCTACACCAATTATTTTATGAAGGGAGACAGACACATGTTTAGATTTTTAAATTTCATCCATACTCTAAGATTCATAAAATATTAAGTTACATATGTGACATTTATAATAAAGTTTTGCTTGTAAGAAAATATGTTTTACGATACCTCAGTACAAGGAGTCTAAAGTATAATGAATTTCCACAAAAAAATTAAAATATTTTTTATATACAGTACTTGCTTTTCTTCATACAATTATTTTCAGAGTAAATATAGTGCTCGACACATGCAAGGCAACAGAAAGTAATTTTTAAACAGTTATAAGTTTACAAAAACTAAATTGAAACTCTAAACTTAAGCACTCTAAAATCAATTAAATTTTAATTCCAAGGGATCCCTGGGTGGCACAGTGGTTTGGCGCTTGCCTTTGGCCCAGGGCGCGATCCTGGAGACCCGGGATCGAATCCCACATCAGGCTCCCGGTGCATGGAGCCTGCTTCTCCCTCTGCCTATGTCTCTGCCTCTCTCTCTCTCTCTGTGACTATCATAAATAAAAAAAATAAAAAAAAAAATTTTAATTCCAAGAACAGAATCTTTGAATTGTAAGAAACTGGGGAGTACTGCTGTATCTTTCTCTACCTATCCAATCTAACAAGTTAGGCTCCATAGTAGAGCACCAATCCTTTCCTTATCTGGGAACCCTGGTAACCAGTGATACTATATAACAATATACCTCATGTTGCTATATTTAGAGCTTTATAGAGGAAGAATACCTTACATGAAGACATGTCAAACTAATTCAATCTCCTGCCTCTACTGCCTTTCTAAAAATTCAACCATTCAAATAGAGTATAACTAGTTAATTGAAAAAAAAGTTTTTAGTGAATACCTATTCTAAAACCAAGTGTGTGTGTGTATGTATGTGTATGTGTATATATATATATATATATGAAAAGGACATAATATTAAGCATCTGCTAAGTGCCTGGCACTTGGTAATGCCATGAACAAAATACCTTAAAATTAAGTAATAACCTTACAAGGTAGAAAATGTTATCCCTATTAAACAGATGAAGAAAAAGTCTCAGAGACGCTAAATAACTTCCCATAAGTCACACAGCTGGCAGTCAACATCTGTCCTTTTTTTTTTTTTTTTTTTTTAAGATTTTATTTATTTATTCATGAGCGAGAGAGAGAGGCACAGACACAGGCAGAGGGAGAAGCAGGCTCCATGCAGGGAGCCCGACACGGGACTCAATCCAGGATCTCCAGGATTAGGCCCTGGGCTGACGGCGGTGCTCAACTGTTGAGCCATCGGGGCTGCCTTCAACATCTGTCTTGATGCCAAACTGTGTGTTATATCACTATGACCCCTGATTCAATAGGCCTGAGAAGAAGCGGAGTACCTGGGGGCACTCAGTAGGTTAAGTGTCAGACTCGATTTCAGCTCAGGTCTTGATTTCAGGGTCGTGAGACTGAAGTCCGCGCTGGGTGTGAAGCCTGCTTAAGATTCTCATTCTCTCTCTCCCTCCCGCCCGCCCTCCCTCTCCACTGCCCACGTCCCTGGTCTCTCTCTTGCTCTCACCTGCTCTTTAAATAAATAAATTAGGCTGAGAGGAAGCTTAAGATAGGAGGTCTATGATGTGGTCATGGGAGTATGACCATACAAGGAGTAAGAAAATGCCAAACTATGAGGTGCTATGTAGGAGGAGTTCAAGTAAATGAGGATAAGCTACACAGGTTTTGAAGGTTTTGCGAAAGAATGGCTCTGGAGACACTCCATGAAAGATGAACAGAATTCTAGGAAGTTGCAGAAGCAAAATTAGGTCATCCCGAGGACTGGAAGAGAAGGAGGTGGGAAGGAACCTGGAGGTTCCCAAGAAATGGGGTGTACCCATCAGAGTACAAATGGGGTGTGCACAAAGAAACCATGAGAGATCTGGATAATCCCTAGAAACAGACTCTCACATATAGAATCACAAATAGAATAACAGAATTGACAAAATACATACAACAACAGGAGAGAAAATTGCTGACGGGAACCAGGAAGGATTAATAAGTAGTGCTTTAAGTAGCACGGGTCACACTTCCCACTTCCCTTTCTCCATTTGTTCTTGTCTTTCTTTCACACCAAATTCAAAGCTTTACACAGAAAAGCAGATTCATTCTCTGAATAAAACAGACTGTCAGAGTAAAAACTGGGGAGGAGAAAAAGGAAGCCACCAGAAAACTCTGTATTTGAATCAGCAAGCAGGAGGAAACCGTTAACACTTCTTAGCTATTGCCAGTAGACAAATTCATATTTTAAAAAAGAATTTGTACTAGTTTCTGCCTACCCCCCCCAAAAAAAAATTATGAAATACACAGATGCAGATGAACAATGATGTTTAGTAAGTAACCAATAGCAAGAGAAGTATGAATCATGGCTCATAAGGAGAAGAATTCGAATATATGCATATAACGTGACCTGAGGTTGACAGGTCAAAGAGTTAAACCATTAAGGAATGGCTATTTCCATAAAAGAAATGCTGGATTAAAGCCTTTGAGAATGGCTATTTCCAAAATAGAAAGATAAAGCCAAATTATAAAAGCAAAACTAGTAAAAGCTTCTAGAAATGGCTATTTCCATAGGAAAATATTAGATAAAGCCAAATTCAGTTAAATGGTTAGTACTATTCAATATATTTATTTGGTAACCAATAAATCAATTAAAACTTTTTAGTGAGCATCCATCCTGTATATAGCACCTTCTTAGGTTCAATTCAGGATAAGGGAAAAATTAAGAGATGTGATTTCTACCTCATGGAACTTATAGTATTATATTTTTAACTTCGAAATTACCAAAATTATCTTGTTCCTTATCCATACCTACAATAATATGGCTTCCTATTTAAATGTGATTTGATTAAGTCCAGGACCACTAGTTTCTAATAGGATGCAGCTCCAAAACTATAACTAAATCACTTTTGCCAAAACTTAACTCAGTAAAAAAAAGGAAAAGTAATATTTCCCCCTGAAATAATTATAAACCTAATGAACTTATTAAAATAAATATTATTAAAATATTGATGAAGACTAAGAAAATAACACATTCCTATTAATATAGCATATGATTTCTCTATTTCAGTTTCTCCCCAAATTCTAACATTAGAATGTTCAAAAACTGACCTACATTCTTCTGTCTTTTAAATCATTCTTTTTCAGGAATCTGGCCAAATGATGTCACTTTACATATGCAAACTTACCTGCCAAAAACAGAAATTCCAGGAAAAGCCTTTGAAAGGATATAATTCGTTAGGAAGTTCAAGTAGAAAGCTAAAGACTAAACTTTGACTAAATTGTTAAGTTTCAGAGTTAGAAAATTTAAATAAAAATTAGAATGCCTACCATGTATCCAGTCTCCCTTAAAATGATTTATCTAGATATCTAGATACCACTACATATAATTACATATATGTATATATAACAGAGATTAAATTTGATTGTCCTGAAATATTAAAATTGATAATTCTCATACTTATTTATTTTTAAAGATTTTTTATTTATTTATTCATTAGAGACAGAGAGAGAGAGGCAGAGACATAGGCAGAGGGAGAAGCAGGCTCCCCCTGGAGAGCCTGATGTGGGACTGGTCCTGGGACTCCAGGATCACACCCTGAGCCAAAGGCAGATGCTCAACCACTGAGCCACCTAGGCATCCATATTTTATCTAAAGCTCAGATTTGAAATAGCTTCAAAACAAAAATGACAAAGTGATATTTTCTGTCTTACAAAAAAAGACAATTTAGGATGTCATGCTTTGAAATCTCCTTCTCCATCAGATTACTATTTTGAGCATTCTGATGTTAAGTGTCTATTTCCTTTAAGAAGCAATTCCAACAAAACTCTTCTATTTGTAACACAGTTGTAAATTCAACTCCTAAATGATAAACGCAATTGTGGTCACAAATCCTAAACCCTGTCCTATGTAGAAAAGATGTACTGTCACCCTCAGGCCTCCACGTATAGCTCAAAGACTAAAACTGTGAATAAATAGGACTAATAGCTAAGCATGTGTGGTTGAGTGCTCTCCCTGCAAGCTAACACTTCTCCGTTGCAGCAGAATCAAAGGTATCTGCTAGACACTTTGGACAGCTCACTATAAAGGAGGGAAAAAAAAAAGTTTAAAGAGGCACACAGTATAATATAGAAGCCTGGAAGAATGAGCCATTCAGCACCAGGAAAATATCTCTAAACATTTTAATGGTCTCTGAGGATGTTATTGTACTGCTGCATTTTAAAATAATTCAAGTTGATAATGAAGACCTTGAATGAGGAAGAAAAAATTAAAATCAGTGTGCACTATGAATGCATCCACACACTAAAAAAAGTAAAATAAATTCAGTTACCAACTGAACAGCAACAATAAAAATCCTTCCTTAAGGAGAGAGAAAAAGAAGACATTATATGCAAGTAGGAGTTATACATTATTTCTTTATTCCAGTATAACTTTCTTTCAACAAATAATTCTCATTAAGACTTTTTTTTTTTAGTTTTAAATATAATCTTTAGGCACCCAAGGTTGCATCCCCCAGAAACCAGATACTGACCCAGAGCACCACATTATAAAGTGTTTAACTCTGACAGCTCAGTTAGGACCAGATCAACATAAATCAGTGCCTCTGAAGAGTTATTCTCTTATAACTACCACACAGACCTATTTTTCAAACCAGCATCAGAAAGTAATTTTGACAATACTGCAGAAATAAAGAAAAAAATAGAATTTCCATTTTATAAAAAGAAAAAAGCTTGTGAATGATTGGCTCAAAAATGTTTAATGTGTTTATAATAGAAATCATAAATCTCTATTATTAAATTTCTTCCATATATTTAGAACAATAAAATATGTTTCAAAATCACTACATTTAAAAATACCAATGTCTGGAGGCACCTGGGTGGCTCAGTTGGTTAAGTGGCTGACTTTTGGTTTCTGCTCAGGTTATGGTCATAAGATTGAGCCCTTCATGGGGCTCATGCTGGGCAGGAAGTCTGCTTGAGATTTCACCTTTCCTCTGCTTTTCCCTACCCACACCCCCACTCGTTCATTCATGCATTCTTCCCTCCCCCCCTTTCTCTCTCTAATAAGTAATCTTTAAAAAAATTACCAAAATCTGGGTCTCACTTCAGACCACTGAATCAGAATCTTTGGTGGAGGGTGGGTTAGGCTTAGTAAGTGATTTTGTATTTAATTCCCTGAAAGTGAATCCAAGGCACAAATAGGGTTCAAAACCCTTAATTGCCCAGGAGGTTCTTTTAGCTCCATACTGCTTAACTTGGAAGTTCCATCTTGTGATTCTTCCAGGAGCAGAACTGCCTGTAAAACCCCAGACATTTTCTGAACCTATCTCCATAAACTTGCAACTGCTATCCACAAAATGGAGATAACCACTCAATCCTACACTATTGCTGTCCAGTTTAATGAGGAAACGTACACTTCATATATTCTCTGAATTACCAAGCACTACCTAAGTTATGATAATACCTCATTTACTCAAAAACATTTGTTGACCATCTCCATGGCACTAAGATAAACAATGTGGGGCACAGGAAAGTTTGGCCAATTATACATAGACCTCGCCCTCACAACCATCAAAGACCTCTCTCTTACTTCTAAAAATATTCACAATCCAAGGTTAAAAAATATATAATTGTTATAAGAGAATAATAGATACAGATGCTAAGGAGATTCAGAGGAAGGAGAAAGAACTGCCAGTTTGGATGATCAGAAAATGCATCATGAAGCAGGTGGAAGATGGGTAAATGTCTTGATTCACATTAGCTGGACCTCAGGATATAGAGATGGGCATATCTCACAATATTTCCAACTTTTTCATTATTGTCATACTTGTTATGGTGACCTGTGATCAGTGATTCTTGATGCTACTCTTGTAATTGTTTGGGGATACCATGAACTTTGCCCGTATATGACAGCGAACTTAATCAAATGTTATATGTGTCCTGACTGCTCCACCAACCAGCGCTCCCCCATCTCTCTCCCTCTCATAAGGCCTCTGTATCTCCTGAGACACAACAATATTGAAATTAGGACAATTAATAACCCTACAATTGCCTCTAAGTATACAAATGAAAGAAGAGTCACACATCTCTCACTTTAAACCAAAACCTAGAAATGATTAAACTTAGTAAGGAAAGCATGTCAAAAGCTGCAACAGGCCAAAAGATTTTTTTTTTAAGATTTTATTTATTCATGAGAGACACAGAGAGACACAGAGAGGCAGAGACACAGGCAGAGAGAGAAGCAGCCTCCATGCAGGGAGCCCGGTGTGGGCTTCAATCCTGGACTCCAGGATCACGCCATGGGCCAAAGGCAGGCGCTCAACCGCTGAGCCACCCAGGCATCCCAGGCCAAAAGCTTTTTGTACCAAAAAGTCAAGTTGTGAATGCAAAAGCAAACGTTCTTAAAGGCAATTAAAAGATCAAGAAGTAATTTCAACTTTCAAGCTGTATTACTTTAAAAACATATTTTGTAAGGCTACAGCTGCCATAGACAGTGATTCCTCTGATGGATCTGGGCAAAATAAAAAATTTCTGGAAAGGATTCATCATTCTAGATGCCATTAAGAACATTCGCAATACATAGAAAAAGATCGAAATACCAACATGAACAGGGGTTTCAAAGAAGTTGATTCCAACCCTTGTGGATGACTTTGAAGGTTCAAGGCTTGACTGGAGGAAGTAACTATAGAATTGGAAATGGCAAGAGAACGAGAATTAGAAATAAAGCCTGAAGATGGGACTGGGTTACTGCAATCTCTTGTTAGACCTTAAAAAAATGAGAAGTTGCTTCTTATGGATGAGCAAAGACAGTGGTTTCTTGAGATGGAGTCAGTTCCTGGTGAAAATGCCATGAAGACTGTTGAAAAGGATTTAGAATATTACACTGACTTAGTTAATAAAGCAACTACAGACTTTGAGAGGATTGCTTCCAATTTTGAAAGACATTCTTCTGTGGGTAAAATGCTATTAAGCAGCATTGTATTCATCATTCACGAAAGGACAAGTCAATTGATGTGGTAAACTTCACTGTTGTATTCTAAGTAATTGCCACAGATAACCTTCAGTAACCACCACCCTAATTAGTCCGTGGCCATCAGCAAGGAGGCAAGACCCTTCACCAGAAAAAAGAAAAAAAAAAAAAAAAGATTTTGACGTGCTATAAAAGCTCAGATAATGCCTAGCGTTTTTTAGCAATAATTTTTAATTAAGGTATGTAGATGGTATTTTTAGACCTAATGCTATTATGCACTTAATAGCCCACAGTATAGTGTAAACATACTTTCGTGTGCACTAGGAAACCAAAAACCTTATTTGACTCATTTCATTGTGATACTCCCTTTATTGCAGTGGTCCGGAACCAAATCTGAAATATCTCTAAGGTATGCTTATAGTCCACTCAAGTATGATGTGACCAGGCCAATAAATTAGGACAGAAGGAGCAGAAAAGGAAGGGAACAGCTTGACATAATGATTATCACTTTGAAAAAGTTATATCCTGTAAATTCTGGCAATGCTTTTGCTGTCTAGTACAATGGAAACAAGCCTTAAGAGCCAGACAGACCTGGACTCAAATCCAGGTTCTGCATCTGATAAACAAAGAAATCTTGGGTAAGTAACTTAACCTCTTGGAGCTTCAGACACTAATAATAATGCATATGTCTAATATTGTTAAGAGAATTGGTTGTGATGGAAAAATGCTGGAAAATGCTTATCATATTGGGGAAAAATTAGTAATAGGGAAAAGAGCAAATTAGCAAGAGAAACAAAATATTAACAATGTGAAGGAGTCCAAATGGACTTTCATATCAGAGAATCTGCTATTATATTCCACATTCATCAGCTTCTGGCTGTGTTGCCCCTTCAGACAGCAGGGGGTCTCCAGGCTGCACATTCTCCAGTATCTCTGTCTTCAAGTCGCAACTCCTTATTTTAAAAATAGAGCTCAGTCATACAGAAGCAGAACACAGAAACAGACCTCCAGAAAGTAAAAGGACACCTGGAGCCCTGGCTCCTGATCTCAAACATGTTTGGGTTGAAAAGTATCTACTAAGGGACATCTCAAAGTAGAAGTGGACATGATAAGATGGAGGGAGAACTGTGCAGACATTAAGCAGAGGACCTGACAAACTGCTCAACTAGAAAAATTAATGTACCCTTCCTTCTAATTCAATCATTCTTAAGCAAAATGTTGCTTCATTTGGAATGACTAGATTGAAAATTAATATCAACACACAACTGAATGTTTAAAACAATATTCAGAAAAATTTGTAAAAGGGGTGCCTGGGTGGCTCAGTTGGTTAAGCATCTGCCTTTCAGCTCAGGTCATGATCCCAGAGTTCTGGGATGAAGCCCCACCTCAGGCTCCCTGCTCAGCAGAGAGTCTGCTTCTCCCTCTCCTTTTCCTCCTGCTCATGTGCATGCTCTCTCTCTCAAATAAATAAAATCTTTAAAAGAATTTAAGATTTTATTTAAAAAATTTTAAAAGATTTTATTTATGTATTCATGAGAGAGACAGAGACAGAGACAGAGAGACAGAGAGAGAGACAGAGGCAGAGACACAGGCAAAGGAAGAAGCAGGCTCCATGCAGGGAGCCCGATATGGGACTAGATCCCGGGACTCCAGGATCACGCCTGGAGCCAAAGGCAGATGCACTTAGCCACCCAGGCGTCCCTTTTTAAAAATTTTCATAAGATATTTGAATATGTTTCAACCATCCTTACAACAATTATGAATTCACAATATTAGTTTACTGGTTTTATGGATGCAGAGATAATTTACTCCTTGTTGAAAAAAATAGTGAAGAAGCATTGAATGTTCTTCAACTTATAGCTGTCCATAGTTTTATTATTTAAGAGAGGTATCTTTGCTAGGTTTTTCTACCAGAATATAACTAAAATCATAGTATTTTCAGCTATTCTAATCAATTCTTTAATAACCTGAATCCTAAATGTAAATGACCAGCCAAGCAATTAAATTTCCATTTTAACTTAAAATTTACAACAGGTCCTAATTAATGTGCTAGAACTGTCTCATATATGACTTTTAATCTCTTCCTATAATCTTTCATCTTCCCATGAGGATATGATTGATTAGAATTAGTTTGGGAAAAGTGTCCTAGTTAAGTAAATGCAGCCAAGCCACCCACATTTGCAGCAGCAAATGGACATCATGGTTTTATACAAAAAGTTTATATTACCACCATTTTTAAGTAATATAAAAGTCTTATCTGTGCATTTGTATTCATAGTACCGATATTCATAGTAGCCAAAAAGTGAAAGCCACCCAAGTATTCATCAAGATAAGCAAAATGTGATATACACAATTAAATATTATTTAGCTTTAAAGAAGGAATTCTGACATATGCTACAACATGGATAAACCCTGAAGACCAGATGCTAAGTAGTATGTAAAACACAGGACAGTGTCACAACACATGTCACAATGGTTGGCATTGTATATGTGTAAAATCTGAAGCTGTGATTTACTAGTAGAATATATGGAGACATTAATGTCACTGTGCCTCAGTTTCCACAGCTTTAAAATGGGAATAATATCAACCTCAAGAGTACCCATAAGCATTAAAAGATGTAAGTCCTGAAACCACAGAACTCCTAGAAGAAAGCATAGGTCCCAGTGATGATTTTTTAATCTGACACCAAAAGTAAAAGCAACAAAAGCAAAAAAACAAGTGGGACTAAACCAAACTAAAAGGCTTCTGCACAGCCAAGGAAGTCATCAACAAAATAAAAAGGAA
The DNA here is from genome assembly GCF_018345385.1 of Vulpes lagopus. Classification (NCBI taxonomy): domain Eukaryota; kingdom Metazoa; phylum Chordata; class Mammalia; order Carnivora; family Canidae; genus Vulpes; species Vulpes lagopus. The sequence goes on along the minus strand of NC_054844.1, from coordinate 18,891,624 downwards.
ATTTATTGAATGGAAGAAAATATTTGCAAATTACTGATTTAGAAAGGGTTACTAAAACTCAATAGCAAAAAAAAAAAAATTCAATTTAAATATGGCCAGAAGATCTGAATAGACATTTTTCCAAAGATGACACACAGTCAACAGGTCCAGGAAAAGATGCTCAATATTAAACATCAAGGAAATGCAAATCAAAATCAGTGAGATATCCCCTCACACCCATTAGAATGGCTATTATCAAAAAGACAAGAAATTGCCAGCACTGGTAAGGATGTTGAAAAAAAAAGGAGCCCTTGTAAACTGCTGGTGAAAATGTAAATTGGTACAGCCACTATGGAAGACAGTATGGAAGTTCCTCAAAAAATTAAAAATGGAACTATATATTTCTGGGTTATCTGAGGAAAACAAAAAACAAGAAAAGACATGCATCCCGTATCTATTGCAGCACTAGTTACAACAGCCAACATATGGAAACAACCTAAACATTCATGTATGGATGCATATATAAAGAAAATGTGGCATATATTTACACACACACACACACACACACACACACACACACACACACATATATTATTCAGCTATACAAAAGAATGAAATCTTGATGTTTGCTACAACATGGAGGGCATTATGCTAAAAGATGTAAGTCCAAGAAAGACAACTACCCTATGATCTCACTTATATGTGGAATTGAAAAGAAAAGAAAAAGAAAAAGCTCATAGATAGAAGAGATTGGTGGTTCTCAGTGGCAGGAAAAGGATGGGGAGTCAGGAGAGAAGGGGTGCAACAGATTTAAAAACAGCACTCATAAAGTTAAGTTCTTATAAATTCTGAGAATTTAGCCTGGCTTAGAGTAAGCAATACACAGATTTAATAATAGTTATTAGCATCATCATCTGGCCCCTAAAACATCTCTATGGGATAGTTAAAAATATTTATATAACAAAACCTAAATTTTAGATTAATTTCTAAAGCTTAATCACATTATAATTTACTTAAAGCCACATAGTTAATACATGACAAAGTAGGGATTTGACTAATTCTAGATTTTCTGACCATTTTATAGTGATCATTATTCCCTTTAAAATATGGCAAGCAGAACTGGTCACAAAGCTACAAACCTCAGAGTAGAATTCTGGAAATCATGCTACCAAAACCAACTCTAATAACACAGCTAATAGAAAGGAGTCAACTTATGGAACTTGCCATCCAACCCTTAGTAGTTATTCTTTACTTAAACAGCAATTAGATAAGTCTCCAAATTCTCAAATCATGAAATTATACTATCATTTCTAAAATTAAATTTACAGAATTTACATTTTTTTCCCATTAAATATCCTTAGTCTTTGCTCACTGCTCAAATCTACACACATTGTGAAATTTATATCATCCAATTATCTACATCTTCCAGTTTTTGACATGTAGACTTTTTTTTTTTTTTTTTACAATTTTATTTATTTATTTGTGAGAGGGAACGTGAGTAGGAGGAGGGGCAGAGGGAGAAGCAGACTCCCTGCCAGGCAGGGAGCCTGACGTGGGGCTAGATCCCAAGACCCTGAGATCATGACTGAAGCTGAAGGCAGACACTTAACCAACTGAGCCACCCAAGTGCCCCTTGACATGCAGACATTTAATAATTATGCTTCCTGTGTTTTTATTCAAGTACTTAATAAACTGAGGAGATTCTAACAAGCAAAGTATCCTGACTTTGGAGATTCAAGTCATAAATTCTCATGTTCTTTACTCCCTACCGAGACCAAATTTTCGGTGGCTTCAGTGACAGTATCACATGCCAACTGGAAAAGGCATTAGTATGACCAGTTTTATCATGTCAGGTCCCACAGCTTATCCAATTTCAGAATAAAGAGGGAACCAACTAACAGAGATAAACTAGCAAAAGGGTAACTATAAATTAGAAGAGAAATGGTTTAATAAGTATCATATTTTTCAATATTCGTACTGAGAAACTACGAGGGTTTGTTGTTGTAGAGTTCTTTCAGTTACAAAAGGAATATTTAAAAAAAAAACACTTAAATAGAAGAATGTAAAATTATGGAAAAAGGCCTTTTCTCTTTAACGAACCTCACTGCTTAAGAAAACACTGCCTTCCTTAAATTACAGAAACTCTTATGATTCATTGAAGAAATTCATCTCTACTGATAACATTTCTACCATCTCATTCCCTATGTAACCATATAAATTCTACATTACGAATCCCAAATTGCATGCTGAACATAACAGTGGCTACCATTTACTGAATGTGCAACACTTTCTAGATTGCAAACATCATTTAACTTATCAAAACAAGCCTATAAGGTAGAATTTACTATCCCATTGTATAAGTGGATATATTCAGTCTCAGAGGGATTAATCACTTTACTTGAGGCCAGATGGCTAATAAGCAAATGAGTAAAGATCAGAACCCAACCAAAGCTGATAACAAATGCTATGTCTTAATTACCGCACTATACTTGAATTCCTCCATCAACAGATCCTGCTCTATTTTCACACTTAGAATAAGAAAGAATTCAATTTCCATTGATTGTATCCTCCTGTCCATATACAATAATAAAAATAAATGCACAATCCTCTAAGATGTTTCTCAGTCTTAGCACTATTGACCTTTTGTGTCAGATAGTTCTCTATTTAGGGGGGGAATGCCCTATGCATTATAGGATGTTTAACAGCATTTCAGGCTTCTACCTAGCGATGCACGCGGGGAGCACCCCTCAAATCCGAATAACTAAAAATATCTTCAGATTGTGCCAAATGTTCCCTAGGGGCAAAGTTAGTCACAGTTGATAAACAGTACAAAATTCTAAAACTTTAGAAACACAGAAGAATAACTAACTCAAGTTCTGATCTATTTACCTTGTAAAGTCATATGTTCTTCCATGAAGACTGCAATTATAGAATGTGGCACTTCTAGAAGCTTATGTGGAGTTCTACCCAATTATAATGCTTTTCTGATAGCTAATGCATTATACATACATATATACATATATACATTATAATGTATTTAACTAAATTACATAAAAACATTTGAGGTGCAATTCTTTGGTAAACCTTCATTTATTGCCCAAAGTGCTACAAAGAGATTTTTATTTATGCCAGCTCCTGAAAAAGTAATTCATACTATCTTTAAGGAAGAAATACCCTTCTAAAACTTCCAGTGCTCAAGGGGCACCGGGGTGGTTCAGTTGGTTAAGTTCCTGCCTTTGGCTCAGGTCATGATCTCAGGGTCCCCAGATTGGGCCTGCTTTGGGCTCCCTGCTCATTGGTCTGCTTCCCCCCTTCTGTTCTCTCTCTCTCTCTCTCTCTCTCTCTCTCTCTCTCTCTCTTTCTCTCTCTCTCTCCCCCCACCAAATAAGCAGATAAAACAAATCTTTGAAATAAATAGCTCATCTTTATTTAAAAAAAGAAAGAGAGAAAGAAGGAAAGAAAGAAAGAAAGAATTTGCAGTGCTCAAGCTACTCTCTGTCCCATTTTCTGATTTCCCTGTAAGTTACAAGCATGAACTCATAAGCTATAAAAAAATAAATAATGAAGCATAACTTTATGGGGAAAATATTAAATAGTCTGCCATCCAAAGTTAGAAAAATCAGTAATTAAAATCCAAAGTAAAATCTAAATGACCTGTAAAAATGGAGACAAATATTGCCTCTTGCAAGACTATTTCACCAATGTCAAATGGAACTCCTGAAAAAGGCCCTTCCTCTAAGCTATTTCTTTAAATATCTCCTTACAGGAACTTTGTACGGGAAAATAAATGTACACTTGGTCCACAAATTAGGTTCATGCCCTTCTTGGATCAAGTTTATAGAGCTATGATTTGCAAGCGTTTTTCCCCCCTTACTTCGACATACCTGATGGTTATGATACACACATCAGTAACTGTGGCTCACTATGGCATTGACTCAGGAGGTGGGGGGGGGGGAAGGTCTCCCTAGAGAAGATACCACAATTAAGGGCAGGTTAGAGTTTGAAAAGCCTACTATGTGATAGTCACCTTTGTAGGAGACAAAGAGGCATTGCTATTGCCATCTCAAAGAGCTCACCTAGAATAAAAAGTTCATTTTGCCATTGAAAGTGCCATCTTATGTTGATAGTATTTCTAAGGGCACCCATAATGTGATGCATCAAAGCTCATGCCGTCCTTTACCGGCTCTACTTTAGACCTATATAGTATAATAAATTTTTCAAACTTTAAAAAATATTCATATGAAGTATTATGTACAAAATCATGGACAAAATGTCATGATTTCCATACCAATTCTGTACCAATGAGAACCTAAGGCCTAATTAAACTTGCTACAGCTCTCTATTGTGTCAAAGGTCTACTCTGAATGAAGAGAAAGCAGATAAATGGAATTATTTTAAATCCCTAAAACTTGACCAAGTTTCACATACATAGTGTTACTTCCTCTCACTTTTCAATATTCTAACCATACATAAATCACAAGATACTTAATACAGCAGAAACCTTGACTATCTTCCTCTTCCCAATTGAATCCAACAAAACAGAGGGTCCAAAGTACCGAAGACACAATACAGAGTTTAGTGTTAACCCAGGTGAAGGTCTCCAAAGTTTTTTTTTTTTTTTTTCGGTCTTCAAAATTTTAGCTGACAAAAAATTAGATATACTTCTATCAATTAACCACAAAAAAAAGCAAATGCAGTCTTAGTGTATATTAAGGATCTTACTATCTAGATTAGTGATTTATAAATAAGTACATTACAGGATCACATATCCTCCTACCTATTCACTCATATTTTGATACAGTCTAGGCCTAGGATTGGTGTTTGGGCAAGTATGTATTAAACAAAGGTCTAAATTATGAAAAAGGAGACAGTCACTCACTGCTTTGTTCCAGTTTGACCACTTTTAAACTACTGCACCAGGTTCTGGACTTCTCAATTTCAAAAGACCACGACTTCCAAATAGAGGAGGAGGGGGTGGGGTGAGGGAGGTGGTAATGCTATGGAAGGAAACTAAGTTCCCTACCATGGTGGAAATTAAGCAAAAGCTTCAAGGGAATCACTTGTTAGGAATTTCATAAATTTGCCTTTCCCTTTAATTTCCTCCAACCCGAGGATATAACAGCAGTGATGCTTTCTAGGAAAGGGAACACATACATTAACAAGGAAAAACGATCTCCAAATATCCACTACACTATATAAAGACAAGTTCAGAAGAACATGGAGAGCAATGAAGGGTTTTACCAGGTGGGGAACTTCACCAAATAGACAAAGCATAGAAGTCGCATTGCACTTAAGGAAACTTGACCTAGACTGCATAGCCTAATATGTAATGTATATACATATATGTAACATGTTTATAAAGACAAACTACTTATATATTTATATAAAGGCAAGTCATTGTAAGCACCTGGAATAACCCAAGAAAAATACCAAAGTGGAACTCAACCTAATAATTTTACAAGGTTAATGGCTCTAGACTGCCTAGATTAACTCAATTGACAAAGTAATTTTTAGCTAGTTACATGACCCGGCATTTGGGAATAAGAAGCTTGACCATGTACTTTTAAAATGCTTTGCGGGGTTAATGACATAAATCACCCAAGAATCTCAGAGGATCACACAGGAGCTGCAGTCTGTATTGACTCTCGGTGGTCCGTTTCTTTGGTAAAATCAACACCAAGAGTACAAAGTTGTCTCCTCTGCAAGATTTAGGACCAATTTAAAATCTAATCTTAAAAAGGGTGACTGGCTTTGTACTTATTAAAATGGCCAAAGCCTATAACCTTTCCATGTTTGCAGTTACAGACTGGGCACAAGAGGATTCTGGTTCTTTTTAAAAGTGTGTACATACTGGACAAGGGAACATGGTGAGCAAATCTAAATCGGATATTAAAATTTTTTTGTGAACAAATGAAACTGGGCACCTGCAAACAAACAAGGGCCTATCTATGAAGTTGCAAAAGTATCAATCAAATATGTCCAACTCAACACACACACACACACACAAACACACACACACATGCCATCTTCCCTTTCTCGCTGTGAATGTAGAAACAGACTGAACTTCTGGTGCTTTCTCCCTCCAAGAAGGGCATGACAATATCTCCAGTTTCCCAGATTCACAAATGGAAGGATTGTTCATGCACTTTGTTAACACTTTCCACCTTTGATCACTGGCTAATCCTGCCAATTTCAGTTCTTTGTTTTTTCTTAAATCATCTTTCCTTTCCAACCACAACTCTTCTAATAAATCCCACTGTGCCTAACCAGGACTTTTACAGTAGCCTCTTCCGTGTTTCTCAAAAACGACCATTTGTCCGTCATCCAATCCACTGCCTATCAAAACTGTGTTTCATCCACTGGCAGACAAAATAATGTGCATATTCCTTGGTCTGATATTAAAACACTTCATTATTCATTCCCCTATCTCTACTCTTCTCTATCTTATCTATTAAAAATTTTCCACCATCCCACTTCTCCATCCACAAAGGCTAGACTATTTGTTCCATGTGTTGTTTCCAGAATACAACATCGTTTCACACCTGGCATCCAGTCTCACAACGCGTTTTGCCCTTCTCCCTCCATCCCTCTGGACCTCATTCCATAGGGGAAATGCAGTAAAACATTCCTGTAATGACATTCCTATAATGATACATTGAGGTTTTTTTCTTCTTTCTTAGCTACATTCTTTATAGTGTACCAAACTGGACTCTAACCAGCTTACCATTCATATAAACACAAGAAAAGGTGGAAAATAAATCCAAAAGAGAAATCAGAGAGGAAGAGAAGACAGAATTTTACCAGAAATCCATGTTAAGAAGGTGATGGTATTTGAGCATTAAATTTAGCTCTGACCTTTCTGGAGTGCAATGCTCTCATGACTCTCTGTATTTCAAAGTATGTATCACTTTGCACTGCAATCCTTTATTCTTGCTGTATCTTTACTATCTGCTCAGGGAGGGGTTGCCAGGGTGGCCCACTCCACACCCTCCACCAACAATCCCACCCTCTCAGTCACACCGTAGGCACCCTTCAAGCGTTCCGAAATTTAAAAACATGAACAGTTTATGTTTTCCAACGAAAAGTTGCACGAGCCAGAGATCCACAGTTGCACTCTAGGAGCTAACCATGCTAAAGGGGACTTTCCCACTCGGAGTGAGCAGCTTACTTACTTTACCGGTTTAGTACTGGTATTCTGACCCTCCTTACAATTAAATTCCTCCATATAAATTAATAACCTGACATTCTGATTCACGAATTCTAATTTTATTAGTGTGCCTTGACAATGAATAACCTCCGGTTCTATAGAAAAAGTGCATCTCTGACCTTCAAGGCTGAGATCTGGATTCTAGCCAAATGTTAACCTCAGTGCCAAAACCAACACCCCTTCCCCCACCCCTAACACATACATATGCACTCGACAGAGAAATGCCTACTAGCCTCTATCACCTTAACTCAGCCATCTCAAATATAATCAGCTAGTGCTCATCTACTTACTCTCTTTGGCTAGAACAGTAAAAAGAGGATGAAATTCGTAAGTTTTTTGCCTTCTTTTCTTTTCTTTTTGTTTAAACACCATCTCCGATTCTATCATATTTATTTATGCAGATTTTTTTTGGAGGTGGGCAGTGGTCTAAGTGAAAGCACACTGTATTTTTTTTATGTAATTATAGAAACTGGCTTAATATTTGTAAATTTAGTTTCACATAAATTTATAGCTCTTAAAATGAGAAAGCATGGTAATAATCCAAGATGTCAAAAAAAATTTTTAAATATTATATGCACCATTTTCCTCCCACTCACTTAAACAAATAATAACAAATGAAAATATATAAAGATCCCTTGTCTTATGCAGGAAATGCAACGAATAATCAACAATATCCTGACAAGCAAAATTGAAACTAATCAATATTATACACAGTGTAAACTCAGATGCAGAAAAGCAAAGTAGAGAAATAACATATTTCTGCATACAAGTGATGGATAAAGTTTTTAAATATTATAAAACAAAGAGGCTTATATTTATAGGCTATGCATAAACTTCAGAAAAATTAGTATACAATGTATTGAATGAATACTCTGGTACATGGAATTCATTTAGCCAAAGTTTTTTTTTTTATCTTTATTACTTTGAAAAACAATCGTTATAAAGTTGATTTTTATTTGCAACCTTACAGGCCTGATAATCAGTGAGGCAGGCTCACTACTCTCCTTAGGTATGTATGTCTTACACAGAATTTTTTCTCCTTAGTCAAACATGATTTCTTTTCATGTTCATCTCACCATATCATAGGCACAGAGTTATAGTTTGGTTGCCAACTTTTAACCTAAAATAGGACCAAAAACTTTTGTAAAAAATTATGTACACTTCCAAATATGTATTTCAGTGCACATGCATAGTTTTTCATAAAACTATACTTTCGGGCCATTGTGTATATATCAATCTAGAGCTGCAGGGACACATTGTGGAGGATCATACCAGTTGAATATCCAATCTTCAGTTTCTCCAGCAAAGTTTTACCTCACAATTTTATTAAAGGTCACATTACCATTCATAAAAGCACCTGGAATTGCTATTTCCATGCTTCTGAGTCCAACAACTACTAAGCAAGTGGTCCTAAAAATGCTCTGTGGACATATGGACAGAAACAATGTCAAATGATAACATTTCTTTACAAGGTTTTGCTTTTCTGACTATAAAATGTGTTCAGGGTGGAAAACTTTAAAAAAAAAGAAAATAGAAAAGTAAATTTAAAAAAATCACAATATCCTCTTATAAACAAACATTTTGACAACTATTCTTTGTTATTTATTTTGTTATACATAACATGCCATATCCTCAATTTTGTTTCCCAGTTTCCCTCTCTACTTATCAAAATATTTTCCATGTGATTAAAAGCTCTTCATTTTGTATGTTTTAAAATTCCTATCTTTTCTTGCTCCTGAGCAATATGGAAAATACTTCATAATCAGATATTAACCACAGGGTAGAGTTAGCAAACTCTGAAAAGTTGCAGGGCAATCAAGCTATCATAATTTAAATATTTATATGGCCCCTATCATTGAAGTGCTCTGTAATTTGACAAATGGTCTGAGTTAATATGAAAACAAAATAGAAGTATTGCCTCTATAGGAAGGTGTGGGATGGATTGGCAACATGCCTTTAGATAAGATGGGATTTGTCTAACTGAAGACTAATAAGAAGAGAAAGGCTTAAATTTTCTTTGAACAGTCTAATGTTTTTGCTATAGCAGAGGTTAAGATGTTAAAGCATCTACAAATAGAGGGAGAATATGAGAATGACTTTTTTTTTTAATTTTTTTTTTTAAATTTATGATAGTCACAGAGAGAGAGAGGCAGAGACACAGGCAGAGGGAGAAGCAGGCTCCATGCAGGGAGCCCAATGTGGGACTCGATCCCGGGTCTCCAGGATCACGCCCCGGGCCAAAGGCAGGCGCCAAACCGCTGCGCCACCCAGGGATCCCGAGAATGACTCTTTATTAAAAGTTTATTTTGAAATAAAGTCATTTATATAATAAAATTTCAAAACCAACCTTTATCATACTAAATGTTACAATACCCTAACAAACAACTTTTGACGAGATTAAGACACTTAATTGGAATTTGTTTCAATGTAAGGCATTTGACGGCTTTCCTGAAAGTTGGATTTACAATTTATACATCCTCTGAAAAGCAAGGACAGAAGGTAAACTGGAAAAGAGTATAAAAAAAAAAAAAAAAGTCAAACCAATCAGATTTTTTTAAAGAAACAAACACACACACACACACACACACACACCCTTAATACTAGGCCACTGCATACAAGAGAAAACACTTAAAAAAACTCTCTTCCTACCCTCAAAGAGAGTTCAGCCAGTCAATACCAATCTTGGTGGTTTTGCCTTCAATATATACTTCCCAATAATACTATCTCTTAGACTAATTCTCAATCCTACCTGGATTACTGCAATAGCCTTCTCCCTTCTTCCATCCTAAAACCTATTCTCACTTAACACAGAAATCCTGAGAGATCCTATTCAACATAGATCTGATTATATCCTTTCTCTTCTTACAACCCTTCAATAGCTTAGACAAACATCTTTGCAAGGACTCCCATGGCCTACTGATCCACTGGTCCTCACCCATCACCTCTGTGACATCTCCTTCTCTATCACAGAAGCGAAAACCAGAGAATGTACAATGACCAAGTTGGGAGGAAAGATGACTACCACAGGAAGAATGTCTAAATTGAAGCCAATGGTGGTACAGTAAGATGATGCAGGATTCTTGCTCCTTCTGAGGTCAAACCAAAATAACCACCTCAGACTAGACTGAAAGATCATTCAATATGTGGGAAAATCTGGAAGAAAAGTGGTCTGAGTACCAGGGCCTACAGTGGGTTCCTGTGGGAGCTAGTAAAAAGAGAGAGCATCTAGAGAATTATTTTTATGTGATAAATAAACAATCACTACCTTCCACTGAGGGCCACTGCTAAGCCTGCACTGTCCTAGCTACTTTGCAGAGATTATAAGCAGGAAGTCCCCATTGAGAATAATGGTACCACTGGTAAATTATGAGAAACAGGAAGGATATGACTGGAATCCTACCATGAAAAAAATGGAGCAAAAAATTCCGAGAAATCTGTTTCTCAAAACAAAATATGATGTATAATGGCAGCTAATACACAAGTTTCTGATGGGATTATAGGACACATGACCAGAAATTTGACACTCAACAGCATCATCAGCCATTTCTGCAAACATGTTCAAAGACTCCGATTTTCCTAAATATCTCCCTTCAACCTTTTTTCAGTCATATAATTTTCTTCAGAAGCACCTGTCAGCATCTTTGTCAGATTTTTCTCTTTCCACTGTTTCTATATCTGATTCCCCAGGCTCTGCATTTGTCAGTAACTTTGATCATGATGTAAGCAACTCTAATATTTTAATTAGCTTCCTGAAAACCTGCATCATTTGTAAGACTTACAAGTCTGCTTTTTTAATCAAATGTAAATCTGATACTTCCTGAGATAAGCCCACAACCTTCAATGACCGTCCTAATGGGTGGGTAGGAACAGATACCAATCTTGTTCATTTGGAAAGGATGTCTGACAAGAACCAATGTCCATTATTTCCACGAATTTTATCTTCAGACCTTAAAAAATAGGCTGTATTACTCCCATATTATGATTGGATTATTAAAATTCAGAAAGTTGAAGAAACTTGTGCACATTACAAAGCCTTGGCTTGTCTCAGTGCATATACTCCTTCTACTTAACATCTGTATAGCAATTTATTTTTGTTGAGGTTTTATAATAGCCATATGAAATAGGGAGAAAAATTAATATTCCTATCTTACAGAAGAAAAAACTGAAGTTTCTCAAAGGGGGAAAACAAAGTGAAAATTTTACTAATGTCATAGGTTCATAAACTATAATCTGTGTGTACGTATAAATGATGTTTTCCCCACAACACTAAGCCAATCACTTTTTAACTGCTTAATCAGACTGCAAAAGTCAGGCCTTTCTGTCTAGTTTTGGACAGAGGTTTGTAGTGTTGTGTTTCTCCACCGAAGTAGCTAGAGTGTACCTTAAAATCTCAGATTTTTGGACTCCACTGTACACAAAACTAAAGTAGAATATCTGACCATGAGACCTAGGAATTTTCATTTTAATAGGCTTCTAAGCTAATTTTTATTCACACTAAAATTTAAGAACTACAGCATGCAGCTAGATTTAGAAAATACCAGATGATGTTTAGTCGGAAGTAGGGGAGGTCATGACATCTCCTCACAGATTTTTAAAGCATCTGTATTAATCAGAAACATGTACTGTTAGAATTCTAAGACAACAGTCTGATTAATATGGCCTTACAATTATATGAGATTAACACCAGGGAAAAAGCAGCGAAGAATCTAGGCTTCTTGAGATACCTAGAAAGTAACAAATAGTCAATGTGAAATAAACAGAGTCCTGGATGTTCAATAAGATATACCCTTACTTGCCCATCTTTTTAATCAACCTGGTCACATAAGAGGTAAAAGTTCACACAGGATTGTCATAACTATACATTTGTAAAGTCACAGTGATAAATGCACTAAAGAAGTAAAGAATCGATGCTTTGGAAAGTAATAATATCAGGAAAATTCATAAATAGCATTAGGACTTCTGCAAAATAATCTAAGTGCTTTTGGTATAAAGACGGATCCCAAGCCAATGCATGGCTGGACTTCCTGCCCAAGGTCCAGGAGTGACTCTCAGGGTCTTCTCTTTCCAAATCATGAAAAGTCCTAGGTTTTCAATGCACCAACATGTTCCCAAAAGACTATATATTTTTTTTTAACTGAGGAATTACTCCTTTGTTTTTGATCTAGTCTTTTCTCTGCTGAAGCAAATACTAGCCTTAATTTCTCTCACTCACTCACTGTGGGCAGTTTCCATTTCTGAATGCCACTTTATTTTTTAGATAACTTAATCAGTGTACCCGACATTTCCAACCGAATTCTCATACTTTTCATTTAGGACTACTTAATTCTTTACAGAAGTTCCACTGAACACATTTAAAAGCTCAAGTTGTCATTCTCTAAAGGGGATGAAGAGGTGATCCAATTATTACAGTAAAAGGAAATAAAGAGAAACAGACAAAGTGAGGCTACTGCCTTCAAAATTGTGTTATAATTTAGGCCCTGTTTATCTAGCAAAAACAATTCCCATTATAGCAAAAACAAATCATTAGGAGTAAAAACAGACACTACTCAAGATGGTACAGACACAAAGCAAGCTTCCTGTCCTAAAATGAAAATATAGTTAAAAGGTTTTGCTTCTAAATTTTTCTTCATATGTTAAAATTAAAATGACTTGCTTACAAAAATATATTTCTATTATTTCAAAATATCAATTTATAGCTAAATTCTTAGTTTGTCATTTTATGTTTTCAAATGGAAATGCTCAGATTTTTAAAAGATAATATATTCAAAGAAATCTCAAACTGATAATTTTTTTAAAGAAAGGTTGCTGTTACCGAAAACTATCAAAAAACATTATCAATGACACCATTTGACATCCACAGAGTAAAAGAAACTTATCTCTATATAATAACTTTTTTCCCTAAACGCTGTACTCATAGTTTATCTAAAGGCATGATAATCTGCTCCCATACTCAAAAGAGATGTTTCTGATTTCAGTGAAAGAGTATAACAATATTTTTATATTATTAAGCATTAAAACTACAGCAACAAAACATTCTTGTCTTAAAACTTTTTTTTGCAAGTCAATTTCTTTTTTTTTTTTTAATTTTTTATTTATTTATGATAGTCACAGAGAGAGAGAGAGAGAGAGAGAGAGAGAGGCAGAGACATAGGCAGAGGGAGAAGCAGGCTCCATGTACCAGGAGCCTGACGTGGGATTCGATCCCGGGTCTCCAGGATCGCGCCCTGGGCCAAAGGCAAGCGCCAAACCACTGCGCCACCCAGGGATCCCTGCAAGTCAATTTCTATCAAAAACTAGATAGAACAAAACGACTGGATAAAAACTCATTTCAATTAAACCACACAAAGTGCTAATTTTTCAGTTCATCTGGACTCTAAAATTATGCTACCAAACTTCTAGATTATTAGCACAACTGGATGAACACTGCCGTTGGGTGATATTTTAAATAAGCTAATTTCATAAAATCACCTCTGGAAGCAACTGGCTCAAAACAGATTTTCTAATTGCACACAGTTAAAAGAAGAAAGAGAGATAGATTTACTTTATGTTAGACATTTCAGGATATACAGCTATTCAATAAGAAGCTATAACAAAAACACAAAAGTGTAAAGGGGTAGAAAACACCTGTCAACACTTTGCAGAGAGTGACGGAAACAAATACAGTCAACATTTATTCTTTCTCAATTAATTTCTAGGTTGAACATGAAAGAGATTCAATTTTTATTTTTCTAAAAAATGGACCTAATTTCAAAGCTCCTTTTAAAATCTACACTGTAATGATCTTGGTGGTAGCTTTGGTTATTTTCAGTTAGAAATGAGCTAAAAATAAGTATCTAGGACTCATGCTGAAAGTGGGATTTCCTCCCAGTAAGTGCACAGGCAAATTCAGCCCCTTATCTGACACATGCAAGAGAATATTTTTTAAAGTAATAAAAATACAAATACATTAAAAATCTAAGTCTATAGGCAAGCTAATGAACTATTTATTTTCTTCTCTCCATAAAAATTCACTTAAATCGGTTTAATCACCGGCTCAACCTCAGGAGATTAAGGAGATAAGTATTTCAGATTAAAAGTCATTTATTTCTTTTCCATCCATTTAGCCTGCCAGCCAGCACCCACAATGAGCAAGGCTACTGGGCCAGAATTTTTGGAAGGGAATATTTATGGTGGAGAAGAGAGGGCTAAAAAGTTTGACTCTTTTCTAATGAAAACTGTTGTGATCAGAATCTGACTTTACTACCCGAGCCTAGAAAGCAAATTTTGAAGGTAGCCTAGGCAGCTCAATAGGTTCTGGCTTTCCAAACTTCCCAAGAGACTGGTACAGGGTCAGGACCCCAAAATATGAACTACCAAACAAGGGGATGTTTTATATCATAATGAGGAATATGTCCTAAGTGGACCTGTTAATTTGATCATATGAAACAGTTTACAAATGAGAATTATCTCCTTTATTTGCATTCAGACTAGTTTAAAATGTCCTAAGAAGGCTGAGTCCACAGGAGTTGCCACAAAATGGAGCATTCCCCCCAAAATATTTCTAATGACTTCAAACTTCCATTAGGTTTACTTAAGTGGATTATACCTGGAGAGGGGGAAAGACTTGCCACAGACATAGCATAAATATTCAGTTATTTAAACTTACTTCAGAAGATGGAAAACTTTTATTAAAATCCCATTAAATCAAAACCACAAGCTTCTTACACAAAATTATTTCAATATTCTGACATGGTACTGTGGGGTATTGGGGATAAAATGGCATTCCATAAATTTTAAACACATCCTGAGAGAGAAGAATCTATTAGGTTAAAAACATGTGAAATAAAATGTATTTCTTTGAAAAGTTATGTATATACATACAAACACATACACACATTGTCAGAAAAGATGACTGGCAAAAAAATTAATAAGACCAACTTCTATGTTAATTTAAAGCAATTTCAAAATTAGCCAGGGCAAATGACTAGTTGCATTCAAATACAAACTCTTTCAAGTAACAGTTATGATTTTTATGCCATTTATTGTCCAGCTAGCTACTTCAAGAAGTCTAAATTTGGCCAACATCACCAGGAGTGAGCCCAAGTCCACATTATTTCATTTTAGCTAAATGTGCTTCTTTGTATATCAGAATTCTACTGTCTGTTCTTAGTTGATTTCCTAAGTGATACGTGAAAAATCTGTTTCTCACCATTTTTATTCTGGAATGCAAAGATAAAAAATGGGCTTTGCATTAAAGATGGGGGAATTTATAAATGAAAGGTCACCACAAACATCACACACAGATATAAACCATTATACACGAAATAAATGCATTCTCTAAAAAAGATTGTATATATGTATAAAGGAACATGTCTTATAGAAAAAGTAATTTTCTCATTACTTCTCAAAGTAATAATGGAACAATGCTACAGTTAATGAATTTATGGAGTTTGGGGAGAGGAGATAGAAGAAAGGTAAAAAAAAAAATCACTGTCCTCAACATCTGTACCTTTTTCTGAGTCCACCCTGAAATCACACAGAGCTCCAAAGCCATCTCATCTCAATTGCGTCTTGAAATCCCATACTACCGAAATCCTCAACCCTTTTTACACACAAAATGGAACTCTTTTCATTTCATTTCTTATATCCTTGAAAGTGGTTTTTACATAAGCAATGGTGAGAAGTCATCAGCCCTTTACAGACACTGTTATACTTTTCATCTGTTAAAATTACCAGCAGGTCTGTCACTTTAGTTTCCTAAGTTACCAAGATAACCTGCACTATAAACAAACACTTTCATTTCTAAAGAGACATTAGATAACCCAATTATACACTAATCACCATGAACGTGACTAATCACATGTTCACACTGTACACATAAGCAATCCTGGTTACAAATCAAACTCTGGAAGACGAAATCATAAATAACTGAAAATCTTGATACTGTGTTATAAATCAGGTTAACATAAAGGTTCCTTATTCAAGAAGTCTGTGAAATAACCCCTCTAATTAAAATAGTATTTTTAAATCTGTGCATTAATGTGAAATGAAGAAATGAGGGGAAACTGACTTGCCAACTATTAGTGTAGCAGTTAGTGGTACAAAAAAGAGCTACCAAAGTCACATACAATTTGAACAATTGTATATCAAGTGTCATCATTAAATCTATATGGATTTGCCATTATAATTGAAGGGGTAATATTAATATTCAAGTATTTAATCCCTTTAAAAATTATAGCTGCACTGTCCAAAAAGCACAGAAGCGCAGCACTGTTAGTCACATCTGTCACTTGAGTACTTAAAATGTGGCTACATCAAACTGAGATAGGCTCTAAGTGTAAAACACACACCAAATACTTAAATTTATAACAAAATAACAGAATGCAAAGTATATCTTGATTTTTTGCATTGATTTTATGTTGAGGTGCCATAATGGATTACTTTAAACATTACTATCATGGACCTCACCTGCTTCTTTTTACTTTGCCGGGTGGCTACAAGAAAATGACAAATTATGTGGCTCGTGTTAGATTTCTATTGGACAGCACTTATCTAGCCTGTTTACAGGACTGTTTTCATCAAAGCCACTGGGTGACACTGTTTCTCCACTAAATTAATACAACTAAAGCAATTTCCTGGCAGAGGAAAAAAATCTCACATACACAGGCTCCCACACATGTGCACATGTGTACACGCACCAGTAGACACAATGTGTTCCTTATAACTATGCGCAGATGAAACTTTCTTAGGATGAAAGAACATGAGTACATTCATGTAACTTTATTACTATCTCAGGATGGAAGAACATGAATGCATTTAACTACTTTTATTACTATCTTCCTAGGACCAGCTATATTTAAAAAATTTTTAATGACCATTCGGATTCCCCAATAATAAAGGACAGATCTAATCAAATCAAACAGGTAGAAGTTGTTTAGTTTGTGAATTTTCCCAACTAGCTTCCCACCTTATAAATGGTTATGTTCTTCATGACCTCCTCTAATATTACATCCTATTTACTTACATTTTAATGGATTCCTGAGGAAACCATGCAAAATAACTTAGGTGAACAAAAACCACCAGCTGTTTCTGCTAACAAAGAAATGCTTTGCTGATGTGCAGATTACTTTTTGCCTTGAATTCTGAAACCCTGGACATTTTGAAATAGATTAAAAAACTAAAATGAAAACAAAAATCAATAGTCAAGCCACCAGAGCATGCTCTTCATTGATGAGATACAGACTCCACAAAGTTAGACTCTCCAATGCAATTGATATTCATTCGTGGGACAAAGTCCTGAATGATACATTCCAGAGGCTGCCAGGTACTATTTGATAACCAGAAAACTCACTGTAAGGGCTCAGAAGAGTTTTGTGTTATCTGTCCATTCAACAAGTTTTACTCAGTCTTCTAATTCTCAATGAGAATTCAGAGTTAGTTCCATGTGCAAAATCACAAAAGATATTTAGACTTAAAATTACCAGCCTGATTCCTTTCCTACCTTCTTTCCCCAGAAGCATATTCAGGTCCAAGAGAAAAATGGATAAAAGCCAACATTTTGCCTCTGACTGGGTACATACATTTAGCTGACTCTCCCTCAGTTTCCTTCTCTCTAAAATCAGACTAATTTTAGTCTCTTAACTACAGCCTGCACAGAATTGAGCATTCTGAGATCTCACTGCTACAAATTACTTGAAGCCATAAACTACCTCAGGATGTGAAAACAAACAATCATTGTACTATACTGAAGTATAACTTCCTAACTCCTGCAATATTTTTACCTGCATTTCAGAAGTACTATAAAAGGTATAATAACATTAATTTCCATTTCAAGTAAAAAAATTCTCTTCCTTCAAAATGTAAAGCTGCTCAAAATCTAAAAACGTTTATGTTTAACCAGTAGGTGTTGAGAAAGTTATGAAAGTCTATGAAACTATTGACTTTTACCCCTGAAAAATGAACCGATGAAGCAATGAATGTTCTGGATCTAGGTTTAAAACCTACTCTAAACTATTATATGCATTCCTTCAACTATTATCTAAGAGGCCATTTAGGTATTTTACTGATTTCCCCTTTCCTTATGTTGACCTCTTATTACCCTAATTAGCTTTAAGCTCTGGAGAGGAGAGTGTTGTTCCATTATCTGTATATAATGTGTACGATTTTTAGCATGAGACCTAATGCATAGACAAAAACATGTTGATATGACATTTGATAGTTTCACTGACCAAAGACCTTTATGAATAACATGAGCTAAGGGTAGCATCTTCTTTTAAGACCATAGTATACTTTTATGCTGAACACATATGTCCAACTAATATTTTGACTATTGTCATCCAACACATCTTTCTCTGAACAGTTTATGCACATCTTCAAGATATTTTTCTTCTAGAGATCAAAACTATATATTTCATGTTGACAACAGCACAAATAGATTCTCAGATCTAAGATAAGACAACTCCCTAGGAACCTTGGGAGAGGGGGCTGGGGAAAGGGGGCTCTTAAAAAAAAAATACCACCAGTAGCAAAAGTATATATATATAAGTAATTACTAAGAGGATTTAAATGCTCATGTAAAGGAGATAATGTTCATTTGAATACTAAAAGAAAATAGCTTTCGGTGTAAGAATATGGAGAAGTCTGAACCTTCTGAGGTTCATTCTGAATTCTTTAATAGACCTTCATTAAAAGCATGAATGTAGAAGTAAATATAAATTGAGTTGTCAATCTCATGTATCTTGAGGGGTTTTTAGAAGATACGATTCTAAATCTCAAATAGAAGAGGAGGAGGAGGAAGAAGATTGCTTGGGATAGGAGACAGAAAGGCAACTAAATAAACAACTCACCACAAACATGTAACTTTATGCATAATTTCACAAAGCCAAAGAAACTTGCCCTATGCAAAGGCACTGCGTCTCCATGTCAAAATCTCTTAAGATACTACATGATACAACAGTTGCATTGACTACCTTCATATATATCCATGAGATTACATCTCACAACAATAATATTTCCTGAAAAATACAACTCCCTCCCTAAATCCAAGATAAACTCATTCTTTCTTTAGATTACGTAACACAAGTTTTCAATGAAGTCTACATAGACTCTACTGGGATGTTACTGGCACCACCCATATTAACTAAAATCTTATATACGGAAATATTTCTAATTTTGAGGCTCATAAGCATCCTGCTTCAATCTTACTTAAATGAGAAGTAAAATTAAATTTGGTAAAGCCTTTATTCAACTAGAGTCTTGCAAAGATTATTCTCAGAGTTTTATTTCCTAATAGAATACAACAAATTCACACAAATGTCACTACAGATACAATGAATGCTTTTTCATGCCAGTGTCACTCACCCTAGCCTGCCTGCACCCCCTGCCCAGGCTTTTCAAAATGTATTTCATACACAGAGTCACTGTTCTGGTTGTTTATTTAATTAACATGACAGCCCAGCATACACAGCATTTCTTTCAGTTCTACAGTTTTAACTTTTTACACTTTAGACTCAATACAGAAAGAGTAAAATTACTGTTTGACTCCTTCCAACCTCTGTAAATTTATATAGATTCACTGACTATTTCTGTCAGTTAAAACAGTTTTTCAGTATGCTTTAAATATCTCTATATACAAAGTAAAAAAAAAAAATCACAATTTTGTCCACATACAAAAATTATTTTCCCTTACCTTTCCCAAGGGATAAGAAAATCTTTTTCTTTTCAGTGTTTTCAGAAGTTGACATTAATTAATTTTAATTCTGTCAGCAAGTCATAAATAATCAATATTGTTCTTTGTATCACCCTAAGCTGAGCTATACTACTGAAATGTGATAGAATTAAAACCTGTGATTGTTTCTGAAATGTATTCAATTTCACAAATACAGGAGATTACACTAAAATGTACTTAGAAACTTAAAGGACAATATGTTATTTTCAAAAGAAATACTTCTGTATTTTATATCCATAGTATAAGCGTAAGTATGTTATATTTACTCAGAATATGTAACAAGGCCTATCATGTGTCTACCATCAAAAAACATACCCATTTCTTATATTATTTTTTTTCATTTGAAAATATCTCTTATACCAGCAATTAAAAACTCAATCCTACTTTTGATAACCAACCATCAGGCTCCACGACATTGCTACAAAAACCTGTTGTTGTGGGACACCTGGGTGGCTCAGTGGTTGAGCATCTGAGCTCAGGGTGTGATCCCAGAGTCCCGGAGTCCTGGGATCAAATCCTGCATTGGGCTCCCCACAGAGAGCCTGCTTCTCCCTCTGCCTGTCTCTGCCTTTCTCTCTGTCTCTCATACGAATAAATAAAATCTTTTAAAAAATCTATTGATGCTAAAGATATTTAGTTAAGAGCTTTAGGGAAATGCTTATGGAAAATATTCTGATTTTTAATTACACAATATAAAGTATACAGTTGTATGTTTCTGACAGATACTGTATCCATCACAAAGAATTTTATCAGTAAGAATTTTGTCATTTTTGGAGACAGCCCTATACCTTGTGTTTTATTTCATGTGAAACCATAGGCAAAACTATTAAATTCTTAACATGTAACTAAAGTAAAATGGCATTGGTTTGGAATCTTTCAAAGATGAATGTGGGAGAGCTTTGGTGGCTCAGCCAGTTAAGTATATGCCTTCAGCTCAGGTCAAGATCCCAAGATCCTCGAATGGAGGCCCATGTCTGGCTCCCTGCTCAGCAGGGAACCTGCTTCTCCCTTTCCATCTGTCCCTGCCCGTCTCATACATGAGCTCTCTCCCTCGCTCAACTAGATAAAAAAAAAAAAAAAAAAGGATGAATGTGCAAGGTGGCTACAGTAATTAGTGAGGAATGACTAGCCAGTGGTGTCCCTTGATGTGCAAACAGAATAAACATCCTTTCAAATACAATATCCAAATGGTTAAAACTGCACAATTTAAATTTTGTGTTGAAAAAGAAACTTATTAGACAATTGGAAAAGGACAAACATTATATGGTCTCATTCATTTGGGAAATATAAAAATTAGTGAAAGGGAGTAAAGGGAAAGGAGAGAAAACGAGTGAAAACATCAGTGAGGGTGACAAAACATGAGACACACCTAACTCTGGGAAATGAACAAGGGATAGTGGAAGGGGAGGTGGGCGGGGGGGTTGGGGTGACTGGGTGATTGGCAGTGTGGGGGGCACTTGGCAGGATGAGCACTGGGTATTATGCTATATGTTGGCAAACTGAACTCCAATAAAAGTTTTTTTAAAAAAAGAAAAGAAAAATAACTTATTAGTCATATAAAATATCTAATAATACAAGAAATTCTAATATCTCTGTATAGTCCAGTGTTTAGATAGTACAATGATAACTTGAGAGAGACATACCTGCCTTAGGATGTGAACAGCTACTTAAAAAAGATACATACTCCTTAATGGACATGTCTGCCAACCAAAAAAGTACAGTCTGACACACTGATCTACAAAATCAGCCTGCATCTTGAGGATATTAGACTGGTACCACTAAACTGAAAGCCATACAAATGTCATGAACTTTTCTTTACTGAGAATAAAGATACCTTCACTTGCATTCACAGACAGACCAGCGTCAGATGAATTCTGTGACTGAAGACCAGACTTATTTCTTCTTTCTTTGCTTAAAGCCATCTTTATCAACCACACTGCAAAACTCATTCCATATGTAATATCCAATCTATAAACCAAACTGTGGTTTAGGAAGGAAGGCAAAAAGTGGGGGGGGGGGGGAATATCTCTGTCAGTTGTTTTGTCTTATGAGAATTTTATCTTCTATTCTCCTTGACCTTTTAGAATTGAGCCACTGAAGAGAGGTAGCTCATAAGCAAGTAGCCACTATCATTCACACAAAGAAAGGCTGAAATTCTCTCACCTTTAAACCTCACAATGAGCAAGGTCCAAATAAATTCTCAAAAGGCCTCTGCCAGACTTTGTGCTTTATGTCCTTACACCTCTACTTAAAATTCACCTGTTGCCTGAGTATTATCTTGAGTTGAGAGTAGACATTCTTTCATAAAAGAACTCCTAATCAGGAGTCAGGGCAGGGTTATATATGTGTTTTACAAGTATTTTGATTCTTGATTCATGAAGTATGCAGATGACAGTGTATACTTTGCACTCTTAACCAGAAGTTTGTTTCCTTATGATAAAACAGATAAGACATTTACTATATAGCTCCTGAACTTTTCACACAGTTAGGCTAACGTATGAGATATTGCCCTATCTTATAAGAGACTATTCCATGTTAGTTCCCATCCACCCCCCACAATTATACTCAGCAACAACTTTAATGGGCCATATATAAAAACTAGTCTTAAGTAACATGCACATACTAACCGGTAGGTACCCTTATTAAAACTTTAAGGATCTAAATTTTTGGTAAATGTAACCTTGTTTTCCCATCAACCATAAGAGATCTAGTCTCCTACTTTAGAACATTCTTCATAAATACAGCCTTTAAAAAAATAGTAACCAAAGAAAATGACCAAAATAGATTATAAATGTGCATTTTCAACAGCGTTAATCAGCAAAATATGTAAAAATGCAATGCTTGGTTATTTTCTTATAAATCTTCAGATTATCTGAATTTTCCATTTATCAATCCAAAGCAAAGAAAGCCAATAAAAATCCGTAGATTAATTAACACTGCTGGTTAATGTAATTTATATTAACTCTACCTTTCATTCCTTGATTTCTAAATGTTACGGAATTTCAGAAATTTAGGAGGCTAAACGATATTAATTTGGAGTCGTTACGTATAATTAAAGTACAGATTAGCCTTACAAATTATGGTTCAATTTTGCAATGATCTTATCACATTCCCCTTTAAGTTCAAGAAAAGTGCTTTAAACATAATTAAACTAGCAGTGTTTTCTTTTAAAAGTCATTCTTTCCTGACACTTTGAATAGAAATCAAATTGTTCCCCGCCCCCCTAATTGGTTTACCCTTAAATAGACAGCTTGCTTTATTCTCATGATTTCCAAAATTTCTACCAAAACTAAGTATCAGTCAGCGGCCTGTTTTTAACTTCACTCTTAGAGTGAGCTTATACCCAAGAAATATTTGCTTTATCTAAACAAAAAGCTAAATAAGAACATTAGTTTTAAAATAAACACAGAGACTATGATGTTGTCATCCATTCTGCTAAATAATGTCAAACAACTACATTCTTTGTAATCAATCCCATTTCAAAAACAAACTAGCCACCACACCATATGGTGACTTAGCTAGGTCTTAGAAATACCTAAGTGATTCTCCACAGAACAGTCTAAAAAGAAAAGCTTACTATATCTTAGGACATTCTCCCAGTCACTAAGGTTGTCCCAATAGGGCCATAGATAGGCATAAATTTAAATGGGAAAAGTGTAAATTTCCACTTGCTGAACATAATCAGCTCTCTACAACTCCCACTTCCAAGTGTCATATCTGTTTGGAGTAAAGAAGCAAACACTAAGTACACCTTTTCAGAAACGATTTGAATTTCAGATTGGGATTTGTTCTTTTATGACAACCATACTCCATGATCTTAAATGCTGAATGATCATGAGATTCATCCCCAAAATTCATTAAACTTTTTCTCTAGGACAACTTCACTCATAATTCTGGATTCCTCTTCTTCTCCCTTTCTGAGCGATTTACACCACCAGCAATCTTAAAATCATTCTCCTGAATGTTTCCTGTATAATCTGTATAAATCCATTCCAACTTCTAAACATCCACTTAAGTACTCAAGAGAAATGAAGGGCTTTTTTTTTTTTTTTCCTATTTAGTTGACACCAACAGTGAAGTTCAAGACTTTGACAAATTCCACAGTACAGACATATTGTTCCCCGCACAGAAGTTTATTATCATCAGGAAACAAAACACATTAGCATGTAACAACATATGTCCCCAAATTACAATTCAAAACAAACTGGGCACCACCAGATGCAGCCTCATCCAGGAAAACTCACTGCAAAACCACAAAGTGTGTATCAACACCTCACCTTCAAGCCTTGCTTGCTTTTACATCAGAATCGTTTTTTACTGACTTCACAGACGTTGACTTGTCACTTTAGAAGAAACTTTAGCAAAAGTATTAAGAAACTTCCAAAGTATTAAGGAAATCTAGTAAAAATCCACGTGTTGAAACATCACCCAGTGCTGCTAAAAATAAATACATATTAAAAAAAAAAAAAAAAAAAAGCTAAACTGGAGGATTTCTGCTAGAGGAGAAAACTCTGGGGGGACCTGAGCGGAGGGAAGCCCTACGCCAGGTGTAGCAGACCTAAAAAGCTGGCCCAGCTGCGGAAGACCCCGCAGATGCCATCCAGTTGTGCTACTTATTATCCATCGTTGCTGTCGTTGAGGTTATAAAGTCCTGAGCGAGACGGGGAGGAAAAAGTCTCTAGTCCCCTACTGGGTCTGAAGTTCACACCACCTTCCCCGACCACCTTCCCTGGAGCTCCCCGCGCTCGGATTCCCTCCGCTTCGTGGCGAGCCCCAAGCGTCCCCAGCGTCCCCGCGAGAGGCGAGGGAGCGGAGCTCGCCGGCGCTTACCTGTTCCCTCGGGATGCAGGGCAGGGAGGTCCTCCGATGGGACTTGCTGCTGCAGCCGGACATCTCCGCGGACACCACGGAGCTGGACCGCCGCCGCCTCTTAAGCACCGGGGTGTCTTCCTTGGCCCCAGCGAGGAGCTGGGACCCGACGTGCTCCCTCGGAGCCGCCCCCGCGGACTGCGGCAAGATCTGCTCCACGTACCTGGCCAGGAGCAGCCCCAGCACGCCGGCCGAGTACGCCAGGTAAGGTCTCCAGGCGACCTTGAACCTCTCTAAGGAGACGAGGGACACGGTCCTGACCGCGCTAGTCACGGCGACCATGAGGACGCCCGGCCTCAGCCTCAGCACCAGCCATGTCGCGGCGGCCACGCAGCTGAGCACCAGCCCCGCGGCCGGGAGCGAGAGCAAGCGGTCCTCCCCGACGCCCAGCCCGAGCTGCACGAGCGCCTCCCCCCCGCAGCAGGCGGCGAGCAGCGCGGCGGCCAGAGGCAGGCGCACCCCGGCGCGCCGGAGGTACAAGCCCATCCAGAAGAAGGCACACAGGAGACTGAAGAGCAGCGCCGAGGGCTGCAGCCAGGGGCCGAGCGGCGCGCCGCCCCCCGGAGCGCCTCCCCGCAGCCCCGGGACGACGCCCCCTTGCGCCGCCGGGGCCGCTCCCTCCGCTCCCTCCGCTCCCTCCGCCGCCGCCCCGCGCGCCGGCCGCAGCAGCAGGGCCAGCAGAAGGGGCAGGGCGCCCGCGCACGGCGCCGGGGAAAGTTTCCGGGAGCGCCCGAGCGGCCGCAGCAGCCGGTGCCCCCCGCGGCCGGGCTCGCGGGGCGCTGCCATCGCAGCCTCTCCACGCGGCGCCCCCGGCGCCCCCGACGCCCCCAGCCCGGCACACGCGCATGCACGCGCGCGCCCTCCGCCCGAGCCCACCCGCGGGCCCCCCTTCTGCGCGGGCCCCCCGAGCCGCCGCAAGTTTCCGCTCTCCAGCAACTCCTGCAGGATCCTGGATGCTCCCAACAGCCGCCTTCAAGTTAAAGGCTAGCGCGGGCCGGCACCAGCGACCAGACTTCCTCCCGCTCTCTCTTTGGAGAGCTCCTAAGAATTGCGCTCCACCCCCACCCCCACCCCCCGACTCCTGCGCCCCGGGGTCCCGTCCCTCCGGCGCGCGGGGGCTGCAGGCGCTGCAGGAGCTGCAGGAGCTGCAGGAGCTGCAGGCGCTGCAGGAGCCGCAGGCGCCGGGGGCACGGGGCGAGCTCGGGGCCGTGTCCCGCGGCCGGCGGAGGCGCCCCTTCTCCTCCTCCCTGCGGCTCTGCCCCTATCACTCCTTCGTTCTCCTCCGATCCTCCCCGGCTCGGCCCCAGGCAGCGAACCGCCATTCCCCGGGGCAGAAAGCAGAGCCTCCCCTGCGCCCGTCGGTCCAGCTCATGGCAAACGGCGCAAGAAAACGGAAACGGGGCTGAGAAATAACCGAGAAGTTGCTAAGTCCCGTCGAAAAAGAGACACAGTCCGAGAGGCGAGCGGCAGCCGCGAGCGGGGGGGACGGAGGGAGGGAGAGCGAGCGCGCGAGCTGGAGAGGGAGGGAGGGCGAGAGGGAGGGAGGGAGACCAGGGAGAATGAGAATACCCCCCCCTTCTTTTTGGTGCGATGTAGGTGGTGATTTGCAGTTTTTGCAAAAGGGAAAGGAGTGGAGACGACTGGCTAGGACTGTACAACGACGAAGCAAGCAACTGGAGGCATCGGCAGTTCCGCTCGCTCGCTCGCTTGAAGGCAACTCCCTAGGAAAGAAGCTTTCCCGGCGCAGCTCCCGCCGCCTCCCCCGGAGGAGGCGCTGCGCCCTGCTCTCCGCTCCCTTCCCCCGAGCGGGTCCCGCGCTCCCAGCTGCTGCAGAAGGGGTGGCCGAGGCGGGTCCTCCGTCCAGCCTACCGAAGCCGGGGTGGCCTATGGCTGGCCCTCAGGCTGAGCTCCCCGGGACGCTAGGTAAAAAGGATTGTCTTTGGCTGCAAGGCAGGCACTGGAAACCTACATACTTCCTCCTGTCTTGAAAAGTGACAGCCACTTCTACCGTCAGTGACTCAAAGATGCTCCTCGGCTCCCAGGCCAGTTGCAACAGCAGACCAGTTTCAGGGCGCACTGTGATGCTTTGGCTGCTCCTGCTGGAAGGTCTGTTTTAAACAGCGAACCCAAGCCTTTCCCATTGTTCCAAATGATGGAAAATCTCAACAAGCTACCAAGATTGTAATAGCATCATTCAATAGGGCTGGGGGGTGGGGGTGGGGGTGGGGAGCATTCGCGTTTTACAGACTGTTACTTAAAAAGTCCGGGGTATGAGAGTATTAGGCAACAGCTGTCGATGGTGGTCGGTAAATACATTGACATTAAGTGACCCTGGCCTCAAGAAGGTTTAGCAAATTAAACCCAAATAGTAATTAGAAAGGAATTAAAAGAAATCTGGGATCCCTGGGTGGCGCAGCGGTTTGGCGCCTGCCTTTGGCCCAGGGCGCGATCCTGGAGACCTGGGATCGAATCCTACATCGGGCTCCCGGAGCATGGAGCCTGCTTCTCCCTCTGCCTATGTCTCTGCCTCTCTCTCTCTCTGTGACTATCATAAATAAAAATTTAAAAAAAAAATAAAAGAAATCTGAAGGGGGATGTGAGGCCAAGTAGGTTAACAACCAGGAAAGCTCTGAGAAGACCTGTCTAGTTGTGAAATAGTGTGTCTACCATAAAGAAAGCTTGTGAGAAAAAATCAGGACCCCAGTTAGGAATGTTTACAAGATGCACCATTCATGTGCTGTAGTCATGTAGTATTTGAGAAACTAAAGAAAAAATTTAAAACTAGCTTTCTTGGCAGAGTATGAAAAGATCATTCAATATCCAACGGGCTTTTAAAAAACCCAACAATGTTGGGAGCTACTTCCTTTTTTTACACTTAGAACATAAGAGTATGATAGTCTGCTCTCGTTCATGTTTAATATGGGTACCTTAGATGTCATTTGCCCTCACTAATAATATTAATAATAATCCAGTTTTGTCTTAATTATCTTGACATTCCAGGTTAAAGTGTGTTTCTAGCCTGGAGTATTTGGATAATTGGTTCAATATGCCACTGTATTTCGTGTGTAGAGATGAAGTAATATAAAGAGAAGCCAAAGGAGATACTTGAGATAAAATTAATTCATGGGGGTTGGGGAAGATGGCTAAAGTCTTAAACTTAGCTTCATGGGAAACAGCCTGCTCTCCTTAGAGACAGGTATTAATATTAATTTATGATATAAATGGATATGAGGAGCTATGATGATACAACTCTCCATCAGATGTCCAGAACTATACTATCACATGGAGAACAAGTTGGGCAGCTAGTCAGTGGCAGTGGGCACCATCTGTTTAATAATTAAGGAAACAGAAGCAGAAATGTCTTTGCCAAAGACAAATGAGCCCCCTAGCATGCACACATACTTCTCTGAGTTTCCTTTTTAGATATATGATTCATATGCCAGAGCCTACCTGGAATACTTCAGAGTGAAAAACTTTGATTGGAAAATCATGCTAATATCCATTGGCATCAAAAATAGCCTGTTAAATGAAAAATATGTGTATCAAAGTAAGAAAAGCATAGGGAAATTTTATAATATTTCCATTTTTTTCTGTCCCTTACCCACATGATACTCTCATTTCTTGAAAAAAAAATAATCCTAAAAACTGAATTTATAAGAGATGGAATGTTGACATTTTTTTAAAAATGTAACTGAAAAAAATAAGAATGACATGTGTTAATGCAGCAAAACAAAAATACTAGACCTGTATGTTAAACTGACATTCTTGAGGTGTCCAGTGGTATTACAGAGGCAATGTCCTGGCATCTGGGTTTCTCTACATTCTCAAAAAAAAATAAATAACAATCAGAGGTTTATTTGTCCCACACAAAGGAAAGAATGGAGATTCCATCACTCCCCTTACCCCCATTGCCATCCAGAACCACGAAGCAGATGAATGAAAATAACAATTACTCTTACTAGAAGAGAGTTTAAACCCATTGCATATCATTTGCCAAATACAGCTATGCTAAGGGGATTCTGCTAAATTTTAAAAGTTTATGCACTATAGTAGGGGTTTACTCATTCCCAACTACCTACCTGAGCTCTCTGCATATATATCAAATGACTATCTAACATATAATAAACCCAAAACAAAATTCCTACCTTTCAACTCACTCCCTGCCCTTCCACCAAGCCCCACATACCCAGACTTTCTCCTCAGTAGTCCCACCACAGGGAAAAAACATCACCACCTACCTAGATGCTCAGGCCCCCAAAAGGGCACTGCCCTCAATTCCTTATTTACCTTCTTTACATACAACCTATTATTAAGTTTTTTTGATTCTGTCTCTAAAATACATCTTGAATCCATCTGTTTTTCACCATCTTACTTACAATAACAAACCAAAGACCCATCACTGTCCCTAGCCAGGACAGTTGAAATCACTTTCTAACTGGTCTTGCTCTCCTCCCCTTCATTTTCTTCCACACAGCAGCCTGAGTGAGAATTTTACAATCTTAAGTCAAATGATGTCACTCCTTGCTTAAAACCATCCACAGGCTTCCCACTGAACTTGCAGTTCTCATGGCCACCTACTACGACCTTCGTGATCTTTGCAAACCACTCGAACATGACCTCTCCTAATTCTCCTACTTCACTAGTGCAACACTAGCCCTCAGAACATTCCTTCAAAGATGAGAATATACTCTGCACTCCCAAATATGGTAGCCACTAGTCATGTGAGGCTTTTGAGGACTTGAAACACACTGCCACTGAGGAACTGAGTTTTTATATTTTATTTTAATTGATTTAAAATTTAATAGCCTCACATGGCTATTAGCTTCTCATGGGGAGGGAATGCATCTCTTGCCCCTCAAGCCATCGTTCTGTCATTCTTATTATGTCAAATTGAAAATCCTGCTCAGGACCTTAATATCTACAGAACTCACATAGCT
This sequence comes from Vulpes lagopus, assembly GCF_018345385.1. Classification (NCBI taxonomy): domain Eukaryota; kingdom Metazoa; phylum Chordata; class Mammalia; order Carnivora; family Canidae; genus Vulpes; species Vulpes lagopus. The sequence continues at coordinate 18,861,926 of NC_054844.1, read as the reverse complement.
GCTTCCTTCTGCTCCATCAGTTCTCATTTAAAATATTACCTTTGAAAAAAAATAATAAAAATAAATATTACCTTTGTAGAAAGGCTTTTTCCCATCATCTTATCAAAAAGTCTTGAATCTCCATGTGCCCACACATGTTTTGTCCTTCCCTACCACACTACCCGGTTGCATTCTATTTATAGCACATATCACTATAGAAAATGGTCTTGCTTATTTATTTGTTTTCTTGCTTATCGTACATCTCCCTTCGCTAGGGTATAAGTGCTCTGTGAACAAAGACCATGAACATCTTTAGCTTGTTGCTGTGTACCACCAATGACCAGAATCGTGCCCTGCACATGGCAGGAGCTCTGTGAATACTTGCTGAATAAATATTTGGTGAATGAACGAAGTCAACGAATAAATGGTGAAAGAAAAAAGACAGAGATATCTTTATCATCTTACAAAGTCCTAAGTTAAACAATCTTCATATGTTTATACAACTAATTGCACAAGTGTACAGATCCTTCAAAGTCTTGCGTTGAAGATTCTGCTGCCCAGAGTAGACTGATGGGCAAAATCATGCAGCAACATTTTTTACAGAGTGTTGCTTAAAGAAAAATCGATATATAAATTGCTCATTTATAAGAGAAATAGGTAATAATATCTCGAAAACTTTTGTATTGATTCTCAGGTGAAATGTCCATAATCCACAGCCGTTTTCTGGTAGGAACAGGGTGAAAAACAGTTTAACCATATGCATTTGGGTAGCAAGTCAGGTGAGAAGGAGGATTAGGGGATGTCTAAATAAAAATCACTGAATCTCACATCATGATCTGTGACATAGTCCCCAACTATTCCAATTAACAACACTATTCTAGAAATTAAAAAAATTAAATATTTTGCCAAAGTAGACCTTACCAATACTTAATATTCCATATCTAGTCAGGAGGGAAAAAAACATAGAACGCTTGTATTTTTTTAATGCAACATCCCCCTCCTGTAGAGTGCTGCCCCTGTTTAATTTCCAAAGAATTTAAGTAACAGAGTTGGAAATACAATTGAGAACTTTGAAACATTATAGGAGGGGCGTCTGAGTGGCTCAGATGGTTGAGCGTCTGCCTTGGGTCATGATCCCATGGTCCTGGGATGGAACCCTATATCAGGCTCCCTCGTCAGTGGGGAGCCTGCTTCTCTCTCCCCTTCTGCCCCTCTTTGCTTGTGCGCTCTCTCCCTCTCTCTCAAATATATAAATAAAATCTTTTAAAAAAAGAAACTTTATAGGAAAAAAGCAAGGTGCGAGACCTGGTTGCTCCCCACAAAACTTACTGACAAAGCATTGGATTGTCTATAGTACAACTCACCAGGACAGTTCACTTTACCTTCCATGCCCTCCATATCCACACTGTCTGAAAGAGTTGGCCTTTCCTACAATACATTTTGGGTGTTGTTAGCTGCTGGCTCTACCTTTTCTAAACAAACTGTCAAGGAAATCAGAGTGCATTAGGTACAGGGCTTCCCAATCTTGTTCACTTTGTGGTTACATGCGGAAAATGATAATATTTATTGTCACAATGGATTTAAGGGACAGAGTCTTTTGCAGACAAAGGCTTCAGGCATGGGGCCGAAGAGATCATAATCTCAGGCACAGCTCTAACCGGTGGCACTTTATCTGGGAATTTTTGAAACAGCAAGTACTTGATTCACTAATAAAATATAATGCCTTTTTCTGAAGGCTGTTATAATAAAAACTGGATGAATCCCAAGGTTTCAGTAGCTTGCTATCATAGTAATCTTTCTTAGCCCTTGCTTTGGTCACTTCTCCATAAATTCCCTCAGTTGGTATCCAGTTACAAATACATGATTTTTTACCTAGTTTTGAAATTTGGAAATGAGACATGTTAGGCATGATTTGTAAAATAGACATGATTATGGCCAGGCCTAGAATCTAGATCTTTCCTACCATACATTGATGTGTTCTACATCACATCAGTTCTTCTCATTGATACCATTAGTAACTCATTTGCAACACCAGTAGTTTCAGTAACTCCTCTAGACCTGTAACTCTTCAAAAAGTGAATTCTAGGTAATGATACAAATCTATATTTTGTTAGTCACCCAAATAATGATAAACTGTTTTGTGTGTGTGAAATCAGCTGGCTTTTCACTTAAGAGTCAGGTATACATAAACATCTAAAGGTGATGTTCTGTATAGAAGTGAAGACTAATAGCTTTCCTTTCTAGAATTCTTGACACCCTCCATGTCTCAACCTCCGGGCACAAGGCTATTAAAGGAGGAAGGAAATCACGGGCCATGAGAGCAGAGTACATAGTACCTGATTCAAACAGAACAGCTGGGAATGCATTTATTGTACATCTATTTTTATACAAATAGCAAAATACTATAAAAAAAAGTAGGAGCAGTAAGAACTTTAAAATTGCTTATATTACTATTTTAAAAAGTTTTTTTTTTAAAAAAAAAAAAAACAAATTGTTCCACTTCTCTGCTTTAGCACCATCAGCATGACAGGCTTAATTGAATCTTTCTGTGATGAATCAAAATCTTGTAGTATCTCAGACCCATCCATTATGAATAGTAATTTTCAATTGCGTCTGTAGAGGTAAGAGGTAGAAGGAGGATGGGGGTTGGACTGACAATGAACTAGTTTCCGTTCAGTAATAATTGCTTTAAAAATAACCCTAATATCAAAATATATGCAGTATGTTGGCAAAAGGCTGGAAGGAATAAAGAATTACTCCTGTGCCTTATTCTTTAAGACCATTGACTTTAATTTCAAAACAAAACAAAAATTCTCTTCCACTAGACTCTGGATAGAGCCATCAATTAAAGAATAAGACAATTAAAGAAACAAAATATTTTATTGTTGGGCCAAAGGTGGGCAGAGATCATGTAATAGGGGAAGAGTTGCAGGGATTTTCAGTAACATCATCTTCATGAATGAATTACAATCAATATTTACTAATGGATTCGCAATAATGGCCCTATTAAAGGAACACCTCAAGTACTTTTAAAAAGAGGAACAAATTTTACCAAAAATTAGAAGGAACACATAATAGCATGAAAAAAGACTACTTTGGGGGAAGAAGTGGAAGAAAGAAAATACGGTGCCCACCAAATAAATTACTGATAAATTGTCTAAGACTGAGCTCTTACTGACCTCCTGAGAAAATACCTCCATTATACCACTGCTACTGATGTACAGACCATTTCAAAGTGTTAAAATTTGAAGATCATTCGTGTTTTCAATTAGAGCGTATTTGTAGAGAAAAATTTGATGGTTACTTAATAGAAAAAAATAAGTATGGCCTATTTTGATATTCTGACACCACTGAATTTTAAAGTTAGTTTTTACTTTACCCATAGAGTTATAATGGCACCCATACTATTTTTGTGTATCATAGCAAGATGCCAGGAAAAAACTGTGGGTAGCCCAGAAACATCTTTGGTTTATAAATTTAATCCTCTTTTATATGAAACCTACTAGTGTTTCTAAAGGTTAATAAAGTGTTTTGAACTTCCTTATCATTTTGGAGGAAATTATAATCAGCCAAATGTCTATACATATTATGTCTCAATAAAACTGGGGTGGGGAGGTAGGGGGGAGCCTCCTCTTACATTGAAGTAAAACCTGTCCCTTCTCAAATATTTTTCCCAGTTCTGCTTTTGGGAAAATACAAAATTAGACTTTGTTGGGTTCCATACATAGCAGCATTCAAAATATTTGAAACCTTTATGAAGCTTTATTTTCCTCATGAGATAAATTCCCAGTTTGTAGAACAATTTATTGGGCAATGTGGATTTTGGCCCTTGGGTGATCTTTGTAGCCTTTCTTTCTACTTATCAGCAGAATTCTGGAATGCTCTAAGTCTGATACTGCTGAAGAAGAGGAGAATAAAACCATTGTATTCCTTCTCATGATCATAAATACATGTTTATATTAATGTAACTTAAAAATATGTCAACTGTGTTTTCCAGCTATATTCATGTTGTTGTTGCTCATAATTCATTTGAACTACCAGAATTTTGAAAGTAGATTGAAGCAAGAAATACCCCCTCTCATTTTATGTTTCCTCTAATTGTGTACTTTACTCAAAAACAAGTGTCCCCTAGGTAAAGCACAATTCCCAGCAAGGTGTGTTTAGAGCTTAAAAACATATTTTTCAGAATCCAGCTCAATAATTAAAAGCATCAAACTGCTGATACACGCAAAAACTTAGATAAATCTCCAGGAACTTGTCCTGAGCCAAAAAAGCTAACCCTTAAATGTTGCATATTGTCTGATACCACTTATATAACATTCTTGAAATTTAAAAAAAAAGTATTAAAATGGAGAGCACATTAATGGGTGGCAGAGGTCAGATAGGGGTTAAGTGGTTAGGAAATATGTGTGGTTATAGAAGTTCAGCTGGAGGGATCACGGTGTTACTGAATCTGTTTTGTACCTTTATTGTATCAATGCTAATATCCTGTTTGTAATACTGTTCTATAGTTTTTCAAGATGTTACCATTGAAGGAAACTGGGTAAAGAGTATGTGAATTTCTGAATTTTTTCTCACTACATATGAATCTACAATATAAAGAGAAAAAATATATTTTGCATTATCTCTGATACTCCTAAAAGAAGAAACGCTATTCTTTCTACCTATAAGCAGCATGACAGCAGGCATGTCATTTTTTAAAAGGATTTATTCACTTAAGAGAGAGAGAGAAAAAAACAGAGAGAGAGAGAAATGGCACAAGCAGGAAGGGGCAGGGGAAGAGAAAGAATCTTAAGCCAGCTCCACACCCAGCATAGAGCCTAATACAGGGCTCAATCTCAGGACTGTGAAATCATGACCTGAACCAAAATCAAGAGTCAGATGACCTAACCGAACCATGGCAGGTTATTTTTTAAAATGTACCGGTTTTCTCTGTACTGTTCACATATTGGAATTCTTTAGATATTTGGTTAATTTGTTACGAAATAATTGCTAAATATCCTGTAAAGTTAAATAAATATATAATTTTAAAAATTAAAAATACAAAGAATTAGTCTCTGGCTATGATAAAGCAGTTTATCCTGAAAAATACTTACAAGCGTGGGTTTCCACTTTAATCTGAAAGGAGAGTATATATATGAGAACTTTTGTAGCCAAAATGGAGTAAAGCAAAGAAGCAATTATCATTAATCTACTGGAAAGTTTTTGAACACTTCCCTGATATCCAAAATAATCTCCCTTAGGCTTTTCTGATACCTTCGGATACATCTCGCTAATGGATGGACAAATAAATCGAAATAAAGTATAGATGCTCACAGACACAGGTCAAAGTTGTGGCGGCTTAATGCTGAGAACTTTGGGGTATACCTGTACTTAAATATAGTTTTAGTCTTTGCTTTCGAAGATGATTTGTTAACATTGTTCACATGAAATATACAAAATGGATGGAGAGGATAAATAGCATCCTAATTGCGTAAATATAAATGGAAGCACAGACATTTCAGGTGCCTTGATCAAGGTACCCCACAATTCAGCCTGGATTCCTGGTCTGCGGATGCCGTGATCCAGCAGTTTATGTATTTCACATCTCTAAGTAAATGCAGCTGAAGAACACTGGCGCTTAACCAGTTTTTCTACATTCCTCACATTTACCTCTTATTTGTATTTGTAGCTGCATGGGATCCTACAGAATCTAGAGCTATTTATTATACTATTATACTGTCTCTTATATTCTTGCCTTCCTCAAAGCATTAGCCCCCAAAGGGCAATCTCATTTATGACTGTGGCATGTTTGTTTGGCTTTCACAGAATAAGTATGTTGGTAAAAGCACAGGAAAAGTGTCTAAATATAGCATTTAAAAAAACAAAACTACCTATAGAAACTGTAGAAAAGGGATCATCGATGTGCATAGATAACTATTATTTAGTCATAAAGACTTAAATACAAAAAACAACATGCTAGTCTACTATTTCTTCCATTAATATGGAGTTCAGAAAAAAAGACATCTGGGCTTCTCATTATAATCAATATCTCACATTCAGAGGCCAAGAGAGAAGTGCCATATTAGTTAATCTGAGTTGATGTCTGCCTGAAACGGTGAGGCATTTTTTTCATTCTACTGGAACCACAGCACTATGGTAACTTTCCACAGAAATGGCAAATTACATACGGAGCTTAGGCTCAATGATTTTCTCTAACCAAAATCTAGAAACGGGGTATTTTGAGTTCAGTAAGAATAGTAAGTGATGCGTAGAAGAAAGCAATGTGGTTCTTCTCCCATCCCAAAAGAGGGGTGACTCTAAATAAATCTAGGAATGTACAAGTTTTATCTGATAATCACTCTCCTCTCCTTGATCTAATATTTATATTGATTTTTCCTTTCTTTTTTTAAACTTTGGTCCATTTCTTATTAAGAATAAATTTGACATTCTTGCTCTGATTTTTGTAATCATAATTAATATATTACATGTAAAGTTATGTGACCCATAGCTAAGAGTTCTGGAAGTTATGGGTGACATGTAGCTAAATGGGGTCAGAGAAAGCTTTCAGATTTATTCTATTTCAAAACAATTATTATCATCCATTATGTATCTTTTTCCATTTCCTGTTTCAAATATTAGTTATTCAAGGGACTCAAAAAAAAAAAAAAGCCCAGAAAATACCTTAAAATACAAGTCGTTTCATTACCATATACAAATACTGGAGTGGTTCCTTAAATTAGCCCTTATAATATAAACTTATCAAGAAAGGGGATCTATTTCTCACCTACAAATGCATTTACACCTCAGTAAGAAAGTTATTCAAACAGGTGTTTTGCTATTCTGTAAAATAGAGTTCAGGATAAAATTTTGATATCATCTGTCGTAGATTTTCTCCTATAGGAATGTTAATCAACCTCCTGAAATTTCCATGTACCTTCTTTTTTCTAGACTTCCCTAAGAAGCCAACATTACTACCCAACTGGAACCAGATTGTAGAACACAAGGATACATCCTTAACCTTATAAAAATGCCCTGGAATTTTTAATGAGCAGAAGTGGTCAGAACCTCAGTTTTCTATCTCATCCAATGGATGGTTCTCCTGCAGCCCAGAACTCCATAACCCAGGGCTGGGAGTTGGCTGTGGACCACCCTGGGATGGAAGAGAGCCACCTACTGAATCACCGCCACCACATCCTGCAGCTTCTTCCATCCAAGTCTTCTCTGGGCCCACCCCTGCTGAACTCCCAAGGTCTGAAGAGATCACAGCTTTAGAGCATTTCATTACAAATTTTAAATTTCCAGTCTCTGGTTTTCATATTACATTTCAAGATCAACATCCTTATTAGTAGCAGTATATTTTTTACTTTACAATTTTATAACACCTTTTCCACTGACAAATTCAAAGCAGGCTACTGAACTTCATTACCACACAGGCAGAAATCCTCACAGCACCTCTATGAAAGAGGTGTTAAATGAAAGAGAGAGAGAGAGAGGGAGGAGTGTGCAAGGGAGAGGGGGAGAGAGAGAGGTCACCATCACCTCCTCTTACAAAAGCCCAAGCCTTAATAATTAATGAATGAAAAGACATCTTGAATCTAGTGGTCACTGGGAGTAATTGCCATATATTTTCTCAGCTGCGTCTGAATTAAAATGGTAATAATTTAACCAATATATTTGGGCCGACGGCTAAAATAAGTTCACTCTTGCACCCAAGCAGTAGAACTAAGTGGGATCTGAACAGACTACTCTCTGTTAGCACTTGATTGCGGAAAGCTCACACGTTGTACTCAGTAACTGAGTACTTTAAGTCCTGCTCACTTTTACAGTTGTCTTTCTTAGTCCTTACTGAAGAGGTCCTGAAATTTGGGAAGCCATGGGTTATGTCTGTTTTATTTCCTTTTCTCCCAAGGCTTCCTTATGTAAAGATCTTTGATGTCCAAATGATAATGCAAAATAAAGGATAAAATAAAATAAGGGATACTTTGAGTGATAAAAGATAGAGTCCAGGTGTCAAGATACAATTATGCATATAAATGTCCATAGTATAGACAGCAGTTCTTTACCTCATATCTAATGTCCCTCCAGTATGAGGTTTTTATTCCCTATACTACAGAGAAAGCAGTTCTCAGACACCAGCTGGGTGTCCATAATTCAACTCAATTCTACACTATCTACCCAAAGATAGCATCGGATCCCACAGGTTAAGGGCTCAGTCCTATAAGAGCTTCCTCTTCCCCCAGCCTTCAGACGTCAGTTGGAAGCCCAGTTTGTCACCTGTGCTGCTGGCCAATTGGCTATAGATTAGAGGTTCCAGTGATCTCCTCATTGGGTTCAATTAAGTTTCTGGAGCAGCTCACAGAACTCAGGGTAACACTACTTAATAAATTACTAGTTCATGATAAAATAATTTAACTCAGGAACAGCCAGATGGAAGAGATGCATAGGGCAAGGTATGGGAAGAGGGTACAGAGCTCCCATGTTTTCTCTGAGCATACCATTCTCCCTGCACCTCCACGTGTTCACCAACCTGGAGGCTCTCCAAATCCTTTTGTGTTTTTGTGGCATCTTTATTACATAGGCATGATTAATTAAATCATTGGGCATTGGTGATTCATTCAACCCCTAGCCCCTCTCTGCTGCCCAGAGGTGGGGGGTGGGGCTGAAAGCAGCAACCCACTAAGGACCTGGTAGGTTCTCCTGGCAACCAGCCCCCAAGCTGAGGGGCTTTCCAAAAGCCCCCTTATTAACATACCAAAAGCCACCTTTATTGCTCTCATCACTTAGGAAATTCCAAGAGTTTTAGGAGCTCTGTGTCAGAAAAACAAATACATCTTTCTTATTATAAACATTTATTTTTTGGGAAAAAAAAATTTACAGTTCATTTATGGCTATTATTTACAATAGCCAAGGTATGGAAACAACCTAAATGTCTACTGACAAGAAGAATAAAGAAATAAAATGTGACACACACACACAAGCACACACACAGAGGAGATTTTTTCTGCCTTAAAAAAAGAAAATCTTAAAAAAAAAAAAGAAAATCTTGTCATTTGCAACAATGTGGATGAATCTGGAGGGCATTATACTAAGTGAAATAAGTCAGACAAAGACAAATACTGTGTGGTATCACTTGTATGTGGAATCTGCAAAAAAGAAATACTGAACTCAGAAACAGAGGAGAATGATGCTTGCCAAGGGGCTGGGGTGTGTGAGAAATACGGCTAGATTGGTCAAGGGTATAAACTTCCAGTCATAAGACAAATAGGATTTGAGGATCTCATGTATAACAAAATAACTATAGTTGATACAATACTATACTGTATAATTAAAATTTGCCAAGAGAGTAGAATGTAAATGTTGTGACCAAAATTAATTAAGTAAAGTAAAATAAAATCAAGGGTAAATATGTGAGGTGATACATTGATTAACTTGATGGGGGAATTCTTTCAGAATGCATGTATATATCAAATCATCACACTGTACACAATAAATATATTACAAACAATGGGGTGCCTGGATGGCGCAGTTGCTTAAGCGTCTATGTCTTGATTTCAGCTAAGGTGGTGATCGTGGGATTCTGGAATTGAGCCCTGTGTTCGGATCCATGTTCAGTGTGGAGTCTGCTTCAGGTTTTCTCTCCCTCTTCCTGTGTTCCTCCCCGCTACATGCTCTCTCCCTCATATAAATAAAGCTTTAAAATAAACAAACAAATAAATAACTTACTCGTCAATTATACTTCAATAAAACTGGAAGATATATAAGGAGAAAGTTTTGTAATAAATTAATATGTATTTCAATAAGTAAACTATTGGATATCCCTACATAAGGAGAAATCATGGAATTTTGCCTGTAATACCAGATGACAGGAATCCCAAGAGAGATAAATGCAGATAAAGTCAGAGGACATCACTGAGAGGACTGGACAGCCCGGTGGCCTGAGAGCTGGCCCTGGGCAATCGGAAGCTCCCCACCTGTCCCCTGTCTTCAGAAGGTATGTTCTGCCCACAGTTCCCACAAGGAGCAATTTAAGAATGCAGTCTTGAGAGAGAACAATTTGTTACTGAGACCATCTAGATTGAATGTGTAACAGAACCCGGGTAAGCCCCTCGTATAAACTCCAAATTCTGAGCAGGTAAGTGCGGAGATCTACATGTTTTGTGGTCATCCACCGCAACCTTGTATGTAACCTCCCTTGTGTACTGAAGCTGCCACCTACCAATCTGGAGTGGTCTGCCTCTTTCTTCTGTCCTTCCTTGACCTCTGTTTACAAGGGTCAATTTCCAATTCTACCCAGGAACTCCTGAGGTCATGAACCAACAGCCTGACAAAGGTGTGATTTATTGCCTGCTCAAATACCATGAATCAGTTTCCTGAAATGGTGGAAAATTTGATAGATACGTGAAACAAACCATAATCCTCCCCGACTATGCCCAGTAGTTGCAGTTAAACTGGAATAAAAAGGGAGAAAAAAGTTGTATGATTCCATCAGTTAAGGAAACTTAAAGGTTCGGATCACAGACAGCAAATCTGCTGCTTAGTGTATGGTCACTAGACCTCAAGCAGTTATGTGCTGGAGTGGGCTGGTACTGGCTTCTGAGAGCCAGTTACATGTATCACTCCATAACATAATGTTGGTAGCTAGAAATTGACTGTGTAGGAGCACTTACCCCATGAAAATCTGCGAATGCTACAAATCCATTTTCTTCATGCAAAGTGTTGTTAAACATTTATCAACATACCATTCGCCATTAGGCTTGCTAACCTGGACAGGTTTCTGGCTGAGCTTAAAATGGAGTGAGAATGAATATGAAAGTTAGCAATACCATCTTGGGGAAACAGAGAGAGGAATTAAACCTGAAAGCCTGGGCAATGACATAAGGAAGTTCAAACATCAACAATTTATTGTTGAAGCCAGCCATGAAAGGGAGGTCAAATTTGGAAACAATGAATACTCTGCTTTAAATTGAAAGAGACACAAACATCTTCCATTGGTAAATCTACAAAGTCCACACTTTCTGGAGTGTGTGTGTGTGTCTGTGTGTGTGTGTGTGTGTGTAGTGAGCAGGTATTACATCAGTGCAAACACTGATACAATAAAGAAGCTACATTTTACTTGCATAACCATATTGTAGAGTACATGTTTCTGCAACCTGGCTAAGAAGGGAGAAATTTCTAACAATTAAAAAGCCATTTGAAAATGGAAAGATCAACAACTTTAGGACTTAGTGATGCTCCTTCACTACAGGTGTTTTAGCTGAGGATAGACAATCGCTTAGTAAGATTTACCAGACAGTCAACCATGAAATGAGGGAAAGGTAGAAAGTAGGGGTGAAGTTTGCACATAAATGCAACCCAGAGAGAAGCATCCAGTAGATGAAAGAGGTTAAAATAAAGGAATGAAGGATTGATTCAGTTCTGATCAAAGTTGAATTCAAGGGACAGAGAGGAAGGGCCTAAGTTTACCACAAATTTGGTCATTTCAAGCTTCATTGAGTTGGCTAGGATTGTATTTTTGAAAGGCATAATCATCCTTATGAGATGGGCAATAGCAGAATGCAGTGGGTTCCTAATTTTTTTTTTTAAAAAAGCATTTAGGCAAGCAGCCCAGGTGGCTCAGCGGTTTAGTGCCTGCTTTTGGCCCAGGGTGTGATCCTGGAGACCCGGGATTGAGTCCCACGTGGGGCTCCCTGCATGGAGCCTGCTTCTCCCTCTGCCTGTTTCTGCCTCTCTCTCTCTCTCTCTCTCTCTCCCTCTCTCTGTGTGTGTGTGTGTGTGTGTGTGTCTAATGGATACACAAAATCTTTGAAAAAATAAAAAAAATACAAAGCATTTAGGCAAAAATGGTGCACTCTTTACCTCTCAGGGGCTATGCAAATTTGAAAACAAAAAAAACCCCAAAACTCGTGCCTGTTAGGACTGTTTTTGAATTTGAGTTGGAACACTTTGGGAACAAGAGGAGAGGAGAGAAGCAAAATAATATGTCACACAAATTGTCTTCTGGAACAGCCCTCAGGAAACTGGTGCCAGACTCTTGAGGGAAAGGATGCTGTCAAGAGACTAAATCAGTAAATCTAAAAGGAGGAAAAGTGCTACTGTGGGAAAAGAAGGAATATGTCTATACAGTTGAATCGTGAGGAGGTGCTTCTTTTTTATTTTACTCCAGTACCACTGAAACTGAAATGAAGATAAGGCTGTGTCATCATTTGAGTGATGTCACAAGAGGAATGTGGACGCCAGAGATGTGATGGCACAGGGGAAGACAGAAATGCCCTAAGACACAGCAGTAGCTATGACAATTGCCATGAAATACATTTTTTAAGGTTATTATTTTGCCCTGTATTCTTTGATTATAATACCCTATTCATTGAGGCCCCCAGACTGATGTGTCCTGGGAAAACCAGATTATAAATATAAATTATAAGAGGTATCCTTTATCCTTTTTTCCCTTTCATTTTAACCACCAATATATTACCATACCTTTCTGCCTGCCCCCCAGTTAGCACCTTCCTCTAAAGGAAGAAATTGTGCAAAATATCACAATGACTAAGTAGATATGTCAGGCCAGCAACTAAATATGTAAATCTTAAATACTTCAAAGTAGAAAGCATAAAACTTAGCATAAATTTTCAGTTATAGAAGTCATCCTTTTATTTAAAAAAGTAACATGGTTTTCTAAAATAGACAATTTTTTTAAGGAAATCTACAAAAATCTCCAAATTAAGAAATGTCAATCAGAATAACAATGATAGGTTCAGTCAGTATGTGTCTGTGCTAAAGTAAAGGACTATACTTTGCTAAAGAGGAATTACCCCAAAATGAGCTGAAGATTTCAAACATGCTAGAAACAAAGCATTATCTAATTATCAATCCCAAATACGAAATTCACTAATTTCCACTAAAGCTTTATTTTTAATCCTATTTCTCTGATCCTAAATCAAGTCTTCTTAGGAAAGATCTTTTAAATATTCCAGAAGAAATGAACAATTCTTCACCTGAGTGTTTATTTCTCTTTTCTTGGACTGTGGCCTGAATTTGGTTTGGGAAAGAGGCACAGTTCAGATTTTTCCACAGGCCTTCTTGACCTACACAAGCCGGCTTGCTATAAACCAAACCCCTGCAGTTTTCCTATCCTGGCAAAGCTGGGAAAGCCATAAATATTTTTGGCAAAGCAGACCCTAAAATAAGACAAGGTTTTTTATTTCAAGATCACATAACATTGGTCAAAATGGCATACTGAGGCAAATAGCTAAAACATATTTTTAAAGCAAATATGTGGTGATATAGAAATATTTCTCACACTAATCCATGTCAGCGATCTAGTTGAAGTTTCAGAACACCAGGCTCTATAGGCTACGTTGTTTCAGGTGGAGACTGAAAATGGCACTAGATTCTGTTAGATGAAAGGAAAGGTGCTAATATGCTATTGGCCACTCAAGAAACAAGCTACCACCTAGTCAGGTTTGAAGTCCTAGAGGCTTAAGAATACTCCCTGACCACTGGTCTCCAAACTCTAGTGAATTTCAGAAACAACTGGACAACTTGGCAGATGTCAGCCCCAGGATTTCTAATTTACTGGGTAGAAAGACAAGCCCCCAAATTTGTATTTCGCACAAATTCCCAGATGCTGCTCACTCTGACATCTCCTGGACCACACTCTGAGAGCTGTTGGATACACTGACTTGGATGTCACAGCAACCCTTCAGAGGAAAGAGAGCCTCACGTCCACAACTGGACGTGAAATATTGCAATTTCATATAACATTTACATGTGCTAAATCCACAAAATCCTGCAGCAATCACTTACTTGGCGAATAGCTGACATTCACTTTGTTGAGAGATAATCATTTGTGTCATCCAACTTCAGATTTTGGAAGGTAATCAGGAGAAGTCAGGGTAAAGATCAAGTCACAAACCTAGGACTCCTATTTACTTTTTCCTCTCCACGGGTTTCATTGTAACCGTAACATCTACTAAACTGCAAAGGACTGCAGCTGATAATGAGTTTGCATTGAAAAGATTTGGTTCTTATTGACATTCTTTTTTCTCTGAGCAGTCCCATATTCTCAGCCTCTCTACTGGGTTTACTGTAAATGTAGCTATAAAATGCTATAATGTATTTTTTAAGGGTCTTATTATTTCACATAAAAATGGGGCAACATTATTTAAGCTTTTAATGTACCTGGGCAGTCAGCACCCTGCTAGATTGTATTGTTTCCTCCAAGTCATCCTTTCTTGTGAGAGAATAATTTATTTCAGACCTTCATCATATGCTTTCCCTTCTGAGACTGGCTCACTTTCTACCACGTTAACATTGCCCTAGTCGTGTGACATGCTTTCATCAAAGGAACAGGAGCAGAAGTGATTTATACAGGGTATGGGTTCTACCAGTATCCTTCCTTTTGCCATAAAACTGACATTTCCTGGATAGAGACTGCTTCTCCAGCCTTGTTCTTGAATGAGGATGACATGGAGCAGAGCCCCAGCTGGCATGTAGCAGATATAAGAAACAAACCTCTCTTTTTCTAAGCTACTAAGATTTGGAGTTGATTTGCTGTAGCATGCTAACTTAGCAAAAGTATAATATGAATATATACAATATGTAAAATAAAAGAAACAATTTAATGATCTCTTATGGTGAGAAAGTGTCATAGATAACACGGAAAGGATGGTTGCTCTTCAGTCTCATTTGTGACTGATAAATTTGAGATCCAGACAGATTAATGATTTGCTTAAGGTTGGATACTTAGTAAATAGACATTATTTTCAAGAAAATGGAAGAGAAATAATAACTGAGTACCATGTTCTAGGCCATGTGCCAGTCTGTGGAATCCACTAACATCTAATAAACCAACAGTAGAGTTCTGTATTAGAGTTCTAAAACGAATCTCTGCTAGAACCTGGCTGCCTCAAATTTAAAACTGAGTTTGCTAAACCAGCTAGAATTTCATCCTATAACAGGTGTGGCACGTAGGGCTGCAGTAAGGCCCCAGCAACTATGGCCCTAGCTCACTTACCAACATACAATCAATGTGAAGATGAATGCAACAGGTTGCCACCACAAAATGTTTGAATCACATAACTTCCCTCAATCAAATTCTTGGCTTGCAAAAAAAAAAAAAAAAAAGTCTGATAATTTGAATCACCATTTTTAGCTTGCTTAAAGAAAAAGAATGTGCCGGTCAGGCTGAGGTGAATATCTAGTTCAGTTGTATTTTTTTTCTTTCTTTTTTTTTTTTTTTTTGTATAAAGGAGTGGCCTTCCCTCTTCCCCACACCCCCCCACCCCCGCCCCCAGCATCCTTCTTAGTTTCAAATAATACATAGTTTTTCCATTAAGGAATAACTAATCCTTTCTCTCAGGCTGCATAATCAGGGGGAGGACCTCACCCTCAGCTTTAGGACCGGCTAACATAGATTTGCACATCCCATCTCTTTGGTCTGGTCCCATCTCTTTGGTACACAGATAGGCATATGACCTTGTCAACCATGACAACAAGATCTCAGATGGTTGGAAGAGAGATGGTCTCCCTCCCACATTTGAAGTAAAGTTTGAAGCCGCAGCGATTGGTTTTTACTAAAGAGAGATTGTGTCGGCAAATGAATCCAACATGTGCCAAGAAATAAACTCAAGCTAGGGAACCAGATAATTCTGATACTGCTTGAACCTCGACATCAAGCCAACTAAACCTCCAAACTTTTTTTGTTATTTAAATCAATACATTTCTTTTGTGTGTAAGTGACCTTGGCATTGGGGTTTTTGTCACTTGTGACCAAGAGTTCTAAGTTGTAACATAGTAACTTAACATAGTATTTTTCAGCCTCTTATAAGTTTAGAAAATGCAAGTTAGCCATCCTGACATTCATAATCTCTGAGTGACTGATAAGATTATTTTGCTGGGATGTCAAACTGAGCCCAGGTAAACTGACCAAGGTAAATGTCACCTCGAAGGCTCATTAACAGCCAGCTGTTTTTCTCTTTTTATTCTCAGGTTATTAAGCACTCAGTGTCACCCTGCCTCTTTCTTCTAAATTTGTATCGATTATTGGGTAGCTTTATCCTGTTTCACTTTTAGAGACAAGCGCACCAGAAGAAATTCCTATATACATAATATTTGGGGCTGTTAAACAAATTCACAAGTATTTAGTGAACAAAAAGTTTGCCCAGCCAGGAGTTAGTGTATTCTATCCTCATAAGAGTAAGTTTCCTTACAGAGATCCTCTGAAGAACTCTGCCCTGCTATATTCTATATAGCCAGAAACATGCCTGCAAGCAAGTAGGTTCAGTTTTCTATCCTTTTTTTTTTTTTTAAAGATTTTATCTATTTATTTGACACAGAGAGAGAGAGAGAGGGAGAGAGAGAGAGAGAGAGCCAGAGAGCACAAGTGGGATGAATGGTAGAGGGAGAGGGAGAAGAAGACTCCCCACTGAGCAGGGAGCCTCCATCCCAGGACTCTGGGGTCATGACCCAAGCTGAAGGCAGATACTCAACTGACTGAGCCACACAGGCATCCCCAGGTTTCTATCATTAATAATACCTAGAGGGTTTCTTTATCTCAAGGCTCTGGGAAGAGAAGTATTAAATAAGAATAGCATTAGAGTTTACCTACTTTAAAGGATATACCTATAATAGCAAACTACAAATATTGAATAGAGTTCGGAAATTCTTTTCCAATTCTGTATTACTAGCTCAGTGAGATTAGCCAAGTGTCTCTATTCAGGCACAGCACATACGAATTTTCTTTATCTGTTGTCATTTTGTCATCCACATCCTTTTCTTTCCACTCCTAGCTCTTCTATACCAGGTTTATCACCTCATTGTATCAAATTCCTTATTACTACCAGTAGAACACTCTTGGCTTCTATCTTTGCTTGCTTTTCAGATTGCAATATAGAGTCTCTGCAAACTGGATGTAGTTTTCATATGAAGGCGTTTTCCCTCCTTGCTGTCAGCTAACTGGCCCCTGCTCGTGTTTATTATATGGGGCTGGCTTCTGCCTCTAGCTGAGCAGCCCAGCAATTGCTGTGTTCTCTGAGTGCTCCCTGTCTGCTCCCTCTGTGCTCTGCAGGCACCGAGCAGCTACAAAAATGGGGTGTATATTCATCTTCTTTGGGCAGGGAGAATAAATTCCAGCTTAGGTCTAAGTTGAAAATGAAGCCCTCACTAGGCAACAATATGGGTTCTGGTATACCTCTCGTGTACCCCATTAAAAGCCCCTTTGGCTGCAGCAGCTTGGAGTTGTACAGTGGAACCATTTCATGCTTAATATTATGTATGACTCGGGCACCGTGGGGAGTAAAAGGGCACGAGGCCATGCTTTCCTCATGGAGAAGTGCAAACTCCTGCGGGGGAGTAAAGATTTACAAGCACACAGAGACACACAGGTGTGTGCATGCACACGCACATGCACACACCTTGAAATACAACATTATCAATGTACAAGTGAAAAGTTCATGATGCTAATTCTTTACTGGTGAAGAGAAATCAAGGCAATTTTAATTAGTTGCAAAGACCTCACAGGGAAAGCCAAATGTGAGCAATGCTTTGGAGGCCAGGGTGGACTTGCAAAGTCTGGGCTGGCCGAAAGAAAGATTCTCTGAGTTGAGTCCTCATATCGATTTAGTTGAAAACCATGGTCCAACAATTGCCTATCATAATGTAGGCCACATGTGTATACACTGCATTCTTCCCCCTTGTAATTGCTTATTTTGGCCCTGTAAAGCTCCAGCCTATATCTCTCCAGCTTTTATTTGGTAATGTCTATTTAAACACGTTTCTAAGGTTACGTTTGTTGAAATCTAACAGAACAGTGGCATGTATTTTAAACTCAATTGTCCTTGTGTAAAAAACCACTAATGCTTTTTAAAAGCTTCAAAAAAATATTTCATGTTTAAGAATCAGCAACTGAGCAATTTTATCTATTTTCTAAGTGAATCCATAAGGGTGCAGTTTTCTTGGTTTATTAACGGATCTGTTTGTTAGAGGCATTTATTATAAATCCAGTCATTCTGCAAATATTTCTCTAATGCATTTAAAATAAATAAAACCCAAACTTTGCCTTTAAGCACCAATAAAATCAGGAATGCATCAAAGCAAGAAATTCAAAGTACAGCTCGATGTGGCCCTGAGAGAGCTCCACTCAAAGGCAATGTTCACAGGCATTGGAAAATGATGCTGGAAAGGTGTAATATTTATATGTCAAGTCTATCTTACCACAGCTTTAGATATTTGAACAAAAATTTCCACCAAGTTGTCATTGATTTTTTGGAATATGCTTATTCACTTTATTTGTTCCTTGGACTTATTTATAAACATTTTCTGCATCATACTAGGTCACTTTTAAAAGTGAGAATATCTCAAGGGTTTGTTTTATAGTAGTACAAATAAACACAATCTATACAGTTTACTTAAATAGAAGTATTCTACTTATAAGGTCTAAAAGCAGCACTTTATACTTCGTGATTTTAACACAGCCGCTTGAACTCACTTGGCCAAATGCCTATATTAAAAAACAGCACAGTGAGAGGGGTTAAAGGTGAACTTGCTACTCACTGAATCTAGAAATGACTAATTTATTCATCATGCCGAAGGAAATCTCCCACACGTCCATAATATAAATTTATTTAATACTGATTTCATCTTCGGCCTCTTCCTCCTTTCTCATGGATGCAAAACTGTGAGTCATGATAAGATGCTTCCTATGAGAATTATTTTTTTCTGAGTAAAAATGCAATCCCAGTATAGCCTTATGCTTTCTGTCTGAACTTCACGAAGCTTTTAACTAAGCTACTCTTGCTGAATAAGTTACTGTTCATTGACTCTAATTTAAGACATTTGTTTTTTTAAAACATACTTTCCAGAAAACATCTGGTGTATTACTGCCTGAATCTAATAACAGAATATAAAGTTTCAGAAACAAGGTAAAGCAAGTTTAACTATCTCTCTTTCCTTTTCACAGTTAGAGCATCACTCTTATATGTAAAGAGAATTTATAATAATATTATCTATTTAATTAGAGATTATTTTTTAGCAAACTAAAGTTGCTAGTTTTGGGTACTGATTAGATTCAAATACAAAAACTTTTCTACGTTTTATCATTGCAGTTCCTCATAACCTGTGATATTTTGAAACAAATGGAGCAAAGTGTTTAAATTCAGAATGCGGGGCCTCTCACAATTGCTAAGTATAATCCATTGTGTAATAGATCTGGATATCTTTCAGGGATACATAAAAATATACCAGTCAAGTCAATTGATAGTATAAAATAACTTAATTGAGATATAATTGGCATATAACATGTTAGTTTCAGTCATGCAATATAATGATTTCATATTTGTATATATTGTAAAATGATCATCACATAAGTCAAGTTGGCATCCATTACCATATCATTACAACTAATTCTTCTTATGATGAGAATATTTCAGATATACTCCTTTAGCAGCTTTCAAATGTACAATACAGTATTATTAGTTAGAGTTGCTATGCTGTACATTATATCCTACATCCCCATGACTTAGGAATCTTGTACCTTTTGACCACCTTCACCCATCATGCCTCTGGCAACCACCAATCTGTTCTCTGTATTTAGTTAGTTTAGTTTGAAAAAAAAAAAAAAAGAGTTTGTTTATTGTTTTTGGATTCTGCAGAAAACTGAGAACATGTGGTATTTGTCCTTATTTATCTGAATTTTTTCACTTAGCATAATGCCCTAGAGGTCCATCCATGTTGTGGCAAGTGGCAAGATTTACTTCTTTTTTATGGCTGAATAATATCGCACTGTGTGTGTGTGCACATGCATGTGTGTGCCACATTTTCTTTATCCATTCATCTATGGATGGACACTTAGGTTACATGAAAATCTGTTTAAGATGACTACCTATATTTGCTTTATAAAGTGTAAATCATACTAGTTACCTGATTTATACCAAGGCACTCTAATAAATTAGATACTATAGACAATCCCCAACTTACAAAACTGCAACTTGTGATTTTTCTACTTTTTGATGGTGTGAAGTGATATGCACTCAGTAAAAACTGTACCTGACTTTGAATTTGATCTTTTTGTGGGCTAGTGATATGCAGTGGAATACTCTCTCTCAATGCTGGGCAGTGGCAGCAAACTCCAGCTCTTAGCCAGATGTAAAACTACGAAGGTAAATAAATAACTGATATACCCGTTATATACCCATACAAGAGTTGTTTTTCACATTCAGTACAGTATTCAATAAATTACATGAGATACCCAGTACTTTATGATAAAATACTTTGTCTTAGATAATTCTAAACAAATATAGGATAAAGTACTTTATTATGTGGAAGTAGATAAAATAAATTTGTATTATAGACTTGTGGGAGATTTCCTTCACAAGGATGAAAGGTTCTGAGTGTGTATAAAGTAGGTTAAGCTAAGCAATGATATTCAGTAGGTTAGGAATACTAATACATTTTTGATGTAATGATATTTTGAATGATGGCCTTATTGGGATGTAACCTCATTGTAAGTTGAGATGATAAAGTTGATGGCAAACAGCAGTGTTTATGTAATAATTATCAAATCAAATGAAACTATAAGTTTTGCTATAATGATTCAATATTGGCTACTGATCCCTATAGCAGTAAATTATAAGATGGAGCATAATGAAGGGACAGCTTCATGAATGATCCCATTCATGTTCTCAGGAACATGGACTGATTAAGATCAATGTTTTTACATCTCTGGACTGTCAGTCAGACAGTCCACCTATTCATGGCATTCCCTCATGGCATTCCTTCCTTGGAGGAGGCTCAAGGAAATCATTCTTGTGTTACTATTACTAAATATACATACTCAATATTATCCCTTTACAAAAAAAGTATTGATAAGATTGTTGAAATTGAGACATATCTTTCCTTATCTCCTATAATGTATTAGCCTAAAGCTTCACTTGAAACAATGCCTTTTCCACTCAACTATATTCCTTCTTTCTAGAAGACGTTTCAATTATTTAAAGACAAAGCTTCTTGTGACCTTATCTAAGATTGTTTCTGTGTACTGATGAACTACCAGAGTAACTTACATATAACAAATATTGTTAAAGGATCATTTTTTTTCACGTAAAATCATACACATCCAAATATAAAATGAGCACAAGTCAAATAATTTATTTAATTCGTTATTTAATGAGGGAACCAGAAAGACGTTACAACTAATTCAAAGGAGAGTGTAAAGAACCATATATATATATATATGCAATAGGGAATGCTAAAATGAATTCACAGACATAAAAGCAGTCTATCCATGGAGCAACAATGAGTTGCATTGTAACAGAAACATTTCACTTGTATTTCTATGGATAAGTATCACTTTGCATTGTTATTAGTGTTCTGAAACTTATAGAATTGTAAAGTAATTTGAAAACAATAAAAGGTGGTAATAGCCAGGAAGGGCGATGTACACAGAACACCCACTATAAGTGGCAGAATTCTAAGATGGCCATAATGATTTCTATCCCCCTGGGCTATTCCCATGATCATGCAACGTTACCTGGCAACAGGGTTTTTGCAGATGTAATTAAGGTTACTAATAAGCTGATTTTGAAATAGGGAGGTTATCTAGACGGGCCTAACCTGATCACATGAAACCTCTTAAGTGCAATTTTTCTTCAGCTGGTAGCAGAAGGGGAAATCCAGAGATTTGAACTATAGGAAGGATCCAACATGCCATTGCTGACTCAAAGATGATTGGGGCCACATGAAGAGGATGTGAACATGTCCTTTGGTTGCCAAAAGTGATCTCCAACCAAAAGCCAAAAAGAAAATGGGACCTTCAGCATGGATCTTGAGGAACTAGATCCTGCCCACAATGTCAAATAGACTTGGAAGATAATTTTTTCCTAGAGCTTTCAGATGAGTACTCAGCCCAACAGGTTTTTAGCTTTATCATGCCTTACCCTGAGGATCTAGTCACACTGTGCTGGACTTCAGATCTACAAACTGTGAGATAATAAATGAATGCTATATTAAGCCACTAAGTCTGTGATAATTTATTTTGCAGCAATAGAAAACTTTGCCCATTTCACCAATACTTACCATAATAAGTATTGCTACATATATAAAAGGAAAACAACTGCCGATGACTTGCAGATTTTCCCCCTTGAAGCCAGTATTAAGTTTTCCTATCAGAAAGCTTAAAAGATCTGGGGCCAGAAGGTCATATGTGAGCAATAAATTGAAAGTGGAAGAGCCTCTGATTTTATGAGATGTATTGTGTATGGAATCCATAAAAGAAGCTGTACCCAGAGTCCTCTTTTCTCTCTAACTGTGGTTTAAAACTTAATAAGCATGGCTTTTAAGAGGCGCTGACTACCAGTTTTTCTAAACACTGCCTTGCATTGATAAATACTTTTCCTTTTAAAAGAGAAGCACGTGTGAACATATTGACTGTAGTTGTCTCCTGGAGAGAAGGCAGCTTACTTTCTCTCACCTGCAGAGGTACTGGAATGAAAGCATAATCATTTGTATTGAGATTTTCAATCACACGTGCCAGGTTTGAGGGTTTGCACCCTGGGTTGGCCGGCCTTTGGGAGCAGGAAAACAGAAAGAGGAAATGTCCGTGTTTGAGCTGGCATGTGCCAAGCAATCTCCATCCAGTACTGACAAGTCCCTGCTGTTGGAAACCTGCAGCAGTTGTGCAGTTCGTCTGTGGATATTACCACAGGCCAAATAAGCCCCATGCATGGGAAATATTACAGACCTAGAGAAAGACAAAAAACTCACAAATCCACAGAGACACATTTTTAAAAATCAATACACCTCATTCTGATGGGACTTTGAAAGCTCTAATACACACTTTAAAAAAAAAATCAGGTAGATATTTTCCATTTATCTTTAGATTTTTGTTATTGTATCATAAAAATCTTGGGAGCATTATGCAGCATCTTTTAAAGAGGGTGGCCTGTTTTATTTTATTTTAGACAAAAAGTTAAAGGCAAAACTCATTTTACTAATAAATAGAACCTACCTTCCTTCCTTCCTTCCTTCCTTCCTTCTTTTTCTTTTTTTTTTCTTTTTCTTTCTTTCCTTGAAATATCACTTTCAATTTCTTCCATGAGTATCAAGCAATGAGCATGAGGCAGAAGTAATTATGAGTAAGAATTTTATACCTCATCACAGCAGTTGTAGCCTTCTGAAACAAAGTAAACCCAAGGAATTGCTCTACTTTTTAAATGGCATGTTTTTAAATTCATGCACCATAGTTGATACATGGAAACATGCCCAGTTACAGACACTGTATACACACAGATGCTCCTTGCTTTGTGCAACAAATGTGCTTAAGAAAAGCTGTGTATATAAATCACACATTTATAAAATTGAAACATTTAGAAATGCACTAAAGGAGGTTTCTATTTCAAGAGTCCCTGTATTGATTTATTTTACAACACATTTTACTTCTTTTTAAAGAACTGTACCTTGAATATAATGAGCATTAAATCAGTAGAGAAAGGCACAAGTTTTAAAAACAGGACTTTAAAAGTAGAGAGAAGTTTTAGAAATGTTTAGAAAAAATTACACTCAATAATATTACTACAATGTAATATATAATCTTATATATTACATATATATTATATTTATACATATAAATATATATGTATTTTTTTTTTTTTAGTGATCCATCCTTCCATTCCAAAAGTGTCCAATTTAAAATTTGTAATCCTTAACAACTATTAGTCCTTGCCAGCTATAATAGTGCTACATTGAAAGGTAAGCAAGGAAAAGGGTATAATATGTTTATCTAGGCCTAACCTCAGACTTAAAGTAGAAAAATTTCTAAATTGTTCATATGATGAAGACCAACATTAACTGTTTTTTTAAAGTATATGCAACACATATTTATATGTTGAATTCTATTTTTCCATTTTTAATTTTAGCAATTTACTTTGCCTGAAAAAGAAAAAAAAAATCAGGCCCATCTGTGTGTATTAGTTACCTATTGCTGCTATAACAAATTACCACAAATTTAGTGTCATAAAACAAATTTATTATCTTACAGTTCTGAACGTCATTCACACTGGGCTAAAGTCAAGATGTCAGCAGGGCTGGTTCCTTCTGAAGTCTCTAGAGAGAATCCCTTTCCCTGTCTTTTCCAGCTTCTGGGAGCTGTCTGCATTTCTTGGTTCATGGCCTTCTTCCAGCAATCATATCTCTCCAACCTCTGCTTCTTCCCTCAACACATGTCCGCTTCACTCTGACCCTTCTGCCTCCCTCTTGCCAGGACCCTTGAGATTACATTGGGCCCATCTGTATAATCCAGGGCAATTTTCCCATCTCAAGATTCTTAATCACATCTGCAAAGTTTCCTTTGTAGTATAAAATAGTATGTTCACAGTTCTAGGAATTAGGACCTGGACATCTTAGAGGGGTAGAAAACATTCTGTCTACCATGCTGTGTTAAGAACCTCATTAAGATACTAATATCAGGGGAACCTGGGTAGCTCAGTCAGTTAAGTGTCCAACTTTGACTCAGGTTATGATCCCAGGGTCCTGAGATGGAGCCCCGCATTGGGCTTCCTGCTCTGCAGGGAGCCTGCCTCTCTCTCTCTCTCTCTCTCTCTCTCTCTGCCTGCTGCTCCTCCTGCTTGTGTGCTCTCTCTCTCTGTCTGTCAAATAAATAAAGAAATAAAATCTTTCAAAAAAGATAATCAAATTCATTATTCTGTCTCTCCTTCTCAATGCATAATTAAATGATTTAATTTTCACCTTTGGAATTAAAATTAGTGTATAAGAATGTTAACCTAGTATTTGTTGAATAACTTCTATCTACCAGGTACTATGCCAAGTGTTTTGTGTGTATCTACATATTTAATCCTTACAACAAACCTATACTATTCATTTTATCTCATTGTATATTGTACACATGAAGAGATTGTAACACGGAGTGTTAAATTAGTTGTTCAAGATTCTAAATCTAGTGAATGACAGTGTCAGGTGATTCCAGAGTTTATCCTCCCAACCCTTTTTATTTTTTGCTCTCTCAAGAAATTAGCAAACAATTTATATGATTCTCATATGCAAGTTAAAAATATGCTTAAATACATTAAGCTATACCAACTAAGGTGTGGCCATGGAACAAAGGCACTGGAGTTAAAGTGGTGCTTCTCCTTAGAAAGCTGATGGTGTCTATTTGCAACTGAGACAACACACCAAGAGTTGTTTTTAAATCACCTCTCTGTAGTTTAAGGAGAACATAGGAAAAGTGAAGACCCTTGAAGTCACTTTTGCATTTATGCAGATGTGTGTGCTGAGGGTACATTGGTAGGACTTCAATACCTGAATATTATTTGATCTAATCAGATTGTCTTTTCCCCCTAACAGTACAAATTGAGTAGTGTTTGGGGGGAAGTAAAGAGATTTCCCTTTACCAGTCTGCACCTAAAGGCAGTTGCACTCTTAGAGAATTGACCATAAACTCCCTCTCATCCAAATGCTGCCCACATACTTTAAATCCCTCAGAACCTCATTAGCAAAAATCATTTCTGCTCTTTTTAAATCAGTATTATAATTAAAGTAGATAAATAAGTAATTCTTATTTACTATTTGTCCCTTTGTAAATTCTTAGAGCTCTGTGGAAACCAGAACAGTATATCTGTCTTGTTTACCACTTTATGATAGCAACAAATAGAGTGTATGGTACATAGTATGTACTCAATATTTATTTATAGATAGAAACAAAGAAGGAAGAAAGGGAGGGAAGAAGAAAGAACGTGAAAAAAAAAAAAGAAGAAGGTCCAGTCACTACTTTAGGCCTAGAGAAGAAATAGTGATGCATAGGTGTGCATGAAAACTAAAACTGAGACAAGCAGTCCAGATGCCTCCGTAGTTCAGAGCCATGGGCAGCTACAGAGCAGGCAAGGTTGAGAAGGCAAACATCCACGGATTTAACTTCCTATATATGGAACCTAGCTCATCCTGTTTAAAGTGGGGGTGACTTCATAAAGAACATCAAAACATTTTGCTGGCCCTGAAGGAAGAGAGAAAAAAATGTTTTTGAAATGGTGCCTTTAGGGGTAAAGAAAGCATGGGGAGGAGGATTGGGACAGGGCAAGAACAACACCCAGTCAGCATTTTAAGAGCCTCCTTTATGATATAATGGTTATGGTAATTGTTCAGCTTCCTCCCACATTGACCAGTATGCAGATTAGGAGCACGAACTGTGTCTTTTATCTTTGAGATTCATTATTTAATAAATATTTAACAAATGAATCATGGTGAAAATGGATGAAGGCCATGGTGGAAATAAACCAGTCAATATGGTCACAGACCTCCGAGGAGGAGCTGCCCCACTGAGGTCAGGGTCATTGTTACCCGGAATGGATGCCTGGAGCAAGTCTTAAAAAGTCAGAAAAGCTTTTCCAGGACATGAAGTAGGAAGGAATGTTCTTTTCAGATGAAATAGGCTGCGCAAAGGAAGAAAGGTTTGATAGAACATAGGGTACTCTGAGAACCACATGTAATTTAGTGTGGAGGGAGTGAATAGCAGAAGGATGAGGTTGGGCTGGTGATGAGTGACAAGAAAGAGTTTGGGGCAGGGACAGTTTTTGAGTTTTATGCTAAAATCAGGGGAATATTTAAGGTTCTGTAAGCAGCCAACAGGACTGGATCGCTTCTCCTAGCTGTGCATCAATTAAATTGTAATGGGTCTGGGATGGGGATTCTTTTAGATTAAGAGGAAGGTGACTGCAACAGTTTTGGAAAAATATCATGAGCACCTGAACCAATGCACTGCCATCCAGAATTTAGAGCAGAGGATGGTAGTTATGTTGTGATATCTCCCAGCTCACAGGCTACAGTGTCTAAGTGATGTCATTCACCAAGTCAGGTGAGAAAAAACAGAAAGAGATTATAGAAGTGAGGGAATGAGAAGGAGTATAGTTTAGATCTATTGAGTTTGAGGTGCTCCTGGAAATTTATAATAAATAGCATTATTAACTTCTAGCTCTATGCCAGGTACTCTTCTAATATTTCACACATGATCATGGACTTTAAATGACATGATGTATACAAACACTTTTAGAGAAAGCATAAAATACAACATTAATGTGTGGATTAGTTTGTATGGCCTCTTTCCTATTTTTGCCCTATTTAGGAGAATAAGTCACCAGGGTTTGTTGTTTTTTGTTTTTTTCCAAGTCAAGAAAATCACATTGCAAAAAAATGGAGAAGGTAATAAAGCAACAGAAATGCCATTTGTTACTTTTTATAAAATGACTTAATGGGACTATATTTATAAATGCTTCTAAAATAATACATTCCGGTGTATCCAGTCTCATGAATTGAAAATGTGCTGTTTAGGGGTGTCTGGGTGGCTCAGTGGATTCAGTGACTGACTCTTGCTTTCAGCTCAATTCATGATCTCAGGGTTCTGGGATCAAGCCCTGCATCAGGCTCCACATGCTGTTGGGAGTCTGCTTGAGGATACTTTCTCCCTCTCCCCCTGCTTGCATTCTCTCTCTCTCTTTCTCTCTAAATAAATAAATAAATAAATATTTTAAAAAGGGAAAGAAAATGTGTTGTTAGAAATACTTCAATATCTCTATAGGTACAATATTTGAATACAAATTTTAAATTACTGCCTCTTACTTTTACTCAGTTTGTCTAAGTGTGGATGTCTTTTTCTGACACACAGGTGACTAAGCACAGCCTGACCCCATTTGCTGCTCCAGATGTTACACCACTATGAAAATCAGTGTCTTCATGTTTTATGTATTTCAGTCCATACCATAGTACATGTACATGTAGCCTTCATGTATTTCAGTCCATACCATAGTACATACTACATGTAGCCTTCTACGCTTCAGTAGAACATATTGTTCTAGAACTGCTGTGTTTCATATTCTTCTGATATCCTTATTGGAGTTAAACAGGTTTATTGGGTAAATTGTTTACCATTGAAGAAAAGTCTACAGAAGAAAAAAAAACTATTGAATTATAAATGAGATACTGAATATGAGAAATAATAAATTCTACATTTTTCTCATCTGAGGGCAAAGGCCATGAACGTCCACTAATGCCGCAAATGAAATTATTGTGTGCGATCTGGTCCTCAGGAACGAAAACAACGGAAGGAAAGGCCAATTATAAGTATTTAAGAATTAAGACATTGCCAATTATAGCCAATTAAATATATTATTATTTGGGAAGGTTAGAGTAGTGGAAGGAATTCTAAATTTAGAATCAAGGATCTGGGTTTGAGTACTGCTCTATTGCTGGTATGAATATGGGCATCTCTGTAATCTTCAACTTCCTAATCAGTGCTTGATGGCTTTTATGTTTTGCACATATTAAATACACATTGTAAAGTATAGTGAATACTAAAAAATTACTATGATGTGTATCATGTTTAAAAGTTATTCATCATAGGATGAATTCTATGTTAATATTTTGTATTGAAAATGACAAAAATATAGCATGTTTTCCAAATGCATCAGTGAGCTATCAAAAAGACACTTGTCACTACTAATTTTTATTAGAATAATAGCAATGGCATACCAAATGCAAACCCTTACTTCATAACAATAAATTTTAAGGAAATAGAATGATAAGGGCATTGACACTCTGCATTTGTAAAGTTATATTTATCATATGAGTTATCTTGGGAAAAAATAATCTCGTCAGACAAGACTTCTTTGCTCATCTTAAATATAATAGGACCTAAACATTTTCTCTTCCAAATTATTTTCATTCTAACCAATTTTTACTATTTTAAACATTATGCTTATTTTTACATTTCCTGTCCCTCTCCACTAGAGTACAAACCCCATGAGAGCAGGGGCTTTCATTCAATACTATGTCCCCAGTATTTAGACCAGTGACTGGCACAGAGGAAGTCCTCAATAAATATTAGTTGGATTAATGAATTTCTTTCTGGTATATATTGTTATTTTAATATGTATTTTCTTGCTTAATTCTTATATTCACCCTTTGAATTAGATAATCATAGTAGAAAAACACTTTAATATTTTCTAGATGCCAGGCAATATTCTCAGTACCTCACTCAAATATATTCATTTAACTCTCAGAAAATCTATAAAGTATCTTTGTTTTCCAGATACAGCAATGGAGGCCCAGATAAGTTAAATGACTTGCCCAAGGTCATTGATCTATAGTGGTAGAAACCAGCTTTTCACTTACCCAGTGTGGCTCTAGTTTCCTGCTGACAATCACTTCTTTCTAGGCCTTCTCATTTGTATCTTACATGTGAGACAGCTGAGGCTGGGAGCACTGGATGGAAACTGTACCATTTCCTCAGGTAGGTTTTTTTACTCCTGCTGTTTTTATGTTTATCATAAAAAAGTCTTTGGGGGGCACCTGGGTGACTCAGTTGGTTAAGCCTCCAACTCTTGATTCCACCTAAGGTCATGATCTCAGGGTTGTGAGGTTGAACCCCATGTCAGGCTTCACACTCAGTCAGTCTGCTTAAGATTCTTGCTCTCCCACTGCCCCTCCCCTCACTCATACTCTCTCTATGAATAAGTAAATCTTTTTTAAAAAGTCTCTCAGAATCAGTGACTGCTATGATGTAACAAAAAATGAATGCAGGAAAATATTGCAGGATGTGTTTAAAGCTAACCATATTTAGAGTTCTTTCATTGCAGAGAATTTGAATGAAAGGAGACCTTTGATGTCACTCAGTTTCAAGTTTGTCATCTTACAAATGAGAAACAGGCTCAGGCAGGGACACTGATAGTCTGTGATTGTTTAGGACATTAGTTAGCAATCCAGTTGGAGGATCTTTCTCTTGGGCAGGGTGCCTTCCATTGAGAATTTCAGGGCATAATTTTTCAACTCCAGCCTTTCCTGAGTGCCTTTTACTGAGGCGTAGATGCTATGGTGACAAGCACTAGACAAATAACAAATGGAACAGAAAATAAATCATACAGAATGGAGGAGGACAATGGTCTCTTCCCTTCTTTGTGTTTAATGATTAAGCGGTCCATCCTCGTGGCAGCTTTTCAGAAATGATGATAGACTGTATTTCACTACATATGTCAATATATATTTTCAGATTTTAAGATTGTTGAACTTATTATATTAGCTACTGATGTACTATTTATTTGAATAAATAGACCCATGCAGGAGTGATTTTCTTTTTTTCTTTTTTCTTTTTTTCTTTTCTTTTTTTTACTTTTTCTGTGGTTTAGCTTGAACGAGATAACAAAAGTAGACTTAACTCAAATATTTAATATCTACTTGTAAGATTTTATAGTGGCCATGACTGTTGCATTTGTTCATTCCATGGGTATGTACTGTCAATGCTAAATATTGTTCCATGTGCTGGATGTAGAGTGACAAATAAGTTAGACAAAAATATATGTAGCGCACTGTCAGGAAGTGAGAGCTACTGGGAAAAATAAAACAGGATTGAGGGAATAGAGAAACTCCTTTAAAACATTTTAATTGAATATAGTTGACACACAATGTTATATTAGTGTCATATATGTAGCCTAACAATTCAATATCCATGTTATGCTCTACTCACCACAAGTGTAGCTACCATCTGTCACCATATAACACCTTTACAGGTGTTATTGACTATATTCCCTGTGCTGTACCTTTTATTCCCATGACTTATTCGTCCCATAACCGGAAGCCTTTATTTCCCACTCCCCTTCACCTATTTTTTCTATCCCTCTACCTTCTTCCCTTCTGACAGTCATCAGTTTATTCTCTGTATTTATAGGTCTGATTCTGCTTTTTGTTTGTTTATTCCTCTATTTTTAGATTCTACACATGAGTGAAATCATATAGTATCCGTCTTTATCTGACTTATTTCACTTAATATAATACCTTCTAGGTCCATCTATGTTGTTACAAATGGCAAGAGCTTATCTTTTTATGGCTGCATAGTATTCCATCACACACACACACATCAACACATCAGCACATCTTAGAAAAACTACTTTTGACCGGATGGTCTGAGCTTGAAGACCCTTGAAGAGGTGGCACACAACAGAGAGTTGGATGGATTAAAGGCCTGGCCTATAAGAAAATCTGGCAGAAGAGTATGGAGCATGCTGGAGATGTGAATAAGCTCACCAAGTCTGAGAAATGGCAGGAGGGCCAGTGTGACAGAAGGGGTGAAGGAGAATGAAAAATGAAGGGAGACAGTCACCGAGATCCAGAAGCCAGACCACAGAGATACTTGTAGGCCTTTGCAAGAACTTAGGACTTTCTCTTAAAATGGAACTGGTTTAGGTTGGTCCAATAGCAGGCGGAGTTGGATGAACCCAGCCTCAGATTTTGCAAGCATGCATAATATACAAGAAAGGCTCCCATCAACACAAATGATGAGGAATTCCTGAAGGCAGAAAACAAAAACACTGCTTATTGACAAAGAAACCTGAAAAGGTGAAACTACTGTGATCTCCCAGAAAAGAAAAAAAGTAAAGAAAAGCGTTCAAACATTTGGAACAATAGTAAGCAGTCATGTGGGAGCCCTTATAGAGCAGCCATCTCAGGATCAACAGATACAGAGTAGATCCTAGAAACTAACTGCTTTTAGTACATCTAGGGGAATTGTGTCCCCTACCCTCTTCACCTGCCTCTACATGCAGCATAGCTGCCATTGCTTACTTCTCACTTAGGCTAAAACTTCAAGAACATCTCTCTAAATAAAATGGGATTACAACTCCTAGACTCTGATCTGAGGGAGATGCAAAGGAGAACTGAACTTAGGGCATGTCAGAGCTGCAACAAGAGATACAAGGGAGGGGGGAAGAAAAATACAATTAATTCTGGCATCCTTTGAAAACTCAGAAAGCTTTATAAAGTGGTCTCACTGGCTCCCCCTGGCAACAAGTGACTGAAACCCATAAAGCCAAAACCATTGGTTGGGGATCAGTACCAATATCTTACCTAAGCATTAATCAGAATCACCTGGAGGGTCAATGCTAGGCCGATTGCTGGGCCTCACCCTCAGAGCTGCTGATTCTGTAGGTTTGGGATGGTCAATGAATATATTTCTAAGATCATAGGTGATGCTGATGCTGCAGGTGAGGGGTATCACACTTTGAGTACCACTGGATTAGAGCATACTCCCTAGTTAATACTACCCTTAACCCTCCTGAGGCACTCATGTTATCCAGCCAGCCACTATTTAGGTTTGTGATTCCTGCTTTAAATCTTACTTGAAATAGTTTTTCTAATTAATAGGCAATATTTCTCATTTGAAAAAAGCCTGTCTTTCACAAGTAAGGGAAACCACTAAATATTTGGTCATATTCCAGCGTACAATGTAATAGTAACCTTTGTTTTTTATGGAAGCATTTTCATTAACAAAATGTTATTTAAAGGAATAAAAGTATTGTATTGACTTTCCTTCATATATCCTGGCTAATTTTCATTTACTTAAAACTGTACATGCCAAACACTAACTGCAGATAAGCCTGGATTCATGGCTTTATTCCTCCTCTTACTAACCACTGTGGCTTGAGTGACAAACTACAATTGCCCATGCCTCACCTTCCTTATCCACAAAAAAGAGGATGAAATACTAATGGCACTTCTGTCTTCATGATGGTGGTGAGGATTAACTGGACGGGTGCTCACCAAGCTCCTAGCTTAATGCTCAGGACCTGTCATGGTAATGTGAAATTAATGATTCTAATAAAGGTCATGTTGCCCAATCTCAATTCTTTTGGCTTTGAACATGCTAGCAAATGTGAACTGTTTTTTATAATCACATGGGTGTTATCAAGCACCATTGAATTTGTTTTATACAAAACAACTTCTAAGTTTCTTGGTTTGCCAGAGGCAGATTTAACACAAGTGGAGAATTTCAATAATAGTGAAGAACTCTAGTATTGTGTAATAGAGTACAAATATGTAAAGAACCAGGAAAATAAAAAGTACATAGCAGAAACGGCAACAGAGGTTGGCGCCAAACAATAAAAATAGGGTTGGTGACTGCTATGTTACATAATTGAGACCAAATTTTAGGAACAGCCAAATTTCTCTCCATTTCACCATTGCTGGCAGAGCGATGGTTGAGAGAGCAAACCCGAGAGTACACCTCATGGATATTCAGTAAATGGCTAGGATATTTCAATGACATGGTAACAGACATTGGAATCATTAGCCGTATCCAGATGTTTGAATTGATTTCCAGACACAGATAGGTTGTGTGAAAGAGATGGAAAAAATAGTGGAAGTGGGCCAGAACACAAAAAAGACAGAGTATCTAAATTATCCAAGTCCAGGGGGGCCTGGGTGGCTCAGTGGTTGAGCATCTGCCTTTGGCTGAGGTTGAGATCCCGGAGTCCTGGGATTGAGTACTGCATCAGGCTCCCCGCAGGGAGCCTGCTTCTCCCTCTGCCTGTCTCTGCCTCTCTCCCTGTGTCTGTCATGAATAAATAAATAAAATCTTTTAAAAAAACTATCCAAGTCCACATGCATAAATACTAGTCCATTCTGATATGGAGGTACACGCTTTTGGTTTTACTTTCTCCTTATTTTTGTTGAAATTAACTATTTATAAGATGAAGGGAGTACACTAAATAGTGACATTATTAGAGCACCCTTCTTGAAAACTTCTAAAAATGTTTTAAATCCATCAGGCATGTCTTTGGGTATAGATGCTACATTTGGCTTCCAAATGACATTTTACACAACAATAGTAATAATAAAAGTCATGCTAGTACTTGCTCATTTTCTACACTGTTGTGTTTTGAGAAAAATATATTTTGAGTTTATTCAGCAAAACGTTAATGTTAGCATTAAGACAATATGGGGCAGCCCAGGGGGCTTACCGGTTTAGTGCCGCCGTCAGCCTGGGGCCTGATCCTGGAAACCCGGGATCGAGTCCCACGTCGGGCTCACTGCATGGAGCCTGCTTATCCCTCTGCCTGTGTCTCTGCCTCTCTCTCTCTCTCGTGAATAAATACATAAAATCTTTAAAAAAAAAGACAATATAATTATCTGGGTTGCATGGAATGATGAAAGTGCATCCCAGTCTGGGGCTATTTCTCTCTTTCTGAATCTGAATAGTACTTGAGCAAGGTATAAAGATCATTAGAATGCCTTTGTGAAAAATTTACTCACCCCTTAGAACCATTTTGATGAAGCTAAGTTATTATTTTTACTCAGTGCTAAACATGGATTACAAAGGAGAAGCTCCCTTATTAAACACACTGAAACAAAGGACATTTAAGAATACAGGTGAGGTATCAGCAGATCTGAATTGTAGTTTTGGCTCTAATGTTCAGTACTGTGTAAACGTAGTGAGTTGCTTACTTCTTCAGACCTTAGATCAATGATGTCACATCAATGATGTGAAAGTTTTTTTTAAGTTTTTATTTAAATTCCAGTTAGTTAATATACTGTAATACTAGTTTCAGGTGTACAACATAGTGATTCCACACTTTCACACAATACCAGCGCTCATCACAAGTGCACTCCTTAGCACCCGTCACCTATTTAACTCCCCTCACCTCCCATCTGGTACCCATAAGTTTGTTCTCTATAGCTAAGAGTCAGTTTCTTGGTTTGCCTCTCTTTTTCCTCCCTTTGTTCGTTTTGTTTTTTAAATTCCGCATATAAGCAAAATCATTTGGTATTTATCTTTCTCTGACTTGTTTCACTTAGCATAATATTCTTTAGCTCTATCCACATTGTTAAAAATGGCAAGACTTCATTATTTTTTATGGCTAATATGCCTGTATATGTATGGTGTATGGTGTACGATTTCTATCCATCCATCAGTTGGTGGAAACTTGGGCTGTTTCCATAATTTGGCTATTGTAGGTAATGCTGCTATAAACATCAGGATGCATGTATCCCTTTGGATTAGAGTTTTTGTATTCTTTGGGTAAATACCTAGTAGTACAAATGCTGAGTCATATGGTCACTCTATTTTTAACTTTTTGGGGAACCTCCATATTGGTTTCTATAGTGGCTACATCAGTCTGCATTCCCACCAAGAGTGCAAGAGAGTTCCCCTTTCTCCACATCCTAGTCAACACCTGTTGTTTGTATTGTTTTTAGCCACTGCTGTGAGATGATAAAGGTTTTACTTGCATTTCCCTGACCATGAGTGATGTGGAGCACCTTTTCATGTGTCTGTTGGCATTTGTATGCCTTCTTTGGAAAAAAGTCTATTTATGTCTTTTGCCCATTCTTAAATTAGATTATTCACTTTTGGGGTATTGAATTGTATAAGTTCTTTATATATTTGAATACTAACCTTTTATCAGGTATGTCATTTGAGAAGATTTTCTCCCATTCCATAGGTTGACTTTTAGTTTTGTTGATTGTTTCCTTCACTGTTCAGAAGCTTTTTATTTTGATGAAGTCCCAACAATTTTTTAAATTTTTGTTTCTCTTACCTCAGGAGACATACCTAGACAGAAGATAGCTGAAATCAAAGAAGTTACCTCTTGTCCTCTCTTTTAGGATTTTTATGGCTTTATGTCTCAGTTAGGTCTTTAATCCATTTTGAGTTTATGTTTGTGTATGGTATAAGAAAGTGATCCAGTTTAATTCTGCTGCATGTTCCTATCCAGTTTTCTCAAAACTATTTGTTGAAGAGACTTTTTTACAATGGATATTCATTCCTGCTTTGTTGAAGATTATTTGACCATATAGTTGTGGGTTTGACATGACAGTTTTTTGATAAAAAGTGATTTTTAAAGAAACTTCCAAGGATAAAATTTTTTATACTAACAGACTGTCAGTTATTTTCAGTATAGTATTACAAATATGTAATGATGTTTATAAAAGAACATAAGCTGATATCCCTAAAACTAGGCTATTTACTTGAAAAAAATTTATTATTCTTGTTTGTAATTCTAACTTGAAAGGACACAGTTACCCTGAGGTGACCACAAATGATGACAGTTTTCATCAAGGTATAGAATCTTCACCATTTAAAATAGTGAATTGGGGAGCTGGCTTAGTCAGAGGAGCCTGCAACTCTTGATCTTGGGGCTGTGGGTTTGAGTACCACTTGGGTGAAGAGATTACTAAAAATAAACTTAAAATCAAATAAAATAGTGAAGTTATTAAGTAGGACAAAATAAAACATCACAGTGTTTAGTACACAAAGTATTTTTAATATTGCAGAACTTTTTTTCAAATATGTATGAGTATGTACATGAAGAGAATATTTCTTTCTGTGCATCTCAGTCAAAATAGTTTGAAAAATACTCTTCCAAATGATCAAATGGCACATGGCACATCTGAGTGTGTGGCTAAATAAATATAAGATGTGATAGGTAGGATCTAATTCATTAAGATCAGTTTGAGCCCCACATTCTCAATTCACTCAGTTAACACTTGAACCCAGAAGCAAACCAGAAACTCCTTCTCACAAATACTGTAACTTACCATAAAGAGGCTGGCTTTGTTGACAACTGAAAGGGACATTGAGTCTCCTATGGGTCTTATCATGGACCAGGTAGCATCCTGATTGTCAAAGGCCCATGTGTCATTGTACTTGCTGTTTCATATGGATCCAGTTATCATGTGTATTGCAGGCTGGCTAATGGAGAGAGTCTTCTCTTACTCTGAGCACCACCAAACACTGGCAGTGTTTCAGGCCACCTGGTAAAAGGGTCAAAGCAGGACACCAAATGTGATTGAAATTGCCTCTAGACTCTGAAAGTCCTCACTGATAAAATTGTCTTCTTCCAGTTTTTTTTTTTTAATCTTTTTTTTTTTCTTATTTATTTATGATAGTCACAGAGAGAGAGAGACAGAGACACAGGCAGAGGGAGAAGCAGGCTCCATGCACCAGGAGCCCGATGTGGGATTCGATCCCGGGTCTCCAGGATCGCGCCCTAGGCCAAAGGCAGGCGCCAAACCGCTGCGCCACCCAGGGATCCCTCAGTTTTTTTTTGTGTGTGTGTGTGTGTCCTTGCGTTTTAAGTGTGCCTCTTATAAACAGTGTATCAATGCGATTTTAATAATCTATTCTAATAATTGCTTTCTTCCAAAAGGCAAATGTATGTTTGTATACATGTGCATATTTCAATTACTTTAACCATCTTATTTTATTTATTTATTGATTTTTTTTGGGTATTTTTTTTATTGGAGTTCGATTTGCCAACATAGTGTAACACCCAGTGTTCATCCTTATTTATTGAATTTTTAAAAAAGATTTTGAGAGAGAGTGAGAGAGCAAGAGAGAGCGTGAGGAGGGGGAAGGGCAGAGGGAGAAGAAGGCTCCCTGCTGAGCCAGGGAGCCCAACAGGGGGCTTGATCCTGGGACTTTGGGATCATGACCTGAGCCAAAGGCAGACACCGAACCGACCGAGCCACCCAGGTTCCCCCTATATACTGGATTTTATTTTCATTTGCCAATAAATACTGCATGAAATCTATCTTTAGTCCACCCAGGAAACTATCAGAATCAGGGTTTTCTAGCAAGTGCTTCATTATTGGCAAATTTAACCTAATCTGAAGTTATATTTTTTCATGCTTAACTGAGTACCCTAGAATTTCATTTCCATATATATTCCTGAGATCTTTTCTAATATATATTAAGAGTTCTACAGTTCTTTTGTGTGGGCACTTCTCCTCCAGGGTGCAAACTTGGATTTAATTACTGAGGGCATGTTGAGATACAAATTTATTAGGCTCTGATAAAATAGGAGACAGGAGCTGGCTTCCTTTTGGAAGGTGATCTCAGGTAAGAGAATGACAGTGTCTTTTTTTTTTTTTAAAGATTTTATTTATTAATTCACGAGAGACAGAGAGAGAGAGAGAGAGAGAGAGAGAGAGAGGCAGAGACATAGGCAGAGGGAGTAGCAGGCTTCATGTAGGGAGCCCGATGTGGAATTCAATCCTGGAACTCCAGGATCATGCCCTGAGCTGAAGGCAGATGCTCAACTGCTGAACCATCCAGGTATCCCAAGAATGACAGTGTCTTGATGCTAGAATAGAAATTGGCTAGTGAAGAAAAGGGGAGACAGTAGCAGCAGCAGAAGTTGCCCCTTCTAAGATTGAAATTCATTATCTTCTGAGTCTTCCCAGAGTTTTCTAGTGAGTTTTCTGATTTTCTTCTACATCCTCATTTCAATTCTCAGGGCCCTTTTTATTCCAGATCAATTGCCTGTTATGTAGGAAGACTCTCCCAGTAAACTCAGCTTGATTTTGAGTTTTAGTTCTTTATTTATAACAGTTAAATTCTTTCACTATAACAGTAGAAATACTCCTAGAAGTGTACCTTCTTTTTCTGGCATTAAGAGGGTTAGCTGCCTGAAGTAACACTTCCAGTATGAAACAGAGTTCCAGAAGCAGGCCCCACACAGGGAGCCTGATGTGGGACTTGATCCCGGGTCTCCAGGATCAGGCCCTGGGCTGAAGCCGATGCTAAACCATTGAGCCACCCAGGCTGTCCAAAAACATTTTTTTAATCAATTAATTTTTTTTCCAAAGACATTCTTTTTTTTAATTTAATTTTTTTGTAGTAATTTTTTTATTGGTGTTCAATTTGCCAACATATAGAACAACACCCAGTGCTCATCCAATCAAGTGCCCCCCTCAGTGCCCGTCATCCAGTCGCCCCCCATCCCTGCCCATCCAAAAACATTCTTGATGAAAAAAATTTTGTCTGCTTCAGCCTTCATTCTGTATGGTGGTGGGTGAAGGTCAGTAGGGAGGTGACAGGTTGTTCCTTTTTTTTTTTTTTTCCAGGTTGTTCCTAATCATAAGCCAGACATCACATGGCTTTAGGAAGAATATTTGATGGATTAAAAAAGCCTTAAACTGAATGTTTAAAGTTATACAGCTAGTGCCCTCAACTGCCTAAAAACAAAAACAACAACAAAAATGAGTGCGTTGATTAACTTCAACCTCCGACCTCAGAATTCCAATAGATAAAGGTCCAAGAAACATAAGCCTATGACTAAGAAATCACAAAATAACCAAAGAAGCAAGCTGCTTAGAGAAAATAATCTGAAATGAAAATTTTTGGAATCTCAAACATCAAGAAATTTATAGAATTATTACATAGAAATATAACTACATTTAATATGTTCAAAATGCATATCAAACTATAAAAAAAAAAACCCAAACAACTAAAAAATGACAAGGAGCATTTAAATAACTGCATAGAATTTCTAGAAAATAGTAAATATTATAACACATATAAGGAATTCAGAATGTGTTAAATTCAATATATTTGCTAAGAATTCAATGATGTATCTAATATGCTATTTAACACAGTAAAAATGGAATAAACAGGAAGAGAGTACTGAAGATTACATAGAATGTACCACAGAGAATTGACAAAATAAATAAGATGAGGTAAACTTTTAAATTCCAGTTAGTTAACATACAGTGTTACATTAGTTTCCAGTATACAATATAGTGATTCAACAATTCCCTACATCATCCTGTGCTCATCATCTATTTTACCCATCCCCCACCCACTTCACTCTGGTAACCATCAGTTTACTCTGTAGAGTTAAGTCTGTTTCTTGGTTTGCTCTCCCACTCTTTTTTCCTCCCCCCTGTGCTCATTTGTTTTGTTTCTTAAATTCCACATATGAGTGAAATCATATGGTCCTTATCCTTCTCTGAGTTATTTTGCTCAACATTATATTCTCTAACTCTCTCCATGAAGGCAAGGCTAACATTTATGGGAATATAGTAAATTGTTCTGGTTTATACTTTATTGTAATTTTAGAATGAGAGATTGGAGAGAACAATAGGCAAATATCCAAAGATGCTAAGGCTGAGAATTTTTAATATTGATGAAAGAGAACAGAATTCCGTCTTAGGAAACCAGGGAATCCCAAGGAGTATAAACAAAAAAATTGTTTGATTATAAAATTTCAAAATACTGAGAATAAAAAGATCTTAAAAGAATCCAGAAAAAATTACAGTAATGACTAACTTCTACACAGCAACAGAGAAGACAGAAGATAAAGAAATAATATCTTAAAAGCTAAGAGAACATAACTACCATTCCAGAATTATGGTCCTAGTGAAATACTTTTCCCAGTTTGAGAAAGATATAAAGACAATTTTATACAAACAAAACCTGAGAATTTTAATACTAACATACATTTCTAGGGAAACTTCTAAAGGAAATACATTAGAACTATAGAAAATGATTTAAGAAAAAAGATGAGTTGTAAGAACTGGTGAACAAAGAAAATGGAAACTGACCAAACACTGACTATGGAGAACAGTAATAATATCTAATTTGTGAGTTAAAGAAATAAAATAGAATTTAAAAATACTGTAGGGGGGACGCCTGGGTGGCTCAGTGCTTGAGCATCTGCCTTCGACGTAGGGTGTGATCCTGGAGTCCCAGGATGGAGCCCCACATCAGGCTCCCTGAATGGAGCCTGCTTCTCCCTCTGCCTATGTCTCTGCCTCTCTGTGTCTCCCATGAATAAATAAATAAAATCTTAAAAAAATAAAAATAAAAATACTGTAGGGTTGTAAATATTATGGGATAAATAGAACAAATAAGAACTACAAATAAACTATCTTGAAATGGAAATAGACTAAAATTTCCAGAAAAAAAAGCAAAGATGAGCAGGATGGATTTAAATAAATATCGAGCTATTTTATTTCTTTTAATCTAATATGCCACTGAATTAGGGGGGTATTATTATTTTACAGCCTACTAAAAAGAAAAATGAAAACACTACCTATTAAATTGTGACACTGTATTTTAATATTAATCCCTTCTGATGGAAGTTCTTTATGCCTCATGAATTAGTCATACCAGCCTCTTTTCTTTGAAATATTTTTCATTTATTCTGAAAGATTTAGGATTGTTTCCACCTTCAGTTGCATTTATTGGTATGATATACAACACATTTGCATATATCTAAGAAACAGTACATAATAGGTTTATCTACTTGTAAATATCTGTCTGAAGTCACTTCCTACTGATAAAAGATTTGAGGTCTCAAGATGTAATTCTAAATTGGCATGTGGCTAAAAATATATTTTCAAAATACACAAAAGAAAAAATTAATGAATTTACCATCATATTAGAAGGTTAAGGTAACTACCTCAATAATTGAAAGACCAATCAAAAAATAAATTAATAAGGATTGAAATGATAAAATACAATAAGGCAACTATAAAGTTTGCTCAAATGGATATAATTGCACCCCCAAACTGCAAATATATGTTCTTTCAAAGACACAAGGAATATTTGCAAAAAATGACAAATTACATAGAATAAAGCAAACATCAACAAATTTCAAAGAATCAATATCTTGGAGAGCATGTTGTTTTTAAAAATGTACTTAGTACAATAGCAAGATAACTTTTAGAGTCATTCAGATGCAAATTAAAAATATACCACTTCCTAACTCATAGCCCCCCCCCCAAAAAATCAAACTAAAACCTAGAATATATTAAATATCAAAGAATAATGATTCTTACCTATCATTACCACATATGTGTCTAACAACAGAGCATGAAACTATGTCAGGAAAAATTGGCAGAATTATAATAATCTGTCATGGTTGGAGAATTCAAAATCCTCCTTTCAGAAATGAGCAGTTTCAGCAGGCAGAAAATCATTAAGGACATACCTGAACTTAATGCTATCAACCAACTGGTACAATTGGCATATATAAATTACTTCATCCAATGACAGCAGGATACACATTCTTCTCAAGCTCACATGGAACATTTACCAAGATAGACCATATTCTGGGCCATTAAATGCAGCTTACCAACTTTGAAAAAATAGAAATCATATAATGTTTGCTCTTAGACCACAGAAATCAGTAACAGAAAGATACTTGGAAAATTCCCAAATACCTGGAGATTGAGCAATGCACTTCTAAATAACCCATGGGTCAAAGAAGAAATATTCAGAGAAATTTTAAAGTATTTTGAACTGAATAAAAATAAAAATGCAATTTATCTAAGTTTGTAGGATACAGTTAAAGTAGTGCTTAAAGAGATATTTTTGGTAGTAAATGCATATATTCTAAAAGAAGATCTAAAATCAATCATGTAAGCTTCTAGGATACTACAAAAAGAAGATAAAATTAATTCCAAAATAATCATAAGAAAAGAAATTATAAAAATTAGAGCAAAAAAAAAAAAATCAATGAAACTGTAAACAGAAAAATCAATAGAGAAAAATCAACAAAACCAAAAGCTGGTTCTTTGAAAAAGGTCAGTGAAATTGATAAGCCTCTCCCCAGGCTAACTAAGGAAAAAGAGAAAAGACACAAATTACTAATATCAGAAATAAGAGAGGGAGCATCATCAGACATCCCATAGGCATTAAAAGGATAATAAAGAAATATTTTGAATAATTCTATGCCCACAACTCTGATAACCTAGATGACATGGACCAATTACTGGAAAGACATAATCTGTCAAAATTCACATGAGAATAAACAGACATCAGAAAAGGCCTACATCTATTAAAGAAATTGAATCGATAATCAATAACCTTCCAAAACAGAAAGTGTGGGCTCACTAGTAAATTATGCCAAAATATAAAGAACAAATTATACCAATCATTAAAATCTCTTCCAGAAGATAGAGCAGAGAATACTTCCTAATTCATTTCATAAGGCCAGAATTACTTTTATACTAAAACCTGATAAAGAAATGCAAGAAAAGAAAAAAAAAAAGAAATGCAAGAAAAGAAAATTGCAGACCAATGTCTCTCATGATCATAGAGGCACAGAAAAATGTTAGGTCAATAAACATACTCTACATGATAATATTATGATAGATACATGCCATTTTACATTTGTCCAAACCTTCAGAATGTATAACACGAAGAGTAAACCCTAACGTAAGTGATGGACTTTGGGTGATTATGATGTGTCATTATAGGATCATCAATTGTAACAAATGTACCACTGAGGTGGGGGATATTGATAATGGGAACATTATCAATACATTATGTATGTATGGGAACAGGGAGTATATGGGCAATCTCTGTACCTTCTCTTCAATCTTTCTTTGAGCCTTAAAATGCTAAAAAAAAAAAAAAAATTAGATCTTATAAAAAAAATCCTATATATCAAAGCTTGAGGGATAGAACTAAAGTAGTATTACAGGGAAATATATATCCTTAAGTATTTACATTAGAAGAAATATGATAATTCATTAATTATCTAATTAAATATATTTTTAAAAAACTATAATTCCATAGAAATCAGAAGTATAAAGATAAAAGCAAACAAAGACAGAAAATATAGGTAGAAAGGATTAACAAAACCCAAAGATAAGTCTTTGAAGAGATAATTGCATATAAGCTTGAAAAGATTGATTAATAAAAAAATTAGGCATAAATAAATACTAGAAGGATGAAAAGAGAATTTAATATATATGAACCGGATATTAGAATGATTAGAAAGATTATTATGGACAATCTTTGCTAATAAAGTTGAAAATTTGGTTAAAATGAAATAATTTTAGAAAAATAAGACCTATCAAAAATTAATTTTCCAATAATGACAAAGAGTCTTCCCAGGAATAAAATATCAATCTTAGATGATTTTATAGGTGAGTTCTATCAAACATTCAAAAAACAAAATCTTTAACAGAAGAGACCACTTGCCAACTCAATTGATGAAGGTAGTATAATGTTGGCATGAAAATCATATAAGGAATATAAAAATAGAGAGTATTTTTTAAAAGATTTTATTTATTTATTTGTTCATGAAAGACACAGAGAGAGAGAGAGGCAGAGACATAGGCAGAGAGAGAAGCAGGCTCCATGCAGGGAGCCTGATGCAGAACTGGATCCTGGCTCCAGGATCACGTGGAAGGTAGGAATTCAACCACTGAGTCACCCAGGCGTCCCAAAATAGAGAGTATTAAAGACCAACTTATGCTATCTTTGTAAGCATAGCTGCAAAAATTCTAAATATTAGCAAGCCAACTCTATCATTTTCTTGAAGGTAAACATTTCCTTGAAAAAGAAGAAACCATTGATATATTTCATAATCATTTCCATTCTATTCTACTGGAGATCTTAGTGTAATATAATAAAAATAAAGAATGAGAATTAGAAAAGAAGAAAGAAGGCTTATTATTATTTGTAGATTACATAATTGTCTCTATGGACAAACTCAATTTTCTGCAGATTATTAGAATAAGAGTATAGTAAGATTGACAAATATAAGGATAATATACTAAAATCAGTTGAATTTCTGTATATCTGAAAATAGGACATTTAATTTGACAAGCATACTATTTCCAACAAAACCCCAAAAATATAGTAGCCAGGAATAAATATAAAGAGGATTAAAATAATATTATGATGAAAGAAATAAAAGCCTGTGCAAATGAAAATAAATACCGTATTCATGGATAGAAAGACAAAAAATAGGCCAGTCTTCCTAAATAGATTAAGAAATTAAAGTTTCCATTCAAATCCCAAAAGAATTTGAGGTTGGACAAGCTCAGATGTTGTTTCTTTTCTTTTTTTTTTAATTTTTATTTATTTATGATAGTCACAGAGAGAGAGAGGCAGAGACACAGGCAGAGGGAGAAGCAGGCTCCATGCACCGGGAGCCCGACGTGGGATTCGATCCCGGGTCTCTAGGATCGCGCCCTGGGCCAAAGGCAGGCGCCAAACCACTGCACCACCCAGGGATCCCTCAGACATTGTTTCTAAAATTTATAGGTAAGAACTGAGGATTGAGAATAGCTAAATTATTCATGAGGAAGACAATGGAGGAGGATGAAAAAAGAGGAATAGGAAAGTGCCTTACTAAACATAAAACTTATTAAGAAAATTTAACTGACAATGTAGTACTGGCATAGAAGAATAGACCAGTGAAACGAAGTACTGGGTATGCCTAGAAATAGACCTTTCTGTCTCTCTCTCTCCATATAGATAGATAGATATAGATACAGATACAGATATAGATATAGATATGGCTGAGATATGACAGAGATAGAATTCCCAGTCATTTGGGAAAGAATTAACTATCCACAAATAGTGCTGGGGCAACTTGGTATTCATATTAAATAAATAAAATTTGAACTCTGCTTTTCACCAATACAAAAAAAATTATTTTACATA
The DNA here is from genome assembly GCF_018345385.1 of Vulpes lagopus. Taxonomy (NCBI): domain Eukaryota; kingdom Metazoa; phylum Chordata; class Mammalia; order Carnivora; family Canidae; genus Vulpes; species Vulpes lagopus. The sequence goes on along the minus strand of NC_054844.1, from coordinate 18,816,955 downwards.
GACTCAAACTTACTTGTAGTGAGAGACAGAACTTAAAAAAAAGACAAAACAAACTTTAATGAAAGCATTGGAGAACACATCACAGTAGTGAAGGATTTCTAAAATAAGGCATTAAAGGATCCTAAGGAAAGGATCAATATATTCAAATGCATTAAAATAAAGAACTTATCAAATCACCATGAAAAAGAGAACAAACTACATGAGGAAAAAAATATTTTCCAAGTATGACCAAGGAAACATTATATCCAGAATATGTAGATAATTCCTGCAACGCAATATGTAAAAGCAAACAATATATTATAAAAATGGGAAAACATGGGATGCTTGGGTGGCTCAGTGGTTAAGCATTTTCCTTCAGCCCAGGGCATGATCCATCCTGGAGTCCCGGGATGGAGTCCCACATTGGGTTCCCTGCATGGGGCCTGCTTCTCCCTCTGCCTGTGTCTTTGCTTCTCTCACTCTCTCTCTCTCTGTGTCTCTCATTAATAATTTTTTTTTAAAAAAAAGGAAAATAAAGTAGCATTTGACAAAAGAAAAAAAATGAGGGGCCAAACTCACCAAGTTAAGCAAATGCAAAATAAAAACAAAAGGAGCTATTTCCTGATAGTGATAAAAACTTAAAAGATTGAGAATTGAAATATTGGAAAGCATACAGTAGAATACAAACTTTATAAAATACTGGGAGGAGTATACAGTCAGTGGTACAGTTAGTGGAAGTCGGTACAGTCAGTGGAAAACAAATAAGCATTCACTTTTAAAGTTTACATCTATACTACGCCCAGCAATTCTATCCTAAGGAATACAACATAGAGAACTCTTTCTATATGCACACTGGAGATAAATTTTAAAATGTCGAAGTGTGAAATAGACAAAAACCAGAAATAATTCAAATGTATTGATAGGTAAAGCATGTTTAAATTCATGGAGTTCTATATCATACACTTTTGAAAATGAGCCAGAGTACCAACATGGATGTAACTCAAAATATAATCTTAAGGGTGGAAAAAAAATCACTGGAGTACACACAGAAGTATGATTTATTATCAGCATATAAAGGTACACAATAGACAAAACTATACAGTGTATTTTTTAGGACATACATCTGTTTGCTGCCCTACAGCACTGATTCTAAAGAAGTGTTCCTTCCCTCAGGGCAGGTGCACATACAATTAGCCTGAATCAATTAAAGATAAGAGGAACAGCTTTTGGAAAGGGGACAGAAGAAAGAAATAATTGTTGCAAATAAACGAAGCCTAGTTGAAAGACTAAAGTAAAAATATTCTCAGTCTAAAGTTTATTAGTATTTGTAATTTCAGATTCAGAGTACAGAGCCATGCAAAACTTTAATTTTTAATATTGTAAATAAACAAAAATAAAGTGTTGCCAAAGTAGCTGCTGTAATCATTTCCCATCATTCACTCTTAAGAGCTGAAAACACCTGCTCCCTCAACCACTTGCTGAGGATACTTTCTGAGGAGGTGCTCTTAAGGTACGAATGCATGTTCCTCCCAGTGTCTGACAGTAGTATTTACTTGTCATTTGAGTAGAATAGGCTCTTCTCTTGTACTTTGCATTTTTTTAATTGCACAAATCTAATTTAGCTATGAGTATCGTTATATTAAATCCTCAGTCTAGTATCTTTATCTCATAGCAATGCACATGGGAAACTCTTGATACTTAAGTAAGCAATTCTTATTCCTGAATGGGTAATGCTGCTTCAAGTTTCCAAGCCTTTTTAATGTCTGTGTAGAGTACAACCTTCCCTTTTATTTCATCCCTCACCTAGGTAAGATTCAACTTCCTGCACGTCAGAAATCTGCTAAATGCTTTATGTCGACTACCTCAGCTAGCCTTGAAGTAACACTAGGAGGTGAGTTTACCCTCCTCTGAATAGCAGAGTAAGCGAAAGCCAAAGCCGAGAAGGGTTAAAACTTGTCACGTGGCTAATAAAGGGCATTGCGCCACAAAGCAGCTTGGATTCGCCTGGACTACAGCTGTGTCTATGGAAATAAAGAGCAAGAGGCTTCGACTTCAAAGACATATCTCTGGTCCAATTGACAGGCTTCAGTAATCATTTGGAGCTGGGATTGAGAGGCAAGGAATTATCAAGGATAATTGGGGACTTCTGACATGATTACACCAATAACTAAGCACAGATAGGGGCTCTTAGAGCCAACCTGGTAAGATAGTCAGTCTGGACAAGCTGAGATCTCAGTATCTCTGGGTCATGCAGGTGGTGCCCACTTAAGAGTTCAACAAGATCATACTGGGGTTTTGAAAAAAATATATAATGGAAACATGAAAAAGGTTATTTAAGAGGCAAAAATAAAAAAAAAATCAGGGTAAAAAGTATCTTTTTGGCTCTAAGACTAGTGCAACTATGTACATGCATGTATAGTAATAAAAAATTTAGCCCTATAAAATAAACATACCTCCGTTTCTAATCAGAACACAACGTTCACATGATAACAAACAAAACTTAAATTTAGTTAGCTTAATGACTGCTCTCAGGTTTTGTAAAAATCCAATAGCCCAAATACACAAAACTTAATTTGGAAAGCAGGTCCTATATTGATCTAAGACTGGAATGAAATAGAATTTGTCTGGTTAGGAGAGGTTTCCACAATTTGGGTTTGCTTTGCAATTCTCAAGTTACAAGTTTGAGTGAATGCTGCAACCATTATGGGACAAGATAAAAGAAGAATCAAACAGGAATTCAAGAGTTGCTATCAATTTCCATTTCTCAGACTTAAGTGTCTATCATTGAATTTATTTGTGGGTATTTCTTTTTTAGGATGGTATTTTTGTTGTTTTTCGTAGGAGGGATATCCATAAAAGATTATATGACATTGTAGATAAAAGAAATGTTCTACTCTTTTTTTAATCTCATACACACTTGGAGAAAGAAGGAGAATGAAACAGAAAACATAAAAGAATGAGATCTGACCTAATTTAAGCTCTAGCTAAACTTTCAAAATACAAGGCATTAAATATGGTCATTAAATTAAATAAAAATGTTAAAACTTCTTGACTTATGCCACTAGGCCATATGTGCTAATCTCTTTTAATTGTCCCCAG